>NC_137815.1:22827461-23177461 GCF_963921795.1 Nannobrachium achirus
TAGGTAGGTAGGTAGGTAGGTAGGTAGGTAGGTAGGTAGGTAGGTAGGTAGGTTGGTAGGTAGGTAGGTAAGTAGGTAGTACTAGGCAGGTAGGTAGGTAGGTAGTACTAGGCAGGTAGGTAGGTAGTACTAGGCAGGTAGGTAGGCAGGTAGGCAGGTAGGCAGGTAGGTAGGTAGGTAGGTAGGTAGATAGGTAGGTAGGTAGGTAGGCAGTTAGGTAGGTAGGTAGGTAGGTAGGTAGGTAGGTATGTAGGTAGGTAGTACAAGGCAGGTAGGTAGGTAGGTAGTACTAGGCAGGTAGGTAGTACTAGGCAGGTAGGTAGGCAGGTAGGTAGGTAGGTAGGTAGGTAGTACTAGGCAGGTAGGTAGGTAGTACTAGGCAGGTAGGTAGGTAGGTAGGTAGGTAGTACTAGGCAGGTAGGTAGGTAGGTAGTACTAGTAGGTAGGTAGTACTAGGCAGGTAGGTAGGCAGGTAGGTAGGTAGGCAGGCCAGGTAGGTAGGTAGGTAGGTAGATAGGTAGGAGGTAGGTAGGTAGGTAGGTAGGTAGGTAGGTTGGTAGGTAGGTAGGTAAGTAGGTAGTACTAGGCAGGTAGGTAGGTAGGTAGGTAGTACTAGGCAGGTAGGTAGGTAGTACTAGGCAGGTAGGTAGGCAGAGTAGGCAGGTAGGTAGGTAGGTAGGTAGATAGGTAGGTAGGTAGGTAGACAGTTAGGTAGGTAGGTAGGTAGGTAGGTAGGTAGGTAGGTAGGTACGTAGGTAGGTTGGTAGTAGGTAGGTAAGTAGGTAGTACTAGGCAGGTAGGTAGGTAGGTAGTACTAGGCAGGTAGGTAGGTAGTACTAGCAGGTAGGTAGGCAGGTAGGCAGGTAGGCAGGTAGGCAGGTAGGTAGGTAGGTAGGTAGGTAGATAGGTAGGTAGGTAGGTAGGCAGTTAGGTAGGTAGGTAGGTAGGTAGGTAGGTAGGTAGGTAGGTAGGTAAGTAGGTAGTACAAGGCAGGTAGGTAGGTAGTAGTACTAGGCAGGTAGGTAGTACTAGGCAGGTAGGTAGCAGGTAGGTAGGTAGGTAGGTAGGTAGGTAGGTAGGTAGGTAGGTAGTACTAGGCAGGTAGGTAGGTAGTACTAGGCAGGTAGGTAGGTAGGTAGGTAGGTAGGTAGGTAGGTAGGTAGGTAGGTAGGTAGTACTAGGCAGGTAGGTAGGTAGGTAGGTAGGTAGTACTAGGTAGTAGGTAGGTAGTACTAGCAGGTAGGTAGGCAGGTAGGTAGGTAGGTAGGGTAGGTAGGTAGGTAGGTAGGTAGGAAGGCAGGCAGGCAGGTAGGTAGGTAGGTAGGTAGGTAGGTAGGTAGGTAGGTAGGTAGGTAGAAAGACAGACGGACAGACAGACGGGAAAGAACACGAAAAGAGAATTTAAAAAGTCATACTCTGAGCTGCTTGTGTTCGTGCTCGCTCGGGTGGAGCTGAGGCTGTGTGTACTAGTGTGTGTGTGTGTGTGTGTGTGTGTGTGTGTGTGTGTGTGTGTGTGTGTGTGTGTGTGTGTGTGTGTGTGTGTGTGTGTGTGTGTGTGTGTTTGTGCGTGCGTGCGTGAGTGAGTGAGAGAAAGTGTGTGTGTCTGTGTGTGTGTGTGTGTGTGTGTGTGTGTGTGTGTGTGTGTGTGTGTGTTGTGTGTGTGTGTGTGTGTGTGTGTGTGTGTGTGGTGTGTGTGTGTGGTAGTGGACAGTACAGTATTGTTCTCAGCCCCCTACAGAACAGGGGCTGATGGTAAACTGAGTCATAGCTCTCTTTAGTTTCATTCTGTGACTTTCCTCAGGACGTCCAGGAATCCAGGACTTTGATCTTGACTGCTGACAAGCCTGTCAATGGCTTTACTGCGTCTACTCTGAGTATTAGGCCTGCGTTTGAGATTATGAGTTGCTCATGCACAAGGATATGTCGAAACAAAATTACAATAAAATCTGAATCATCTTTATTGTCACATCACAGGTTAACACAAGTGTCAATAGTAAAGAAGTGGGTGAAATTTGTTTTGGCCTAAGCTCTATCGCGTTTTCCAGGATTAGAAAAAAGAGGGGGGGGGGGGGGGGCAGAGAAAGAAATAAGAGAAAGAAAAGAGAACAGATGCATTAGATAATAGCCTCTAGCCTACTATATCGATATCAGATAATAGAAGATCATAATATTATATTGTAGGCTATATTAATATATGTAGGCTACACTATAGTCATCATAGCCTAATGGATAATGAATTTATGGCAATAATCTGGGAAGCTTTTGAAAGTTGAAAACAAAATTTAATAGAATATCAAATTTTGCAAAGTTGCAGGATGTGTCGTCACACGCGCAGCGCGCGCACGCACACACACACACACACACACACACACACACACACACACACACACACACACACACAGAGAGAGAGAGAGACCACACGTGCAGCATGGGTATGTATGTAGGTGGTAGTTAACTTGGGTCTATGACTCTATTATGTGACTCTGAATCAGCTAACCATCAATGCCAGTCTGCCTGCTCACTGACTCACTGGGATGGATGCTAGGTGAGGTCACTCCCTCTGTCTGTCTGTCTCTCTCTCTCTCTCTCTCTCTCCCTCTCTCTCTCTCTAGATTTACTTCTGGGCTTTTACAGTAGGCCTTACGGTAGGACGACTGGCAGGAAATGGGGTCGTGGATTCGAGCCCGCAACACGCTGTCAGGCTGGCATAGTGTGCCCGCACCACCACTCTCTCTCTTTCTCTCTGTCCATCTCTCTCTATCTCAAAGATTCAGGGATTTGGGGAAGAAGGCAGCTTATTACACCTGTGGTAAGGTGTCACACCTATACGCTCAGGAATGAGGCCATCGAGGTGAACCGAATTGTTTAGCGAAGACAATGGCCTGAAGGGCTGCTGGCTGTCCCTGTATATAAGCAAAAGCCACCCATTGAGAAAAGGGCTGGTGACCTCCACTGGAGGATTGATATGAACAGACATAGGGCACACCTGGATCCTATAGCACTGGGGAGGGATGTCTTCTTTATTCGCAGACTGAAACAGTGGCGCACATGTTTACTCAGTCAGTGTGCTAGGTTGGGGGGGGGGGGGGGGGCAGCTGTTGGGTCAGTGGTTTCAAGGGGAGCGTGTCGACATTGCGACATAGCATCTGTTCGACTGAATCCTAACCTGGTGAAAAGCTAACCTGCCGATGTGGGTGAATGTTAACCTCTATGTCTAAACCTAACCCAAACCCTGACCCTAACCTCAGTAACCGTGACACGGGTGAGTAGCTAACCTGCCGACGCTGGTTGTCGAAAGAATGACACAATGACCCGGTTTCAAGGACAGGGGAAAGTGTTTTCTCATGAACTGTTTGTTTTTGGCCTAAATATTCCAAAAAGGTTGTACACACACTTTTGAATTGTATTTCTGGGACAGCAAAGATGGCTATTTGGTTGACTCAAAAGAACAAAACAGAGGGAAATAGGAACCTAATGAATCTTTCATCGCAAAAAAAGAATTGCCCTTGGCAGATTAGTTCTGGCCCCCCTCAGTTATTCAAATATTTCACGGCTCACAAGTCGTGAGGAACCAATCAAGGGCCCAGTATGCAAATGTAGGGCGGGCTTTAGGTCGTGGGAAACCAACCAGGGCCCAGAATGCAAAAGTAGGGCGGGTGTAGCACCTGTGCGCTACTCTGACGGGTTGTAGGTCTAACCAATAGAGTCTCAGTCTGTTTGAATCTTTTTGTAACCGACCTGAGAGAAAGGTGTCTCTCTCTTTCACTCTCTAATGTGATCGATATCTCTGATAGGTAGATAGGTAGTATAGCTAGATGTTATCCCTTCTGCTGTGGTCATTGCTATGCTATGAGGGCCGCAAGGATACTGCAAGTGGGCCCAGAAAGAAAACATGAAAATATATATATATCATTTTTTTTAAACATCATGGTGTATTTTTCTTTAAAACATAGAAAAATTAGTCATTGTGAAACCGATAAATAGAAACATACTGTAGGCTATACTTCCAGAAAGAAGGACCACAATCGATAATTCGATTTATTGATCATTAAAATAAGCATTCTCTGAAAATGCACACCCATCTGACCACTCAACACAGCCTTCGAGATTGTGATCCTTGGTAGGTTGGGAACCACTGCACTACAGCTTAAGATGGCTGTAGTGAAAACTGTGATAGGTTTGAAAGTTAAAGACAATTCATTGTCTATAACAGTATTCTCAAACCAGCCTCTCTGCTTCCTCCCCACCTTTTCCTATTGTTTAAGTTAATTCTATTTTTTTCTAATTATCTTACTTTTCTTTGCTGCTGTAGATAGCCTGCTTATTATTGGCTACTGAGCTGACTAAAACTAGCAATTGAGCTCTTAATACTGTTACAAGTCTGCCACCTGCTGGCTGCTCACTGACATTGTACACACACACACACACACACACACACACACACACACACACACACACACACACACACACACACACACACACACACACACACACACACACACACACACACACACACACACACACACTCACTCACTCAGTGGATTCTAAACTTATTTGAACCACAATACAAAGGCCGATTCAAGGCCCCGTCTGAAACAGCCTTAAAGGAGTAGTTCACCCCCAAAATGACTTTTTTTTAATTGATTAGTCACGCCATGGAGACTTGAGTTCAATAATACGTTTTTGTATTTGTCGCATTCCTAAGACAAAATCATTTATTAGTAAATTTACCCCCATTGATTCTGGATGGGGACCCAAATGCATGGCCCTGGATGGGGACCCAAATAAGGCCCTGGATGGGGACACAAATGCATTTGGGTCAGAATCAATGGGGTGAATTTAGGCTCAAGGGTCAAGTAAATTTACCCCCATTGATTCTGACCCAAATGCATTTGGGTCCCCATCAAGGGCCTTGTATTTGTGTCCCCATCCAGGGCCATGCATTTGGGTCCCCATTCTGAATCAATGGGGGTAAATTTACTATAATCAATTTTCTGTCTTAGGAATGCGACAACAAAAAAATATTATTGAACTCAAGTCTCCATGGCATGACTAATCAATAGAAAAAAGGTCATTTTGGGGGTGAACTATACCTTTAACAGTTTTCAGCAACTGTGGTGAGAGGCCATATGGCATCATGTAAAATCGATTCGAACCCAACTCTGATCTATAGCATTAGATGATGAACTTAACCACTGCTAGCCTAACCAGCCAGCCAACAGTGGTTCATTCACCTACCCCATACTATGAGACTTGGCATGTCCTTTGTGCCGGTATACTAGCCTATTTATTTACAAATGTTGGTTGCTCGGTCAGGTCAAGTGTCATAGGCATATAATTTGAAATAAAATATGTACCAAGGACTGACTAATGACACTTTAGGCAGGGTATGGTTATATTGTAGGCTACTGTTGCACTGTTGACATTGTCACTTTTCTTTGCATTGCACTGATCACTGGTTGCACACATTTGTTCCGTTTTGGGGCGGGATAGAGGACACTGAACCTGTTGTTGTTGTTGTTGTTGTTGTTGTTGTTGTTGTTGTTGTTGTTGTTGTTGTTGTTGTTGTTGTTGTTTTATGCATAGTGCACTGCAGGATAGTTGTATAGTTGTTGTATAGAGTGAGCTCTCCCATTACTGCATTATATACATTATGTAATGTCAGTGAGCAGCCAGCTGGTGGCACATTTGGTTTAGTTTTGTACTGACAAGTTTTGTCCTGACAGTCAACTGATAAATAGCCTACAGTGCATTGATCAGACTGTACATTTACACAATGATGGTCACTCACTGACATTGGCATATTTTATCATGACATCATAGGAGAAACTAAATGAAGGCAAAAATGAGAGATTACATTATTTCGAAGAACCACACCTTTTGTAAAGTAACAATAACATGCGGGGGGGGGGGGGGGGGGGGGGGGGGGTGACAGACAATGAATTGAGTGTACGGATAACATGGGGTCTTTGCTGGGAACTTTTATATCAATAAAATATGTATTTATCAAAACAAAGTTGATATGTCATCCAACACTGACATACTGTTAGAACAGAACATGTGGCAGGAAAGCTGAGAGGGAGACAGTGCAAGAGAGAGAGTAGGAAAGCTGAGAGGGAGATTGTTTATGTACAGTTGTGTGGTAAGTACATTTTTTAGGTGAAGAAAATCACCCCAAAAATGACTTTATTCAGTGATTAAAGCGATACTTAACCGAAAACAATCACTATCAATAACTCACCAGGGTTATAAGCAATTTAAAATGGGATTGGCTTTCAAGATAGTCAAAGGGGGTCTGCCCTCAATGGCCTCAATACCCTCTTATCTGACTTACTCACAAAAGCGAGCGACAGCCACAGCCACAATACTAGAGGGAGCGACAACAACGATCTGGAACCAGCCACCAATAGACATGGGTACATTCTCTTTCATGCACTGCCACCAAAAGTGTCATCCCTTAAAATCACTGGCTTCTTTCAAAACAGGCCTGAAAATCCATCTTTTTCAGGAGGTAAATCTCACTTCTCCCATAGAAGGGTGATGGTACACTGCCTATGATATTTTTATTGTTGTATACTGACTGCCATGCTATATTTGAACCTGGATCCATCAGGCCTCTCAATTACAGTAAAAGAACTTTGGTTCTACAACTGGTTCCGTTCTAGATTCCTGGAACCGTGGTGCTTTCACTGAGCCGGCCGAGGACCGGCCCGTGTTTCCACCAGTTTTAAGCAGAACCATTGTAATTGTAGTTCAGGGCAAGAAGAACCAAAAACCTTTGGGGGTTCCAGTTCCGAACCAACTTTTAGAGTTAATTTTGGCCGAACCAAACCGGTTCATCCCCGGTGGAAAAGGGTGAGAGTTGGTTTGGAGTTTATAATAATATTTGTCTTTGTCTCTTACCACAGCAGTGTCAGCCTATATTGCATAATTGGCTCAGGAATGCGATAATGTTTTGCGTACTTAAAGTATTCCTTTAAGAAGATGAACACAGTTTCACTTAATGACATCTAATTCCTTTCTGTCAGGGAACCATGTCAACCTGAACCTGCTCAGCTGAAAAGCAGGTTGAGTCTGAAAGAAGTAGTTTCAAAGATTTGTATTAACCACCTAAAGTTACTTTATACATTATCTAGTGATGCTGTCGTGTGGTGAAAATAGCACAGAAGAAAAATTCAATGCAATTCAAATTCAATGACATGAGGCCTTTAAAATATAGATATGGAGTATAATGAGAGAGTTAGAGATTTACAGGTACAAATATACAAGGTGACATATAGATAATACTTTAAGTGTTGTTTTAACAGTGTGGATTTAACAGACAGTGTGTTAAACAGTGACCCATTTGGATCCTCTCAGAGTTAAATGAACACTGTGTTGTGTAACAACAAGCGTGTGTGGAAGTCCTCTGTACTTCCAGGTGGTTTTGTTGTTTACTTCAACATGTTCCTGTGGGAGACAGGCCTTGTTTGCTGGCTCACTACTTGCAGTGGTGGAAAATGTTATACATTTCTTACCTAGGTAAAAGTATCGATACTGTAATGGAGAAATACCATGTTGGGGACTGCCCATTAGTCCGAAGGTTCATTAGTCCGAAGGTTCATTAGTCCGAATTTAGTTAGGGTTACTGAGGTTAGGGTTAGGGTTAGAGTTAGGCATAGTATTCTTAACTGAGATGAGTTTAATTTAGTTTTTCACTGTCCATTGTACGATGATTCAAAGAATTCTTTATTTGAAAAAATGGAAGACAAAAAATCATTTTGGATGCCTGAATGTTATATTTTAAGTTGGCTGTTCAATAAGGACGCTGTTGTTTTAGGTAAGAAAGCATGGCAGTTGCGTTGGAGAAGGTTGTATCCGTAATCCACAGCTTGGACAATCAATATGTTTAATTTGTTTGCAGTGTACATGTACAGTATCTTGGTGTATGCAATTCATGTAAAATGAAAAGCCTGTCCGGGCTGGGCATCTTGTGGTGTAGGACACTATAATAAAAAAAATCGATCTGTCTGTATTGGGGAGAGGGAGTTAAAAAAAGGTTTCTCAAAAAAGAAAGGAAGGAAGAAATTATCACTCTCTTACAAGAAACTGGAGAGACACATTGAAAAATACAAAGTCACAATTAATGCAATGTGAGCTTATACTTTCTCTATTCATGGTACAACAAAGTAGGGTAGAGACAAAATTATCTTTATTAGCTTTCATCTTTCCTGGCACAACAGTTACATAACATGTCTGAAGAATAGCTCTGGCAGAACGCCAGCTGGCATATAGAGCAGCGATCCTCAATCTGCGGGCCGGGGCCCACTGGTGGGCCGTGAGGATGTTGCAATTGGGTCCCCAAATAATAGTTATGAATAAAGAACTTTATTGATAACATAACATTAATACATAAAATGTCACTGATCCAAGCCGGAACACATGCAATCGACCAGATGGGTGGGCCACGGACGCTTTTGAGATTTTCAAGTGGGCCCTGATCCAGAAAAGGTTTGGGAACAAGCGAGAGAGAGTTTATAGACAGACAGACAGACAGACAGACAGACAGACAGACAGACAGACAGACAGACAGGTAGGTAGGTAGAGGCAAGACAGCAATTGCTGTCTGTCTCCCTATACGATATAGGGAGACAGCTAGGTGGAGTTGAAAGACTATAGAGAAAAAGAGAGGTAAATGGATGGGGCAGAGAGACAGGGACATAGATACAGGAGTAGAGAAAGTGTGTATAGAGACAGGCAGGGCAGAGAGATACAGGTAACATAGAGATACAATCAGAGAATCAAGAGACAGACAGACAGACAGACAGACAGACAGACAGACAGACAGACAGACAGACAGACAGACAGACAGACAGACAGACAGACAGACAGAGAGACATACTGTACAGACAGACAGGTCAGTAATGACCTGGTGCTGGTGTAACTAACTGGAGAGGGATTGATCTGCTGGGAATTCCCTGAAACCCAAGACTAGACAAGTAAACTGGACCTGAGATGGCTACTTGGACTGCTTTTTCAGAGACTATCTATTTGCCAAAAGTTGCAGATACAAGCTCACAGAATATGGATGCTGGGGTTCAAGTGGCTAAGAGAAATGACTGCTACTATAGTACTACAAACACTATAGTGTTGTGTCAGTCTAAGTCAGTGATTCTCAACTTTTTATTTCCAGGGCCCTCAGTTTGATATGCACTAGGGTCATCACCGACCCCTATTTGATACCTTCTTTACCCCTCTGCAACCCCAATCCACACGGTAAAATCAGCAGGGTTTATCTGTAGAAATGGAACCAAACAGACCCTTTCCTACCTGTCAATCATTTAGCTAAGGACCCACACACTAACCCACTCAGGGACCCCACGTTGAGAACCAGTGGTCTAATTCAGTGGGTCTTGTAGATCTGCTATTTTCGCTACTTCTTAATTATTATAATGATTTTATTTATGGAATCTTTTGAAAAAAAAAAAAAAAAAAAAAAAAAATATATATATATATATATATATATATATATATATATATATATTAGGGCTGGGACTTGATGAAAAATGTATCTAATTAATCAGAGGCTTTGTAATTAATTAATTGAAATTAATCGCATGTTTAATATAAATATTTGACCTGGGCATTTTTGGCATTTTTTTCAAGTAAAACACATTTTGTTGTACGAGTGAATCAACGAGTGAGTTTTTTTAATCTAAATTTCGCATCCACTGGGCCAAGCAAAGCGCTCTGTTTGTTGTCTCTTCATGGTTGGTGCATCGCTATGATCGGTATGCCCGAAACTGAAGGTTCTGTGGTGCAAAAACTAAGAGCGATTAAAATGCGTAAATTTTTTTAATCACGTTAATTTTCTGTAATTAATTAATCACAATTAATCAGTTAAAGCCCCAGCCCTAATATATATATATATATATATATATATATATATTTATGTAGGAAAAGAAAATGGGATTTTGTCGTGAGCCATAAAATGTGGTCTCTCACCCACAAATGGGTCACAACCCATTGTTTGGGAACCACTGGTCTAATTTGTCAGACCTGTTCGTTGCATAATTGAGAGGAATTATACTGGACAAGTGACGGGCCTGTCCAGCTTCATGGGCAGTGTGTCCGGCTGCATGGGCAGTGTGCCCGGGCCTGTCCGGCTGCATGGGCAGTGTGCCCGGCGCCCGCACAGCGTGCCAGCTGGCCTGCTGCCCAGCTGGACAGAGACTCCATGTGCCAGCTGATAGTGGGTGGCCTCTAAGCAGGGGTGTAGCACCAAATTCTGGGCCCTGGGTACAAGGATCCACTTACATTTTGTGCTTTAACTATTGAAAAATAGTAGATATACAAGCTCACCGCACGGCACCGAGTGTCGTGCTGCGAGCTTGTAGATCTGCTATTTTCTTTTAAATCGTGAACATTTGTGCAAGTCTTTGAATATTTTAATTCCTTCTAATGTTTTCTTGAAAAAACCTATGTTTCTATGTCAGTGGTGCTCAAACCTTTTCATGTAAAGGACCCCTAAAATTATATGTATTTGGCCACCGACCCCATCTCAAAATATTTATTTCCAGGGACCTCCCAGAAGCAATATTTGAGTTACAAATGTTCGCTTAAAAAATACATATATTCAAAGACTTGCAAACATTTTCACGACTTTTCAAAAATAGCAGATCTACAAGCTCGCAGTGCTGTGAGCTTGCATATTGTCTATTTTTCAATAGCTGAAGTCTAAAATAGTTAAGGCCCCTCCAGTTAAGGCCCCTCCACCGCCCTAGTAGCTCAGTCCCACTCCCCCCCCTTGTTACGCCCCTGCCTCTAAGCTCTCTTATCACCTGTCTCTCCATGGAACTGGAGGTGGTTGGTGTACTACTGGATGATACTGGCTGGCATCAGGACTGGCACTGGGCCGCTGGCCAGGCCTGTTCTGTTCTGCTCTGCTCGTCATCGCTGATTCATTCGTCATCAATCGATCAGTGTGCCGTTCTGTCTGGATGAAGTGACGGTGCTTGTTTCATTATCTGTCTCACTTTCTCTTTCACACACCTATATAGACTCCCCTTATGAAATAAGAGTGGATCATCCACTGGATGGACGTTATAATTGTGTTAAGTGTTAACTCTCAAATACCTGGAAAGCGCCAGAGTCGCGTTAGATTTGAACCACTTTAACCATTATTTTATGCTTTAACTTTAGAAAAATAGCAGATATACAAGCTCACAGCGCGGCACCGAGTGCCGCGCTGCAAGCTTGTAGATCAAAATGAGTGCAAGTCTTTGAATATCTTTGACCCGATCTTTGACCCGACTTCTAAATCCTTCCTCTAAATCATGCTGTTCTCAAACCTTTTCTTGTCAAGGACCCCCCAAAATTACAGGTATTTGGCCACGGACCCCCATCTCAAAATATGTTGTCCCAGGGACCACCCAGAAGTAAATATTTTAAGTAGATATATTCAAAGACTTGCAAAAAAAATCATGATTTTTCAAAATTAGCAGATCTACAAGCTCGGAGGGCGAGTGCCCTCCGGACCTTCGAGTCCTGCTCCGTTGAAGCAGTCCAGGCCCTGAGATATTTGAAGTCCTTGACTGCCTCATCCCGTCCGCAGTGGCAATGGGTTTGTCATCTGCAGCTAACTATCTATAGCAATAAAATAGCAGATCTACAAGATGTGACGTGTCTTACGTGACACTTGTATGACAAAGTTGGTCATTCATTTATAAAAAATTACACAGACACAAAAACATCTCAGTATCCTGAGACCTATATTGCGACCTCAGTAGTAGTTGACAGTAGCTGACAGAGTACAACATCTTGCAATGGGCCTGGTGTACAAGATACACTACACCTCCAAGATTCCCATGTACCTGACAAACTACTTCTTAAAGGTCAAGGATGTTCACGATCACAACACCAGAGGCAGCTCCACTAATCATCATCAACGTAGATTTAACACTAAACAAGGCTCTAACTCGTTCTCCTGCTACACCATCAACATGTGGAACACCCTTCCACAAGCCCTAAAGGAGAGCAAATCCCTAGCCTCCTTCAAAATTGCTATGAAAAGTCACCTTCAGACAGCTGCTACATGTGACTTGTAAATAGACTAAGCCCCCATGCTCCCCCCCCCCTTTTCTCTTTTTCTGCCTTTGTATTTGATGTTATGCTTTTGAAACTGATATTATCCTAGATAAAGTACTATGTTCTATCCGTCTGTCTTTCAATGTTATATGAGATACTTAAAGTGTGGTTCCTGTGGAAATAAGCCTCGGCTTTCTAGGATCTCCTTTTAGTTGACCTTGTACCAGTGATTTGTACTGTCATGAAACTGTACTTTTTTCTATTGCAAACTTCTAATAAATTCTTCTTAAAATCTTCAATCCTGTGACCTTGTAGATCAGCTATTTTCACAACTTTTACGTGACACTCTCGTACGACAAAGTAGGTCATTCATTTATTAAAAATAAAGAAATAAGCAAGTGAGAAATGGAGATACAAGGTTTCTGCCTGACAACAGCAACATATTGCATGATATTATACTGTGTATAAGTATAATATGGTGTATTATACGTCGCCCTGATCAGGCGTCTTACTAGTTACTGTATATAACATTTTGGATATGGCTGCTCATGCAAATACATACAGACTCCAAATACATTTATGTGAATAAAATTTCAACGTTTTCCGGTTTCCGGTGTGCGCGCGCGCGCGCGCGCGTGTGTGTGTGTGTGTGTGTGTGTGTGTGTGTGTGTGTGTGTGTGTGTGTGTGTGTGGTTGTGCATGCATGTAACTCAGAGTCATATGAGGTGACACATGCTCATAACAACTTAAAGAGACACAGTAGGTCCTACAGCTGATAGTATAGTTCAGGGGTGGGCAACTTTAATGATGGAGAGGGCCACTATATTTTCTACCTCAGTCCAGAGGGCCACATTGCATAATACGGTCGGGCACCAACCTCTTATCTCCATATTTTAACTTCATAATTAATGTTCTACTTTTGTCATTCGACTGTTAGTATGTCACACAAAAGTAGCGAAAACAAATGCTCTACACAACTTGTAGTTCTGCTATTTTTGAATTGGAATCCTGAAATTATTTTCAAATGCATTTAGTTACACTTATGTAAACTTAACAAACTTAAATACAAACACATTGGACATAAATTGGACTGAAGTCATGGTTGGAATTGTAACAGCTGAAATCAATAATGTATCAGTATTCCTATAACCTGCGTGCCGCATTAAAGGGGAATACCACTCATTTTCAACATTCAACATGTTTAGCCGTCATGCCAAATTGAGTGGTGAATTATTTAGTCCCAAAGCTTCGACTTCATTGTCACACAGGTTTACATATGAAGCTTATAGCGTTAGTTTATGCAGGACACAAGCGTCTCGCCCATGCACCCAGCTTAATCAGCTGTCAGTCAGCTCCTTTCCTATTCCTCACGCACAGATCTGCTGGTCATTATGTCACACTGTCTTACTCCAATCAGAGCTCGGAGGCTCCTTTAAATACAGCTTGCATTCACTATAGCTCTGTTCTGAAGCTTCTTAGCTGCTGCTTAGCTGCCTCCTCCACCCCAAGCCTCCACCTTGATCAGAGTCTGGCATATAGGCTCAAATACTTTGATTTACGTCTATTGATTCAAGCTTATATGTCAATGTATTGCTATTGTACTGCTTTTGTATCCATATGGGGGTTTTGCTTAAAGTCCCTGATTTTGCATAGCAAGATGCCTGAATGAAATTCAGGGAACATCTCCGAATGCGGAGCCCTTTAACACCAAGTTTAACTGTAGGTTATTTATGCAATAAATGGTTAAATCTACTTTGACGTGAGTGTCCCTGACTAAAGTGTGGAAAAAGCGGGTGAAATTCTGTATTGTCAAAATATAAATAAAGAGATCCCAGCCTGCCAGGATTTTCCTTACATTTTCAAGTAGTGAAAAGAATTGTGTCATGATTTTGAAAACATTTTTTAATTTTATTTCTTATGTCAAAATCTTCAAAGGTTGTGAAAAATGCAGAGCAGCACAGTGTGTTGTAATGTGACTTGTGAACTTTTAGAGCATGCTATTGTCTTCCTTCTTTTCACAATAGCCATGGAGGCTCTGGCTATCTGGGAGTGCTGGCATTGGAAATGTTTGGGAAAACCTGCATTTTAAAGCTTAGCATAAATAAATACAGCCAGTGTGGACGCACTTCATACTCAAAACAAGGTTAGAATGAGTACATGGTATGAAGTTAGGACACAGTGTCAGGTTTCCAAATGACACAGACACAAAAACATCCTGATTATGAAATGCTCCAGTATCTTATCTCTCTTCCAATTGGTTGAAAAACACATCCCTGTATGGTTTAACTTTGTCCTGTTCAGATAAGATACAGCAGGTTGTTACTGTACTGTATGGATCCCAGCCTGTTGCTATGTTCCTATGATCTGATCACAACACACACGGGTATTTCCCCTACTAGCCTACAATGATTAACACCATCATTGTTGCCATGTTGAAAATGTTTCTTTACTTTACTTTTTAAATAGCAGAAAGGCTATTTCTGCTATTTAACATATTTTGAGTATAACATTATTACGTAAGGTCTATTTACGCTATAGTTCATTCTTTATTTTGCTCTTAATGCTCTTAAACGAGGGGTCTGACAGCATCTGATCTGATCTGATTACATTTTGTATAGTTGTATCCTGCATTACAATAATAATGTGCGTTGCAGTTACTACTGTATTTAAATTTCAGAGGTATGCTGACAGGTCCGGTTTACTACATGTTAGAGGTGTGTTGTTTGATTGGGTGCTGGAGTCACTTCCGATGCATAGACTGTATAAAAGATATGGACAAAGCGAAGCCATTGGTTTCTATGCAGCGCAAATGACACAATATGGGTCCTTGGCATGGGTGTTGCCATCATAGATTGTAAAGGCACCAGAGGATGCTATTGGCTGCCAACGGTCACGTGCAACCGCAGAGATACATGGGAGAATGTGGTCGGAGCCTCCCGAAATACAGCACACGAAGAACACAGCCGGCTGGTATCAGTTTAGTTGGCCACGCCCCCCCACAACTTTATCATCAATTTTAACATAAATGGGACCTTATTTTCACAAAACGCATATCATCGTGATTGAAAGGCAATTTTTAACTAGCGATAGGAACCATAAAGTATGTATGAAAGTGTTAATTAAGGTTAGAAAACGAAAGGGGGAAAATGAATGGGGTCCAATGGAGAACAATTCTTTTTGCGACCGCCCGGGAGCGGGGAAAACAGCGCAACTAGTGGCCAATCATAGGAAGTTTTAGTTCCGTATTGGGCTCATTTTAAATCGGCGGAACTATGCCCCTGCCTGTTCCGATGACAGGTGCCATTGTCTTATCATCATCTGACCCCTGACCTCTCACCTCAACCTGCTGCTGTTATATCATTCTCTTTACCGACAAGCTCAGACACGTGACAAGCAGACATGTTTTAATGAAATTGGACACGGCTATCCACACTGAGTGTACTGTAGATACGGTGCTAGTGAGAGTCAGCCTCAGGTCACCTGTGTCTTAACTCAACACCATTACTGCCGCGTGCAGTGAATGCACGGCTGTGATCGCAACACAGTTATAACTTAATGTATGATGTATTACATGCTGAGGAAGGCCTGCAGGGATGAAATGTCCGTTTGATCCTCTGCTGGGGTGAACCTATAATAACGTCACCTTATTAAACTAATGGCCTAAGTCATTTTTGGTTTTTAATATGAAAAAAAAAAAAAGATATCCTAAAAATTCTGAAGTAGTAGTGTTACATCAGACCATCAGCACAGTCCCCGGCTGCTAACAGCCACACCCGGAGATCCACATGTCATGACACCAGGGAATAACTCACCTTCATGAGCAGACCACAGATAAAGAAGAGAGAGTATACAGTGGCATGTACCGAGAGGCTCTAAACATGCTGCAGAACAATCCATCAGCAAAGAGGGACATTTTAACCCCGGATGGTGGAGAGTACAGAAAATGATTGACCTGTAGCAGCAGGTCAGGTATGTGTTAAAGGTACATACAGTAGGCTATCTGAGAAAGACCTCAGCTGCGTCCAAAATCCCTCCTACTCATTATATAGTGAGTTTACCATTTTGTATTGTTGTCCGAATGTATAATGCAGGGATCAGCAACCTTTTTTAAATGAAGTGCCATGTTTTTATTTTCTAGATAGTCAGTGTGCCATGTTAACATACATTTTAATGATACACCATCAAAAAAGTCTGACATAATTTGAGTGTCAGCACATTGTTATAACCATCATTAGACTAAGAACAATAATCCACCTATCTCCCCGACTCCCTCCCCAGTCAGAGTTCAGAGTTTTAATGAATGTAGAATTATGCCGGATGTAATTTGCTGCAAAATACTGTAGGTGACTTAATTTAATTGACCACGTTTAAAGCAATATTTGATTTTAAAATAAAAATCCTCGCTCTGACACTTCTGCCAGTGTGCCAGTGATCACCCTCCCCTGGCCCTGTGCCAATGTTGGCACCCGTGCCTAAGGTTGCCTACCCCTGGTATAGTGAAACATTATACACACAATACAGCACAACAAAAATTACACTTGTAGCTGAAATTGTCATATTTTACAGCAAGGAAATGTATGCAGTTGTGTTGGGTCATCTGTGGATGTCTTTGTCTTACACCGTTATTTTCATAATTTGAAAAATGTTATAGAGATAGTGTGTAATGGATTGCATTTTTATAGACCTAAAATATATCCCCGGTCTATGGGGCTAAAAGGACCCCACTTTCACTCTCAAGGCAGATGTTAAGTGTTTTGTTAGTAGTTTTCTTTAGTAGTGTTTGGCTATATATATTTTTTAATTTAACATATTGTTTTTGTACTGTTTTGTTTTTTGTTTTTGTCATTGTTTGAAAAGGTGTGATAAGTTCTTCACTTTATGATTTTATTTGCTTCTTTTTTTTTTACACAGTTTGATATGACATTTGCATACAGCATGTCGAGGATAATATCATATCAGTTGAGGTATCACAAGGTTTGGGTGCACAATGCAAAACAACAATGAACAGGAAACCCACTGAAAGCCTATGTCTTCATGGGCCAAAGCATCACACGCATTGAATTACACTACAGTAGACGTTTCCGTTCTGTAAGCTCTTGTTACATATTTTCTCCAATATACTGAAGAGTCTGTTGTCTCCAGAGATAATCATCCACTACAGGTTTACTGCAGGTGGAAGAAAGGGTCCGATTTCAAGTTATTGACTATACAGAGACAAGACACCAGATAATAATTTCTACAGTAGGAGATTAACCCGCGTACCGTACGATGAAAAACAGGGTGAAGGTCCATCCCTCTACTGTTGTTCCAGATAGTAATAAATAGTAGTAAAGAAATCAAATCAAATCAAATCAAATCAAATCAAATCAAATCAAATCAAATGTGCTTTATTTACATGAATATACATCATTGCAATATCAACAACAGTGGCAATCTACAGTCTGTCTTCTTAATACAACAACTTTCAAAAGTAGTGGATTTTTAGTACAGGATTTATTTCAAAGATTCATACTTTATGTTCACTTTATGGGTGTTTTCTTGATTCAGTTTATGATGCAACGCACTGTGGGTTCCATACTGTACATTCATAGAAGAGGTTTAGTTTTGTGCCAAGCTCATCGTGCAGTTTCTGTATGTTTGACACATGATGTAAGATACTGTCCTACCTAGGTGGGCACTGGGCGGGCACACACACACACACACACACACACACACACACACACACACACACACACACACGCACACACGCACACACGCACACACGCGCACACACACACACACACACACACACACGCGGGCATATACTCATACATGCGCACGTACACACAGAACAGAATGCTGCTGCCAGAGCATAGTCACTCCTGTTATTCTTAATGTCCCTAATCAAAACTAAACGTAGGAATTTTTATGCACCACATATCTGAAACAAACTCCCAGAAAACTACAGGTCTGCTGCAACTCTCAGTTCTTAAGACCCTTCTGTTTGACGCTATACCTTTCATTGAAAATTGTATTATGTATTTGTACGCTTTTATTCATCTGCACTGTCTGTCATTTTACTCATGATGTTCTGTTTTATTGTAGTTCTATTTTTGTTCTTACTGTTTAAAAATGTCCTTTTATAATGTGATGGTTGCTCTGTGTCCTAGCTGTAACTTAAGGAGCTAGGTGTTTAATTCTTTGTTTCTTCTTTTTGTTCTTGTTCTTCTTCTTATTATTTATTTTTACTGATTTCAAATGTATTTTATAATGTGTTTCTTTTGCGTAGTGTTTCAAGTGAAGCACATTGAATTGCCTTGTTGTTGAGATGTGCTTTACTAATAAACTAACCCTAATAAATAATAAACCATGGCCTTGCCTTACAGCTCAGTCAGCTGTTTACATTCTGTGTTGAGGCCTCAATGCCTCATAAAGTCACCTCACCCAGGCCGTGGTGTTAGGTTAGGTAACATCCCCTCCTCTAGGGACATAGATAACACTGAGCCACTAAGCTGGCTTTGGAACAAAACACACAAAAACACATTCTCCTCAACACTTTTGTTTTTAGCCTTATGACCTGCTACTGTTACCGTGAGAGTTATTCTATGCCAGATCTAGTCATGGTTTGACTTGATCTGGCCCCAATCGAGACGTCACTGATTGGTCCAGGTCCTGATCGTGCTTGCTGGGAGCAGTTGGGGGATATACTGTATGTTTTTGAGCATGTACATGTACATATATTGTGTGTGAGGGTTGGGAGAGAGAGAGTTGTCCATACGGTCTCCGACCACCAAACATTTCGTCGGAATAGTCCGGTTCAACTACAAAATGACGTCATTCGCAACTTCTGAAAAGCGTTATCTCGAATTAGAGTTCGGAAAGCTACACGTTGTAAAGTTGGTGGTGGTCTTTAGAGTTAGAGAGAGAGAGAGAGAGAGAGGGTGGATGTTATGTTGTTTTGAACATGTGTATTTGAAGACACAAATTAACCCATTATGCTTAATTTGTCGTATGAAGGTGCTGTGTGCCAAAAAGAGGAGATATACCTGTGGCAGGTCCATAAAGTGAGAAGATTAAAAAGAAAAAATAGATCCATGAAATAACTAAAGTTTATTTGGCAGGTTGGCTACGTGCACAGTAGCTATAACCTACGATATGACACGAAATGAATTCAGGGGTCTTCAACGTTTTCAGGCCAGGGACCAGGGGAGATGGAGCAGGGATCCCCTACCTTGTAGGGTGGGGGGTGAGGCTACATATATTTTATATTAATGTATAAATTGTGTTTCATGTGTTTAAACATACCATGTTATTGTGCATTCAATACTATGCTAAAGCAATAGAGTAATACATTCATGCTTTTATTTTAAACTTGCATGTACAAGTGGCCATACCACTGCCATTTATAAACATACCTTACCAGTAAGACTCCCTAATCGGGAGATAAGCGACCGTTGGTCGCTTATCTCCACAAATAGGCCAAAAATGTTTTTCCAAAATCGCCCTGATGGTGGCGCTATATGGGACAGATCCATGTTGATGACATGAGTGTAGACATACTGTGTAGCGATTTGCGTGATTTTAGGACAAAATCTGTAGGAGCAGTGTCCAAAAATGTGTTTGAAAAAATCGGCCTGATGGTGGCGCTATATGGGACAGATCCATGTTGATGACATGAGTGTAGACATACTGTGTAGCGATTTGCGTGATTTTAGGGCAAAATCTGTAGGAGCAGTGTCCAGAAATGTGTTTGAAAAAATCGGCCTGAAGGTGGCGCTATATGGGACAGATCCATGTTGATGACATGAGTGTAGACATACTGTGTAGCGATTTGCGTGATTTTAGGGCAAAAATTGTAGGAGCAGTGTCCAAAAATGTGTTTGAAAAAATCGGCCTGAAGGCGGCGCTATATGGGACAGATCCATGTTGATGACATGAGTGTAGACATACTGTGTACCGATTTGCGTGATTTTAGGGCAAAGATTGTAGGAGCAGTGTCCAAAAATGTGTTTTAAAAAATCAGCCTGAAGGTGGCGCTATATGGGACAGATCCATGTTGATGACATGCGTGTAGACATACTGTGTACCGATTTGCGTGATTTTAGGGCAAAAATTGTAGGAGCAGTGTCCAAAAATGTGTTTTGCAAGAATCGGCCTCATGGTGGCGCTAGAAGAGGGCCATGTGAGAATTGATGGGTGGAGGTTGTGGTTTGGCAGGCAAGGAGTGTGTGTGCAAAACTTGGCATGGATCGGGGCAACGGTTGCGGAGATATGAGCAGGGCAAAAGTGTGACGTGTGACGTGTGACTGACAGACTGACGGACTGACGGACTGACGGACAGCCGGTGGAGGTTTGGATAGTATAGGAGTGCAAGTAACTGTGACCTACGGTCGCAATTAACTGAGAACCAATGTCAATACTATCAATCTATCACTAACAATCTGTCAATTGCACAATAATCATATGCATTTCTGGTCCACGTTACACTGATAAGAACCTAGATGCGTGCGCAGGTGGGTACCAAATGAGCCAATGAAACCAGCGCTCCCCAAAACAACAGGTTTGGGGATTGTTGGGAATTGATTACATGATACAGTCATCTGCATTTAGTCTCAATGTTTGTAAACAAGAAATGGGTCTATATACAAGCTATTCAAAAGAAACATAATGATGTTTTTTTTTAATATTTTTATAAGACAAATTACATTTTTTGTCCTTTCTTTTTTTAAATACAAATAAAAAGTATATAAAAGTTTTTTTTTGTTTCTTCTTTCTTTTTCCCCCAACAATTTCCGGGACCCCCTGCAGTATCCCCGCGGAACCCCTGTTGAAGATCCCTGCCCAAATTCATTATTTACAGAGCATTAGGTTTTACAGCCGCAAACGCATGATTAGCAATGCTTTGTTGAGGTTACTTTCTATCTACCCATGCAGGTCTAGAGGTAGGCCTGCAGGTATACAGGCTGACTGGATGCAGCATATCCACCTGGAAATAAAACCTATCCATTTGATTACAAACATCCTGGTTTGGTCTATAATTTATAATAATTGTGCTTATAAGCTGCATGCAGTAGACTACTACTTGACACCAGGGTCTAAATGTGTCAATCATCTTGCAATGGGCCTGGTGTACAAGATACACCACTAAGATACCTGCATACCTGACAAAATACTTCCAAAACGTCAAGGATGTTCACAATTACAACACAATATTGTCAGAGGCAGCTTCACAGATCACGTCCGACCCCGATTTGGCTCAAACAAAGGGTTAAATACGTTCTCCTGCTATCCTGCTAAAATGTGGAACGCCCTACCGAAGGCCTTAAAGGAGTGTAAATCCCTACCTTCCTTTAAAACCGCACTGAAAAGCCACTTACAGGTGGCTGCTATTCGAAACTGGCAAAAGGAAACAAAGCCTATCCTTACCTCCCCCAGACCTTTCTATTCTAAAAATATCTTTTTTGTATATATATTTTCTGCTTAGTACTGTGTTCAATGTTGTATGAGTTAAAAAAGGACCAATTGAAAAAGCCCAAAAGCTTTCTTGAGGTGTTTATCCTTTTACAGTAGTTGACCTTGTACCAGTGAACTGTAGCTGTCATGAAACTATACTTTTTCCTATGCAAACTTCTTATAAAAGCGTTCACTGATTAAATCACGGTTGATTAAATGATGTATAGACATGAATCAACATTTTAGATAGATTCAACTTGCTTGTGTTTTATGGCATGGGGTAGTCTACTTCAGGTCGGCCTGAAATATTTGAGCTAAAGCAGTGAAGAAAAGCCTGGGAAACACAGTGTCCTACTGAACTGACCGGAAAACACAGGCTTCTTTAACGAGTGAACAAACCACAGTGTGCTCTGGAAACCAGTTGGTCAATGCGAGACCAAAGGTATGGGCCTTTAAAAGAGCGTGAGAAAACAAGAGAGAGAGAGAGAGAGAGAGAGAGAGAGAGAGGGCGAGAGAGAGAGAGAGAGAGAGGGGGGGGGGGGGGGTTGGTGACTTGGGACAGTTATCTGTAGTATATCGTCGTTGTCGGTTGGAAACCTTGTATGTCCAAAACCGTTCACTTTGTATTTATCATTTAAAAAAATTAACTAAACTAGTGAAAACAGCAGATCTACAAGCGATCAGCTGTTTTCACTACTTTTGTGCGATGGCCTTGTATGATGAAGCAGTGCTGTCCTTTGCGAAAAATTTTACAAATTTGAAACTTGGAGATACAAGGTTTCTGCCCGACTGTATGTGTTTGTTTACTCTGATCATACACGATGCTGCTTTGAACGTACGTATTATGTGCACAGTGTGACGCATGACAGAGAGAGCTTGCGAAAAACACTGACAGGCGGACAGACGGACAGACAGATAGACAGACTAGTACTAGGGACATTAACAGTAGCACTGAGTGTGACAGGAGGACAGACACCGTTCATAGAACTTCTTCCAACTCTTGTTTTTTCTCTTTATCTGTGATTTATGGCTCTGAGCACTGGAATGAAGAGTCTTGATACATCATGTTCTCAGGAACTCTCTTGGAAAAATACCAGATGCCACGCACGCACGCGCACACACACACACACACACACACACACACACACACACACACACACACACACACACACACACACACACACACACACACACACACACACACATCGGTCAATCTCAGTATTTTTTAACTGTTTTCAACACAGTGAGATAGATAGTGACAGCATATAACAAAATCTAAATAAAACAAAAGCTGTTCAAATACATGTATAAATAAAAGATGATGTGGTCAGAACTGATTTGTTATTTTTAGACCTGGAATGCAATCTGAGTGATTTCGTTTTTTCTTCGTGGTGGGTTTTATACAAGCTTTTTCGTAGCTTGCATTGTGTCTCTGCCTCCGTATTTAGTAACCTGCTCAATTTTGCATGTTTATGAACCTTATAAAAGCCATAAATGTTTGTTCTGCATTCATGTTTAGTCACCCTGATGAAAGCTGTGCCCCCCACACGTATAGGTGCATTATTCTTTTATTCTTGCCACGCAGTAGCCAATTCACCGTTTGTCAGCCTTCTGATTGGTCCCTGAGACTCCCTGACTGGCCAACCAGAAAAAAAACATTCACTTTTTGCTATCGGGGGTGGAGTTTGTGCTGTGGAGAATGTTGCTTCAGGCTTTCAAGAACGGTCCACACTGCGCGACACGGCGTGCGTCTAGTACGGCCGTGCGAGGTGATCGCGATTTCGCTCAATATAATGAATAAGCTTCAACAAACTAGTTCACATGGACCTTATCAATGTAACTAAGAGTTACGATTGGGTACATATATTTTAAATGGGCAGAATTACGAAAGCCAGCCTATTATGTGAGGAGAACTATAATCTGGCTGTCATCTTCCTACCCAAGATGCACTGCGCTTTCTCTTTCTATTTCTATTCTCTCTCTGATCCAGAGGATTAAACTAATTAAAACATATATTTTTGGGGGAAAACATATATTTTAGGGGAAACACCCTGTTTTGCAATGTAACTACTGTACCTTTGTCTTCCCTTTTTATTAATATCACCTAGATGTTTTTCCTTTGGTACTTTAAATTGCAATAATGAGGCAATGAAAATACCCTCTCCCCCCATTCACTGCCACTATAAAAACAATCTGCCCAGGGTCATCTGTACCACCATAGTAACAGGGCAGAATGGGCGGGATTTGCAAAGGGGAGAATTACATAAAGGCTTTAATTATTGTTTTAATACACCAGTAAGACTCCCTAAATCGGGAAATAAGTGACCGCCAGGTCGCATACACAAACTTTATAAGGCAATATGGGAAATGGGACAGATCCATGTTGATGACATGACTTTAGAGATACTGTGTACCGCTTTGCGTGATTTTAGAGCAAAATCTGTAGGAGCAGTGTCCAAAAATGTGTGTTGCAAGAATCAGCCTGATGGTGGCGCTAGATGGAACAGATGTATGTTGATGACATGACTCTAGACATAGTGTGTGTACTGCTTTGCGTGATTTTAGGGCAAAATGTGTAGCAGTGTCCAAAAATGTATTTTGCAAGAATCGGCCTCATGGTGGCGCTAGAAGAGGGCCATGAGAGAAATGATCGGTGGTTTGGCAGCCAAGGAGTGTGTGTGCAACGTTTTGCATGGATAGGGGCTACGGTGTGGCAACATGACTATTGCATGCGCGCCTTGACACCAGTCATGTTGCCATACCTTAGCAACAGGCATGATGAATTTATTTTAAGAAGTACATTTAAATGTTTTCCCCTGTAGCCAAGGTATGGCAGCTGCCATACCTTGCCATACCACTAATAGAGCATCTTGTTTTGGGATTTGCACTCTTTGCCAAAAAGACACGCTCCTTTCTTTTGTTTTTCCCCAGTGTTGTGACATGAACCAGTTCAGCTTGTATTGGCTCTTATGGACGATTACCTGTGTTTCTGTGTCTGTGAGCGCTGGCTACTCTGGGGGTTGGGATTGGGAAGAACGTGTTCTGTCACCAAAAGGTCCCACAAGTTCAATCTCCACTGCAGGACATTGTGTCCATCAACAGTCATGTGTCAAAGGTCAAAGGTGTCTCACAGTTGTCTTTGAGCGAGACTCTCTGACTTCTGCCTGCCTATACCTGCACAGTAAACGCCCCACTGTTGTTTAAACCCGCATTATGCTCTGTTTTCTTATTTGTCGTTTGGAGTCACACTGTTTTGCACAGATCTACATCTACAAGCTCACATTTGGGATTTTTCTGTATCTTGTTTGTGCACATGTCACTGCACTGGGCTAATGTAGAATCCCACTAGTTTTTGTTTGCATAATATTCTATTCTTTTTTAAATGTTTTACTTTAACTTGTCAAAATACAGTCATACATCATATTGTAGATAGCCGTTAGAGCCAGTATTGTTTAAAAACAGACAGTTCCATAATATCATCATGATAATTGTAGGCTCTGATTTGATATCTCCTGATAAAGAACTGAAGACAAAGATAACTGCAGATCACTACTACGAGCATCTCTAGATTCTCCATTATCTATACTATAATTTTGCGAATGTCTGTCTGTCTGACTGAGTGAGTGAGTGAGTGAGTGAGTGAGTGTCTGTCTGTCTGTCTGTCTGTCTGTCTGTCTGTCTGAAACAGCGTTTCTCCTCAGTGGCTGGAGCAATTGATCTGAAATCGCATCACAATTAGCATATGAACACACCTAACATAACTGTGAAGCCCGTTTGTCACTTTCACAAATCGTATGCTGTATATTAGCATTTTTATGGTGTATCTACTATCTATTCTGCATCTAGCTTGAGGCTAATCAATTCTGCATCTAGCATGAGGCAACATGTTTAACCAGCTCTGTGTGTGTGTGTGTGTGTGTGCAGGCGGGTGGGCGGGCGGGGGGGGTGTGTGGGGGGGGGAGGTGTGGGGGGGGTTGGAACACAGTATCTATAGCCATTATACGAAGCGGGTATTTCTTACATTGATGCGCCTACATATTATCATGCAAACACCAGTTAAAGTTACTTTCCATCCCTCATATACCCACACACATCCCATAACCCACACACTGCACATCATTTCGGAGCTCATATCTTTGAACGGGTAAGGGCTAGTCAACAGAAATGCATCAAATGTTCCAGACAGATTTGAGTCCTAGTTCAAACCAAAAAGATAAATGATGAGACAAACACGTTTTAATCCCGCTTTACTTCATTGGTGTTACATGTTGAAAATAGTAGACAGAGTTCTACTATTTGCCAGATATAATGCCAGATATAATGGCAGATATCATTTCAAAGTTGTTTGGAGAAAAATGGCAGCAGCCTGAATTAGCCGAGCCATTAAGACTATTACAGTAGGCTATGTACTATTCCTGTAAGTTACTTTAACATCCGTCTCCAAAACATCTATCATCAAAATGAACATTCTATTGGATGTTGTATACAGTTTTTGTCCTTGTTCTATAGGGGTTTTCAACAGTTGTCTGTGAAGATTGCATGTTGTGGTCCCTGACCATGCAATTAGTAAGTGATTCTTTTTTTAATTCCATTTTTATTTTCTTCCATGGAACACTGCACTAAATGACATGGTGACCTATGATGCCGTGTCATGTTGTCAGTTGGGGGATGTGGGATGTCAGAGGTCAAGAATTATTTATCTAATTCGTTGCTCGTAGTATCGTGCAACGATTTAAATCAGACTTAACAGTCTTAATTTAGTTTCAAGCTTTTTCTCCCACACCATGCCTATTAATTCAAATATATTTTTACATTTGATGGACTTGTGAAATATGATTTAAACATATTTTAAGCTGATTTACAAGTTCAAAACGCCTTGCAACAGCTATTTTCACAGTATTTTATCTGTGGTCAATCTGTAATGCCTCAACTTCAACATTCAAGTGCTTGTCAGATATTATGATCATTTTGGGGGTCACTGCCTGAAAAGGTTGAGAACCACTGCTCAATACGATTGTCTTATGCATATACGCTTGGTTTAATTTCAATAATGTCCATATGTGTCCATGACCATGAAGGATTGTTACAAAGGTTTTTGAAGCAGAAAGATTACCGACACAGTGTCATCACATCAGGTATTGTAGCCTACATGTCATACATACAACATTTGTTATATCATTCAAGAATCCCATTAATTATGTAATGTCATCACATCACCTGTAGACTCATTAACATGAAACATTCCATGTGAGAGAGAAAGATCAAAGTCAATATAAACAAAATCCACCCAATAGACAAAAATATATAAGGTAGGAGGCTAAAGAGGATATTACACTTATACTTCCACTCGTTTCTTTTTCTTCTGTTTCTTTGATTGGTTGCAGTATTAATTCTACTGAACTCAAGACAATAAAATACTCCTACAGCCAGCCACAAAACACACACACACACACACACACACACACGCACACGCACACGCACACGCACACGCACACACACACACACACACACACACACACACACACACACACGCATGCACTTGTGCGACCTTTGTCCATGTGGCGGAACGAGCCCCCTTGAGCCAGCCAATGAGTGGGCGGCCGGCCAAGGATGGTCATTACGTCAGTGTGCAGCAGGAGGATGCAATGCATGATGCAGCTGCAGTCCAGATTACATCATATTCACCCTGCCAGTCTACACTCTGCACCATGTGGAACAAAGTTCACTAAACCTGCTGCTAGCCTAATACAGGAGAGACAGTGAATCCCCGATTTATTATAGGCTAATAAAAGCATCAATTAATTAAAACCACATCAAAACTTACAGTTGTAGGCCTGTTCAAGTTCAGATAAGACCTTTTGGTTGGTTGGTTGATTGATTGAAGACTATAAGAAGTTTGCGTAGGAAAAGTTACAGTTTCGTGACAGTATAAAGTAAACTGACAACTTCATCCCTCACACGCCGCGCGCACCCACACACATGCACAGAGAAAGAGTGAGACAGAATTGAAAGACTTCTGCAAAGTAGATGGACAAGTTCTTTGACGATGGGTTCCCAGATTGGGAAAAACTTGACAATGCATTTCAGAGACAATGGAGGGAGGGGGAGAGAGAGGGAGACTGACCAACTATCGTGCACGCGCAGCGAGCCAGCCCGTGTCAGTCAGTCAGGACAGGACAGGACAGTAGAACAGGACAGCTTGCAACACACGGCGTGCTCGCCGCTGCGCTGCTGCTCGATGATTAACCCTTAACGACGCAAATTTGACCGATTAATGATTAACAAAGTTTTTTCCTCCGTATTATTAACGTAAAAGGACGGCAAGTTCATGCAAATAACACGCAGGACGATGTGCACGACGAGTGGAGTGGACGGAGTGGACTCCCCCCCCCGGGGCCCCCCTCCTCTTCTTCAGGGAGATCCCAGCCTATAAAAGCAGAGCGTCTCCCAGAGCTGTTAACATCTCAACTCAAGCATCAAGCAAGCTTGAACAATCCTCCACAAAACAAGCCAAAGAAGGACCTCGACTGATGAGGCACTAATACTACCTCAAACACCAAAAAGGTAATTGTATATTTGTGCATTTATTTGTATTTTTAGGCCTATATATGCATTTCTGTTGCACTTGCACGATATGCACTTGTTGCTTATGTTTTATTGTTCTGCTCTTGAAAGATGCGCGGGAATCTGAGAAGTAGGTTCTCTGAACAGTGATGCTATTTATATTTATTACATTATTATATTGTATTATATTATATTATATTCAGTATGATAACAAATCTCATCATTGCAGCCTCGAGACTGAGGGAGAATAATGCATTCATGTTTGCCATATTAGTCTCTCAATTGAATGAATTAAATCAATTAGAGATGAATGGTCTGTGCAGGGGGGGGGGGGGGTGTTATTGCATCACCCACCTGATGGAACATAATGAACTGTAACGTGAAGATAACTTTAAATTAAAGTCTTCAAAGACACACATGCACAATTGCACACTCATGCACAGACAGACTTGAGACTTCTGCAAAGTAGATGGACAATAGTTGGAATGGAAGAACATTGACAATGCATTGCAGAGACATAATGAACTGTAACGTGTAGATACCTTTACATTAAAGTCCTCAAGGACACAAATGTAAAAATCTTTATTCATTTCTGGTCCTCCTTTACTATACTGTATATGGTTGTCAATGTGGGGTCCAGACAAGCTCCCTGAGGGTCCGGGAGATTCCAAATGGACCCTTTCTGGGTCCACTTGGTTAATTTGTTTATTTTTGTTTATGTGCAATTAGCTGAAGGCAGATAGTCTTCCTGGGGTACAAGACAACAATATATATATTAACAATTCTATGAATACAAAAATGAATGAATGAATGAATGAAATTAATCACATAAGAAAATAGATTAAGCATTTGTGGAGGCTACTCCCAGAGTTATGGGGATCCTTGAAATAAAAAAATAAAATAAAAAAAAGTTTGCGAACCACTAACCTAAAGTATTTGTTTTCGCTCTCATCTCATCAAGGGCTGTCACGATTATGACATGACGATTAATTCTCACCCAAATAATTGCGATTAACGTTTTTTTGTCGTTGACAATTACATTTCTGTTTGGCTTGTAGGCTTTGAAGTTGCACGTGGCAGATATGACACATATAAATAAATAAATATACAAAGAAATGAAGAACATATTTGACAACGTTACACTTTAAAAAGAACATTGATAGTGGAAATAGCCGATCTACAAGCTCACAACGCGTCGCATCGCGACGCGTTGTGAGCTTGTAGATCTGCTATTTCCACTATTTTTTAAATGTTTTAACATAATACAGTATAAACATCTTTCGATTATGACGATGACGATTATCACAAAACAATTACGATTATGTCAAATAATTGCGATTAGACGATTATGTAATAATTGTGACAGCCCTGATCTCATCTACTTCTCTCCCTTGTCCTTTCCTTTCCTTTCCTTTCCCCCTTTCTCAAACCCTCTTCATTCCCCGCCCCCACAGTCTTATCCACTCCAAGCTCTCCTCTCCTCTTTCACACACTCTCTACACCACACAGCTCCAGAATGCCTCCCCAGCTGCAGTCTCAGAACCAGGGCAGTGTCCGGGTGGCACAGGGGGACCTGGGCTCACTGAGCCCGGCCGTGCGGGACTTTGTGGAGGCCAACGTGGCGCTGTGTCAGCCCGACGCCCTGCACATCTGTGACGGCACCGAGGAGGAGAACCGAGCCATCCTGTCCCAGCTGGAGGAGCAGGGCATGATCAAGAAGCTACGCAAATATGAGAACTGGTAAGATTATACATTAGAGTCAACGGACAGTCGAATACAATGAAGCGTTATTCATAGAACCGAATAGAATTAAGCACTTAGCCTCATAGCATAGTTTCCTACTTAATTTGTTTTGCCTAGCTCTACTCTTCTAACACTCAGGGTTCCCACGGTCATGAAATTCCTGGAAATATTTTGAAATTAGAAAAATATTTTTCCAGTACTGGAAAAGCTTTGGAATTGATCAAGGGTCCTGGAAGGTCCTGGATAAAATAGCTATGCACTGTCTTTGGTTATTGATTTTGTTAATACCTCTGAAATGACAAATTAAACATTGGCCAAATTGTCAAATATTAGAGGCAGAAATAGCAGATCTACATGCTCACAACGCCTCGCAACACAATAGAATTCTTAATGTTCGTCAGGGTTGGGGGTCCCCAGTTCAAATATGATTATTTCGGGGGTCACGGCCTGAAAAGGTTGAGAACCACTCTGGCATACACTACCTGTCTTTGGGCATTGCGCATAGGAGTAAGCGACTCGTTATTGAGCTGAATTATTGTTATATCGTCCTGGAAATCGGGTTAAATATTCTGGAAACGTTTTGGAAAAGTTTTGGAAATTAATTGGTAAAGATGTGTGGGAACCCTGAACACTGCGGCATCATGGTGCCTTATTGCCTATGTCCTAAGCCATTCAGAATTCAGAATGCTTGTTACGTTCAAAAAACGACTTAGACAGAAAGTGTTTTAAGTCAACTTCTTGACTTAAGCAGAAAGTGTTTTTGTAACAAGCATTCTGGTAGGCTGAGAACATTGGCAATAAGGCAGGATGAATCAGAAGTGTTAGAAGAGTAGAGTTAGACAGATATAAAGGCAGATAAACATGACTTAGAAAAAACATGTTTTACTTTCTGTTTAACTCATCTACAGTAGGTGACATAGGCAGAAAGTGACACAAGGCTAACGATGCATTTAGCATTTAGAACCAGCTGTTTCAGAAGCTACATTTGAATATATACCCAGTCAGTAGCAGGTTGAAGAAGAATGTACCCCAACCACAAAAACAACATACCTGCAAAGGCCATGCTCAGTGGTTTGTCTGGTTCTGAACGATAATGGTACAATTATGTAACGTTTGCAGCAAGAGGCCGGCGTGTTTTCACTGTACACATGTTATTAAAAAGAAATGTGTCATATGAAAATATTTGACACAGTAAATGAGCACACCTCCTCCTTCCCTCCTTTTTCTCCCTGCTGTTTATTTGTCCCCTTAACTCATTTTTCCCCCCTCCTTCTCTCCTCTCCTCTCCTGCAGTTGGCTGGCGAGGACAGACCCCAGGGACGTGGCGCGGGTGGAGAGCAAAACGGTGATCATCACCCAGGACCAGAGGGATACAGTGCCCCGCCCCCAGGGGGGCGGAGTCAGCCAGCTGGGCCGCTGGATGTCCCAGGAGGAGTTTGACAAAGCCATGGCGGAGAGGTTCCCCGGGTGCATGCGTGGTAAGCATAGTCGGGCATACTGTGGGTGCCCGAGCCCTCGTGCACTGCACCCAATTACAATGGCCAGCACACACTCAGTCGGCTTTAGCACCCAGGGTGGCATAGCTGAATGGTTAGGGAGCCTGCTTGGGGAACCAGTGCTCCTGGTTGTCCTTGGTTCAATTCCAGGCCAGTGTAGCAATGTCGATGTGTGTCCCTGAGCGACTCTTAACCCCTAATTGCTCACACGCTCCTTGTGGGCAGCAAATCAGCTGGGTTGGGCTGAAAATACTGAATTTCCCCCTCAGGAGGAAGTAGGTGACTATTATTATTAAGACTTATGCGAGCACATTCCGTCTTCACACTGACATGCATTTAAGTTCACTGTACGCTTTCTTTTGTTTCTAGAAACCAATGTTTTATTGGTTCGACCACTTTCAACATGGCGTCCCTATTTTGGGCATGTCAATATAGCAGGAGAAACTCTCGCACATTGTCTTCAGATGCAAAACAATTGGAGATTCTTCATTGGGAAAATACAATATCTCAGTCCTGAGAACTTCATCAGATTACATAGTTTGGTCCTCTCTTACGCACCTGTCGCTTTATAGGTGTGCTAAAGCAAACCTTTTTGTTTAAATAGGCATGTCACTATAAAATATTCAAACATAATATAATAATGTTTGGGATACCAATTTTGTCCAATTAGGAGAGAGAACTCAATCATACAAAACAGGATACAGGATAAACAAGTGAAATTGGAAATGAGCAGACAAACTGGAACTGGAACAATACAAAATTGATGATAAATGGCATCCATGGCATGGATGAAACTCCATCAATGATTACTATCAGAACATTATAGAGCCTTAGCTTTTACTACAACAAAGATCACGCACAGCACCTTCAAGGGACATCAAAAGTCTTTATCTCTCTTTCTCTCACCCTCTCTCAGGTCGTACCATGTACGTGATTCCCTACAGCATGGGTCCGGTGGGTTCTCCCCTCTCTAAGATCGGTGTGGAGCTGACGGACTCTCCGTACGTGGTGGCCAGCATGCGGGTCATGACCCGCATGGGGAAAGCCGTGCTCGGCGCCCTGGGAACCGGGGAGTTCGTCCGCTGTCTGCACTCTGTGGGATGCCCGCTGCCTCTCAAGAGTAAGCCAAGGCCTCGTAATGTCTCTTTCCAACCGCTGTTCAATGCCGGACACAAACAGAATGATATCACTTTACAGTTATGTGCATTAGTTGTGTCGGCTCAGAGTCTCGGATTGAGGGATTTTTTACACAATTTTCAGTTATGTATACAACAGACAGAGAAATTAGTTAGTGATTCACAAAATTGTGTTAAGAAAGTTGTAAGTGTTATGCAAGCTGTTATAAAACCTCTTAGCTGGCTGATTCAGGATCTGTCTACAGCTACCACGGGCATCCGGTTAGAGATAAAGACCTAAGATAATATTTACGTTCAGAGTTACATAACTGTATCTTTATGTGTGAGTACAGTATGTGGGGTGTCGTCTGGAAAGAACAAAACAGGCATAACAGTGATTTGTAACATACACATACATATATAATATGTATACATTCTGCATAATTACATTTGACATGAAGCTTGATACAATATTACATTGTGAATTAGTAATCTACATAATTATAAGCTGTAAATATACAGTGTCTAAAATACTGAAGTAAACGATTATATATGGCTCGACACCAGCTTAGCTGAACCAGGTGTGATGCTGAAACAAAGAAATTGGTCTCCATTATAATTAAATTAAGCTACTACTTAGAGATTAGTAGCACTAATTGAGCATTGTTCATTAATTGGACTCAAAGCTACAAATACAGCACTCACTAGAACAGTGGTTGTATTGGGCTGCGGAAACCCATGTCAAACTTATTTTGTCATATGAACATTTGAACATTTGTCCCTGGAAAAAAGACTTGCACAAATGTTCATGTTTTTTGAATAGCAGATTAAAAGGATTGTGATGCTATATTAAACTAATTTAGCTTAGAAATATAAAGATTCTATGAACTGATGAGTTGTTCTGACCCCCATGCCTCTCTCTCTGTGTTCTCTCAGAGCCTCTGGTGAACAACTGGCCGTGTAACCCTGAGCAGACTCTGATCGCTCACATCCCAGACCGCCGGCAGATCGTGTCGTTCGGCAGCGGCTACGGCGGGAACTCGCTGCTGGGGAAGAAGTGCTTCGCTCTGCGCATCGCCTCGCGCATCGCCAAGGAGGAGGGCTGGCTCGCCGAACACATGCTGGTAGGAATGGCTTTATTTCTGTCTGTCTGTCTGTCTGTCTGCCTGTCTATCTACTGCAGTGGTTCGGGGACCACCAGTGGTCCTTGAAGGGATTCCAGGTGGTCCCCAGCTAAATGAAGGAGAGTTCGTAACCGAATGGACCCTTATAGATATTTAACTCTTGAGAAAGTAAAATGAAACCAAATGGTTTCGTTTTACGCTCGCAAGAGTTAAATTATAGTTAAAAATTTACAAGAAGTCTACACAATTAGAGCATGGAATTGTCTTGTGGACAAAATCTTATCCATGGCTCAAATGGTCCATGGCTCAAATGTCGAATAAATAATGGACCTCATATGAAAAAGGTTGAAAACCACCAATCTACTGTCTATCTATATCCATGATTATCTGTCTACGTATTCTCTCCTTCCCTCATTGATCTATCCACCGTTTTATCCGTCTGTCCGCATGTTAATCCTGTCTGCCAATACAATGTCAGAATACTCAGTGAAGGATCACATCTCTCTCTCTCTCTGTGTGTGTTTCAGATCCTGGGCATCACCAACCCAGCCGGTGTAAAGAAGTACATGGCAGCGGCGTTCCCCAGTGCCTGTGGGAAGACCAACCTGGCCATGCTGAGCCCCACCCTGCCCGGGTGGAAGGTGGAGTGTGTGGGAGACGACATCGCCTGGATGAAGTTTGACGAACAGGGTGAGGATCTTTTAACGATTAGAACACTGATTCCCTTTGCGCCGTGAGGATAATTGCAAGTGGGCTTCTAAATCATTTACAAAACACTACAATTTTATTTATCAACATTAAGGCCACATTCTCATAATATAATTCGGTTTAGTCGTGCGAATGGGAGGGGTGAAGTTGCTACATTCTTGCATATTTAATTGATACGTTTGCGCTCGCACTGCACATTGTCATCCGAAACAAGGAATCGTCCACGTCTGTCCATTGGACATGTATGTATCCAAGCTGCATAATATAATGCCTCCTCCATCTCCCTGTGTTTATTAATTCTTCAAGTTGAAGTTCAACTCACAATGTAACTGCAGGACCGCCGCAAAATTGCAGCGCAGGCGTTAGCCTATTTATCTGCGGTTGACGGTCGTAAACGGGCGATCAAAAAATAAAACCAGCGGCGACCGGAGGGACTCTCAAAATCTACCAGCAATAAAGCAGACAGCAAATACTTTAGCAAGATATGAATATTTACGAAGAGGAGAACGTCTCTCTCTCTCTCTCTCTCTCTCTCTCTCTCTCTCTCTCTCGTCTTGGCTGCCCTCCGCTGGCTCCCTCTCTGCGCTCCGCGCAAAGCGTTTCCATTTGGACACGATTTGGCACAGAGAGCGACAGAGAGAGCGCGCGCGCGAGCAAGGGCGAGAGACCCACACATCGGCCTATATTATATTAGGCCTATAGCCTATAATATACAAGTGACTCCAGTGGCACTTTCCTTTTATCTAACTGTGAGCAACTCCTCACAAATAATACACCATGTGCGATCGAGGGAGCGGTGAGCAGAAATTAAATCAATGAGGGGAGGAGGCGGCCAGAATGGTCAGAAATCTAATGAGAGCGGACGGTCTGGAGGGGGATTTAACCTTTTATAAATAACTATGGATTTAACCCGCACATGGCTCTATATTGCCTGTATTTGAGACGGATGGATTCACACCAACAGTGAAGCGTTTGCTGTAGCGAATCGAAACCACCGTTTTTTTGTGGATTTGCATTCGTTTCTTTGTTTCGAAAAAGAATACGGATGCATCTTCACACATGCCCAAACGTTGTGTATTTTCCGACAATACGTTAGAGGATTCGTTTTAATCGCAATAAAACGTGCCTGTGTGAATGCCGCCTAAGAAATGGATGTTTCTTTACAACGTTGGAAAATTTGTTTTCATTATCGTACCGATAAATAGGAACTTAATCACTTTAGTTCCATTGATCCAAGACGAAACACAATTGACCAATAGATCATTAAAACAAACATGCTCTGAAAATGCACACGGCCCAACCATCTGAGCACTTAACAAATGGCCAAATGGCTGCTGTGTTAAGTGGCCAGATGGGTGAGCCTTGAACGCTTTTGAGATTTTCAAGTGGGCTTATCCTGTCCTTTAAAGGGTTGGCTTTGAGTTCAAAACAACACACGTGGTACAATATATATATATATATATATATATATATATATATATATATATATATATATATTTATATATACTAGAAGCTCGGCCGGCCGAGCGTCTAGCGGCGCCCTGGCCAACTCGGGAACAATGTAAATAGGGAATGAATGCCCCGCCCTTTAATGCAAACCCCATTATACCTGTTGTCATAGGATCTGTTTTGACCATCTGTTTGCGTGTGTCCATTTATGCCCATATATGGAGATATCAAAACGAGAAAAAAAATGAAACAAAGGAAATAATAAATTAACTTTGTCTCTCGTTCTTGCTCTTCCTGTTTCGTTGCTAGGCAACCTGCGGGCCATCAACCCAGAGAACGGCTTTTTCGGCGTGGCCCCCGGCACCTCGGCCAAGACCAACCCCAACGCCATGGCCACCATCATCAAGAACACCGTGTTCACCAACGTGGCCGAGACCAGCGACGGGGGCGTGTACTGGGAGGGCATGGACCAATCACTGCCCGAGGGAGTCACCGTCACTTCCTGGAAGAACAAGCCCTGGAGCGCCGAGGATGGTAGGTCCACCTGTCAATCAAACGGGACTCACCGTTTAATATTTTAGACATGATTACATTTGACACAACATCACACATGTAACACTGGCATAGGTTTCAATTCCTGCATCGCAACATCACTGGACATCATGTTAACTCTCCCCACGCTTTGAACGTTAACGTTCGCCCCATTTTTTACAGAACCTCGATGCCAATACGGCGCTCGTTCGGTTCGTTCGTCTGATGACTGTAAGCTGATGAGGGGTCGCGCGGCCGTGTACTATAAACACATTTTCCGCGGTGATGGTGTAAAAAATCCATTATGCGTTAGATCAACGGAGAACAATTCACTTCCTTGTTGATTTCCTCTGGCTGTAAGGCTCTGTGGCCAGTGACTGGTCTTCTTCTTCTTCAACACATAACAGGCAAATTCACATTCATTCTCGCATGACGCCGCCCTCTGCTGCCTGGCAGACCAAAGTGCACTATTGCACAATAAAAAAATAAATAAATAAAAAATAAATAAATGTCTGTCTATCTGCTATAACGTCGCAAAGGTAAGCCGCTTTTTGATGGCACCAGACCCAATAAATAAATAAATAATCTGGCAGTAGGAGAGTTAATGGTCAGATTTGACCATTTCTACTTTGTTCCATTGTGAGACAGACAATTCCTCCACAATCTTTGAATGCTACAGTCTGTAACTCAGCCTAGCAAATGTTGTCAATTGCGTTCAGTCACTTCAATATAGTTTAGATTCTAAACTTTATTTCCATTTCTGCTCAACATTTCACAATATGAAAAACGTGTGAGCCAGCAGTCTGTCTCGAACACTTTTCACTGTGGTTACTCCTCACACTAGGTTTATCTTTATGATTATGGTTATGATTGGAGATATGGATATGGTTACGGTTATGATCGTCCTTTAAGAAGCACACAGAGCCTCAATAACTTAATCACAGCCCATTTTCAAATGTAGCTAAAATAGCCAATCCACAATCTTGGTTTGTGAGCTCATAGATCGACTATTTTAGCTATTTTCGAGAAATATTTGAATTTCTTTTAAATGTCTTTGCCTATAATGCCTAAATACCCAAAATAGGGATGCCAGGTTAAAAACTGATTAATGTCCAGGCAGAATGTGTGTGATCATGAATAGATCAGATACTCTCTCCCTGAAAACTCCAATGAATAAACAAACTATTACTGAAAGCGTCATTCTATCAGCATACCTGTCAATAAAGTGCAGTCAATTGAAGTTCATTATTTCACAAAGCTTAACTCCCCCCACCCCCCTCTCTCTCTCCCCTCCAGGTGAGCCCAGTGCCCACCCCAACTCTCGGTTCTGCACCCCTGCTGGCCAGTGTCCCATCATCGACCCCCTGTGGGAGTCCCCAGAGGGCGTCCCCATCGAGGCCATCATCTTTGGAGGCCGCAGGCCCGAGGGTGAGTAGAGACAAGACAATAGAATATTCAGAACAGTATAGAATAGGATTTTGGGGGGACTGAGGTGTAATTATAGTGGAACGCAGCAGCTTATTCTCAGGTGATATCACAGTCTGACGTGTCCTTATCTCTGTGTATGTGCGTTCAGGAGTTCCTCTGGTGTATGAATCCTTCAGCTGGCAGCATGGAGTGTTCGTGGGAGCAGCAATGAGATCTGAAGCCACCGCTGCAGCAGAACACCAAGGTCAGTACCTGACGCTGAGTCTTCAAATGAGTCTGTAATTCTGACTAGTAAAAGTTCTGCACAGGAAGGTGTCATCGGTTTGTCTATTCCAAAGAATATTTTAAACTAACGGTATGGAATTGTTTCCTTGTTAGAACCAAAACATTGAATCACGAGATACTCAGACTTATTGCTTCTTGAATTCAGATTGGAAGCAGATCTAAACAGAGCCTCAACCGAAGAATATATCGCACAAATCTCAACAAAAACCCATAGGCTAATCTATAGAAATATGATGATAAGAGACCAAAACATGGTCAAACATATCCCAGTATTAACGACCTCTCTCCCTCCGCTCCTCCCAGGCAAGGTCATCATGCACGACCCCTTCGCCATGCGCCCGTTCTTCGGCTACAACTTCGGCCACTACCTCTCCCACTGGCTCAGCATGGCCGAGCGGCCTGGCGCCAAGCTGCCCAAGATCTTCCACGTCAACTGGTTCCGCAAGAGCCCCACCGCCGGCTTCCTGTGGCCGGGCTTCGGCGACAACATCCGCGTCCTGGACTGGATGTTCCGCCGGCTGAGCGGCGAGGCCGGCGCCATGCCCTCCGCCGTGGGCTACCTGCCCGCCGCCCAGTCCCTTAACCTGGAGGGCATGAGGGACGCTGTGGACCTGGAGCAGCTGTTCTCGCTGGACCAGGAGTTCTGGCAGAGGGAGGTGGCGGACGTGAGGAAGTACTTCGACACGCAGGTCAACGACGACCTGCCCAACGAGGTGGCCAGGCAGCTGGACCTGCTGGAGCACCGGGTCGACCAGATGTAGAGAGAGAGAGAGAGAGAGAGAGAGAGAGAGAGAGAGAGAGAGAGAGAGAGAGAGTTTGGATTAGGGCCACTGACCTCCAAGACTCTTGAGAGTGTGCAAATGGAACCAAAGGGACCCTTATGGTTCCATTTGTACAATCTCAGAGTTACAGTAGAGAGCTGTAAAGGTCCATTTGGTTCCTAACTATCAATAATTTAGCTGGGGCCCCAACCGTAACTCCTTCAAGGACGGGTCCTCGAACCCGTCTTTTAGCACCAGGGGTGTAGGAAACATATGACAAATCAGAAAGCCGTCAGCTCTTCTGTGTTGAAGGACAGTAATCTAACTGAAGAAGATTATGTTAACCTATATACAAAATAAAAACGCTGATCTACAGGCTTGTAGATCAGTAGGAAAAGCTTTGGGGGAAAAAAGTGGGCCTAATTAAAAAAGAAAATGCCTGTAATGACAGATAGAATTCTAGGATAGAATGTTGAAAGTTCTAGATGGAATTCAACATTGATAATTGTAGAATATAATGTTCTTGAATCTTGTTAATATTGCTGATATGTTTTTGTTTTGTTTGTTTTGAAAAAAAGGGCTCTATTTTTCAGAGATTCAACTTTCAAACCTTTACTGTGAAAATTAAATGTTTAATATTCACTGACAGAAAACAACATTTTGGCTGCTCTGATAGTGTTTTAATGTAGTGAGTTAGTAAAGGGCTATACATGTTCCTGTCTGATAATCTGAGGGAAAGTGTGTGTCTTACATGAAAAGAGCGTAGAGACAAATCGTCAACTAATGTAGGAACTTAGACGTCTTCTACGGGGTCCATTTTGAGACTGTTCACTGATTCAAACAGATCTGCAGTCAGTGACATGTTTCTGGAACCAAATGAACCTGTTAGGGTTCATTTGGTTTCATTTACACTGTCTGAGTTACAGACTTGTATGGGTCAATTTAGACCCCCCTAAAGGAACCCACAGAGTCCCTGGAATCCACTTTGAGAACCACTGAGGCCTACTTTCTCCAGATGATTTAAGTCTCTCTTTTAGTTATTGTTCCGATGCATTGCTTCACAGTTCAGACCTCAAGCCTGCCGCTATTTAAACATAAACTATTGAAACGCACAGTATTTCTATATCACAACCACATGGATTTATATGGTTGTCAGAGAAATAATAATGCCAAGGGGATCTGGGTTTAAATGTCGAACCTGGAACATTTTTGGTTTTCTTCCTGTTTTCCTGTTGTTGTTATTTTATGTTAATTTATTTTTATATTGCATTGTTTTATTTTGTGTTTCTGTATATGGTTGTAATCGCTAATCTCCAAAGAGGGGGAAGAAAACAAGAATAAACCTTATTTAAATGTATTTGTGACTCTGTTGCGTTTGTCAGTGCCCTTGACTGTGGTTGTGCTTTTGTTGTGTGTACCATGACATGATAGCAAGAGTATTTAAAAGGCCTTATAGGTGGTTATTGGTGTATATTTAGCCTGTTTATGGTCATGTCACTATGCAGGACAATGTGTGACCTACAAAGCTCCTGCCGGCTATGGAACAGCATACACAATTGCTTGTGATTGCAAGTAACCATTTAGAGCAGCCCAGCCAACCTGTTGAACAATATCGTTAGCACTCTGGTCTGCGATTCATACACACACACACACACACACACACATTACTATAACTGTGACATGTCATGTCTTTATGACAACATGTAGGCTATTTTGTCTAAGACTATATTCCCAAGGACCCCCCGGTTTCGTACTGCATTAAAACAGAGTGTACAATATAGAACCATTAGCTATCCATTTGGTTCCATCTTACACTTTCAGAGTCACATACCTGCAAGGATCCATTTGGTTACATACTAGGGGTGTAACGATATAGTAACTGCACCGAAATATTGTTTTTAATTAACAAAATTGATGTATATTGAATTGAAAACAGCTAAAATTGAATCGTATCGTTTGATTTTGTATCGTATCGAATCGGTAGTGCAAATAATTGATTGTATCGATACTTCCTACTTGTGCATTATATTTAGCATTTTTAAGAAGACATTTTTAAAAAGAGGGGTTTCATTACTTTTCCTTTCCATATAGCTACACTGGTCTATCAATAAATGTGTGTAATCTCTGGGTTCATGTCAAGGTGCAGGTTTGTCCACTTGTGTTCAAATACAATGTCCATATATTTGCCAGATAATCACTGTGTTTACTTATTTACCGTATATCCATAATAATACATGTTTCCCTTAAACACCTGCACTATCCACACTTTTCACATAGATTTAATTTCTTTGCTAAATAGTTACTATATCGATTTTAAATCATTGAATCGAATCATTTCGTAGGCCTATCGCCATGAATGAGCCAATATCGTCCATGTATCGTATCGTCAACCATGTATCGTGATATGTATTGAATCGCTATTAAAATGTATCATTACACCCCTATTACATACTAACTATCAATCATTTAGCTGGGGACCCAATGGAACCCTCTCAAGGACCCCGTGGGGACCCTACTTTGAGAAGAATCACTGGCACTGCAGTAGATCATTGGTTGTCAAAGTGGGGTCTGGGGACCTTTAGGGGTCCTTAAGGAGTTCCAGATCGAGGGTCCCCAGCTAAATGATAGTTTGGAACAAAATGGACCCTTGTGGGTATGTAACTCTCTCAGAGATAGTAATACCATTAAATGGGGGGTCGTAGCCAATGCATGTCAAACTGGGGGTCCTTGAAATTAAAATGGTTGAGAATCACTGCTAGAGAGCTGCAATAATATCCTCTTATGTGGGGGTCCCTGGCATCTTTACAAATGGGGGGTCCATGGGCTAATAAGTGTGTTATTATAGTGTGTTATAGTTTGAGAACCACTGCAGTAGGCCTAGATGGTCTCCAAAAGCAAGCAGCTTTAACATAAACCTCTTTCAAATGGCAGTGCCTGAGTTTTACCACACAGTTTGACAGTGTACACATGGAACCAAATGGACCCATTTGAACACTTCCCAAGTTAATGGGAGACCTTAAAATGTCAAAGTTTGAGAACCACTGCTTCAAGCAGCTTTAACTTGAACCTCTTTCAAATGTCAGTGCCTCAGTTTTGACGGCCACACGATGGCAGCAGTGTAGCGCAGTCAAGAATGCCTACGTGTCGCTTTTATTTCCTTCCGACTAGCTGGAGTGTGTAACGCCTGTAACGGTCCCCAATGCGCACAGTTCCACAACAACAACATCCAGCAACACGCAGACACTCATCGTGTGTCTAATGGTTTAACAGTGAGGATGAGTGCTGCTGCTGACGATGAGAATATCCGTGGAGATGTTCGTGTTCCCCTGAGGAACCTGCTCAACTCCATCCAGTGTATCAGAGACACAGTCAGAGGTAGGAGGATACGTTTAGTCACATAGAAACAGCATGGCGTTCATATGCATGCTAATGCTAACCTGCTAACTAACTAACATGGAGGTTTTAGTTCATTTAACAGGGACTGAAATGTCAGTGTGTCTGTTTTTTTTTAGCTGTAGTCTAGCTCAGGGGTCTTCAACGTTTTCAGGCCAAGGACCGCTTAGTTGAGAGAGAGAGAGAGAGAGAGAGAGAGAGATGAAACAGCCACTGCCTTTTGATTCCATATTGTTTGACAGCACAGTCATCAGTGTATTTTGGATTCATGTCAATTTGTGACAGTCAACAAGTAATAAACCTGACCTTTCACTCTGTACTTCTTAAGGCCTGTCTATAGTATAGACAGGCCTTAAAGGAGCTATAGTCAACTTTTTCTTGAAAAACGGAGGCTAAAATAAAAATAATGTTTCGAAAATATTTTATAAAAAAATAAGCTTCATACATGTGTTTCTATTCAAAAATGACCACAAAAAGCGTAAAATAATGATAAAATAATCATTTTGGCCATTGTCAGACCAACACTTTGTTTACATTCTAGTCTATAGACTAGGATGTAAACAAAGTGTCGGCCCTACAATGAAAAAGTTGAATATAGCTCCTTTAAGTCTGCTCTTTTTCCCCTCTACATCAAACCTCTTTGCCGAAAATAGCCGATCTACAAGCTCACAACGCCTTGCTGCTCGAGGGTGTGAGCTTGTAGATGAGATCTGCTATTTTTGGCTAAAGTTCTCAGAATAAGGACACTATGGTTCAAGTGGTTAATATAAAAAAGTAGAAAAAAGGTTTCTATCACACAAAGATTTGGTGCTCGAGGTTGTGAGCTTGTAGATGAGATCTGCTATTTTTGGCTAAAGTTCTCAGAATAAGGACACTATGGTTCAAGTGGTTAATATAAAAAAGGTTTCTATCACACAAAGATTTGGAGGACCCCCCGTAGTAAATTCTGAGGACCCCCTGTTGAAGACCCTTGGTCTAGCTGTCAAAGTATATGTCAATGCTGCTGAATCAAATCTGTAGTAGACCTGTCTTGTCTGTCTGTCTGTCTGTCTGTCTGTCTGTCTGTCTGTCTGTCTGTCTGTCTTAGTTATTTTGTATATTAGTCCCTCCCTCCATAGCAGCAGCATATGACATGATAGTAGCCTATTTAAACAGTTTTTTATCTTTTATTTGTCATGTTGATTCTTGATTTCATTGTTAAAGTATATCCACTCATCCAGGTATAGGACCCATTAAAGTGTTCAAACACTGTGGTTCTCATAACAGTCCTTAATATAATGCCTAGTGTTTTTGTTTTCTGTGTGTCTTTGTCCACAGATGGCGAGTCCAACGAGTCTGATGGAGCGTTCAACCTCTCCAACTTCTGGGACACGCTGAGTTGAGTTGTTCTCCTACCAACATGATCAACCATTACAGTGGTTTTGCTTTGATAATTTGGGCATTTCATTATTGCGACCGGAGGTCGCACTTACTACAGAAAGCTGCTCGAGGTGTCCGTCTGTCCGTCACACACGTCACACGTCACACTTTTGCCCTGCTCATATCTACGCAACCGTTGCCCCGATCCATGCCAGATTTTGCACACACACTCCTTACCTGCCAAACTACAACCTCCAAGGACCCCCGGAGCGACCCCCAAGTGTAAAAAATGAGCACATGTGCAAAAATTACCAAATGACCACCCCAACGGAGCTGCTCACGGGGAATTCCTGGGGACCACCCACTCCTGGTGCTCCAGAACGGATGCAAAAGTGGTGGCGCCCCCAGTGGAGGACCCCCTGCCACTGCAGCTCACATAAAATGCCGTAACTCTGGCTAGGAGCGTCCGGGAGAGCCGGGGCCAGTACCTATTCGTCCGCCAAGGCAACGCGGACACCCCACCCCTCATTTCTCACATGGCCCTCTTCTAGCGCCACCTACAGGCCGATTTTTAAAACACATTTTTGGCCACTGCTCCTACAGTTTTGGCCCTCAAATCACGAAAATCACTACACAGTATGTCTACACTCATCTCATCAACATGGATCAGGAAGTTTTTGGAAGAAAAAATGTTTGCCCTATTTGTGGAGATAAGTGACCTACGGTCGCTTGTCTCCCGATTAGGGAGTCTTACTGGTAGGAGAAAACTGTCCAAAATTGTCAATTTAAACTTTTGCAAACACTTTCGAAATGTTTGCAAGTGCTTTGCGTTGTGATGCGCTGTAGATCTGCGATGTTCGCTACTTGGTCGGCAAAGTATAGGATTTTTTTTTTAATAGAATGTCAACCTGTCATTGTGTTTCTCTATTTTAGTCAGTCGGCTGACAGCCTCGTCCTTTTCTCTGTGTGTCTGTGTTATGTCCTTGTGTACGTCAAAGTAAACGTCTCTCTTCTGTTGTCAGACCAGGCAGTGAAGGCTGTGTCCCAGGAAGCTACTAAACTCAGCCTGGCCTTCTCCAAACCCCCAGTGCCGTCACAAGAGGTCAGAGCAGCAGTATTAATTGTAGTATTAGTTGTTGTTGTACAGGGTTCCCACGGTCATGAAATTCCTGGAAATATTTTGAAATTAGAAAAATATTTTTCCTGTACTGGAAAAGTTTTGGAATTGATCAAGGGTCCTGGAAGGTCCTGGAAGAATAGCTATGCATTGTCTTTGGTTATTGATTTTGTTAATACCTCTGAAATGACATTGGCCAAATTGTCAAATATTAGAGGCAGAAATTGTGAAAATAGCAGATCTACATGCTCACAACGCCTCGCTGTGAGCATGTAGATCGGCTATTTTCACAATAAAACCGTGTTATACAAAATTCCTCTACTCTTAGTGCTCGTCAGGGTGCCGGGGTCCCCAGTTCACATATGATTATTTCGGGGGTCATGGCCTGAAAAGGTTGAGAACCACTGGCATACACTACCTGTCTTTGGGCATTGCACATAGGAGTAAGCAACTCGTTATTGAGCTGAATTATTGTTATATAGTCCTGGAAAAGTTTTGGAAAAGTTTTGAAAATTAATTGGTAAAGATGTGTGGGAACCCTGGTTGTAGTAGTAGTATTGTTTAAATGTAATTTGTGATCGCAGTTAGTAATACAAGTTAAATTATCCAGTACAATTTGCCATTGTCTTTGGCTGGCACCAGATTGTTCGATCATTGATTGTGCTGAGTGTGGCTTGATACCGCTGTAGTACAGTACTAGAGCATTGAGTTCAGCAACGAGTGATTACTATTCAAATTAAATGTCCAATTTTCCTTGTTTTCATTCTCTCTACCTCCCTCATCCCCCCTACATCCATCTCTTCCTTTCCTCCCTCCCTCCATCTCTCTCTCTCTCTCTCGCTCCAGGATGGAGAGAGGTTGTCAGAGTCCATTCAGAAGAGCATTCTAACTTTGTCCACTGTTTACTATTGGCTTCCCAAAAGTCAAGGTACAGTGACAGCTCTGTATACAGTACTTATCTGTAGCTATACAACCCAGTGTTCATCACAATAAGTTGATTCCACGCGCACGCGCGCGCGTTTGTGTTTATTTCAGGTATTAGTCTGCGCCGAGCGATCAGAAACGCCACGGTAAACGTACTGCGGGGAGTCATACAGCTAGTAGAGGTCATACTGAGTTCACCCCTACAGAGGTACACACACACACACACACACACACACACACACACACACACACACACACACACACACACACACACACACACACACACACACACACACACACACACACACACACACACACACACACACACACAGAATTCATGTGGTGGAATGACATGCTTTAATTTACTCATCTCTTATCATTGTGTTAGTTAGTTGGAAAGCACTTAAACTTTGTTTTCAAAATTGCTTTCTATCTGCCTGCCTGCCTCCAGTCTGTCTCAGGAGCAGTTGAATACAACAGGAACTGTGTGGTCAGCATGTGACCGCATTGGTCACCTACCCCAAGGTAAGTACATCCAACACAAGGTCGTACATCCAACAGACCAGAACATGTTGTTATTTAGTTAATTCTTCCATGAAAGTCATTGTATATAATATAATATTACGTTGACATTAAATATGCTTTAGTCCAGGGTCTACTTCTGTTGTTGGTACCATCAAATAAACATTTGTGTGTGTGTGTGTGTGTGTGTGTGTGTGTGTGTGTGTGTGTGTGTGTGTGTGTGTGTGTGTGTGTGTGTGTGTGTGTGTGTGTGTTCGTTTTCTCCAGATAACAAGGCAGCAGTGTTGCTGGTCCTTTCTTCTCACATAGGAGTGGTCAAAGATGCCATAGAGGAGATTGAACAGGTGTGTGTATACTGTATGTAAAAAAGAAAGAAAGAGAGAAAAGATATATTCACTGTTTTTAAAAATGTAGACTACAGCAGTGGTTCTCAACCTTTTCAGGCAGAGAACCCCAAATAATCATATTTTAACTGGGGACCCCCTCACCCTGACGAGCACTAAGAGTTGAGGCATTATATTTTGTGTAACACGGTTCTATTGTGAAAATAGCAGATCTACATGCTCACAACGCCTTGCGTTTTGTGAGCATGTAGATCGGCTATAATAATGCCTCTAATATTTGACAATTTGACCAATGTTTAATTCAAATTGTCACTTTTGAAAAGTACAGATACCCTCTATACACTTACTTAAACATTATGTTGGTTTGTTTATTGTTGAGTGCGAAAACCCCCAAAATATCCCTGCTGGGGGTCCCGACCCACAGGTTGAGAACCACTGGACTACAGTTAGAGAAAACCAATGGGTCTTGGTCGATAAAAATAACGGCCACTCTTCCTCCCCAGGCTCTACTAGAGGTCAACGACCCCTTCGGCAACGTCATGGACGACGACATCCAGGAGGGGGCGGAGCCCCGAGACAACCAGGACACCTATTGGTCGGAGCAGGACCGGCGTGTCATTGGTCCGTGCCAGGGCCTGATGAAGGCGTCGGCCGCCTGTCTGAGGAAGCTGACGGCGGCGGTGAGGAGTAACGGTGACGTCACCACCGCCCAGAACATAGAGCAGCTGGACGACCTCGCCGATGTCACCAACGACATCAGTCCTGCGTGGGTGCCACACACACGTGCGCGCGCGCACACACACACACACACACACACACACACACACACTAGGCATTCACCAAATATTCGAATATCAAAGTCACTATTCGACGTTGTTCACCAAAGTCCAATATTCGCTTATTATTATTATTATTATTTTTTTATTGTTTTCTCTTTAAAAATATATAGGGGTCCATTCGGTTCCATTTGTACAATGTCAGAGTTACAGACTTGTATGGGTCAATTTAGACCCCTCTAAAGGAAATGGTTAATGGTGCATTTATGTGGCGCCTTTATCCAAGGCGCTTTACAGAGATTGTGCATTACATTCACCAATTCACACACCCATTCATACTAGAGATGTTACCGATCAATCGGCAATGGATCGGATCGGGCCGATCAAAGCGTGATCGGCGATAATCGGTGGTTTAGATCAAAAGGTAAATTCTCCGATCCGATCGGTGCATCCGATCAACCAGCCGTTCAGTATGCCCACTTGAGGCCATTTTGGGGTATTGATTTCCACAGTGCTGAAGGAATAATTAGTTACTGCTATGATAATAAATACATAGTAATGCTGGTAAATAACTATAAGGCAAATATATAAATGAATTCATGAGTGAATTAATTAATTAAAGTTAAAACATTAACACATCGGGTGCCCACGTGGTGCCCACGCGCCAATCTCTTTGATGTTTACGTGTGCCCACGACGCGTTCGACGCGTTGTACAGTAAACTATACTGTACTGTAGCTACTGCACTTGGCTACCGCGGTGATGAAACAAACTCCATTTCCCAACATGCAGCGCGAAATTACGTCACCCGGACGTGCTGTCTGTCTCGTTCCTGTTTAGCGGCTGCACAAAAATGCTGTTTTCTCCGGATTCTCTTCCTTTTTTCTTTTTTTTCTCAAAACGGCAGCCTCTTCTACCGGCCGTAACACAAACACTGTGGCTTAGAATTGATAAAAAACGGTCCTGACTGAAATAAAAGATTTTCGCGAAATAAACAGGACATACTTGGATTACATTTACTCGGATTACTTTTCTCGCCAGTACTTCGAAGGTAGGTAAAATGGCGGGTTGCCATGGGCACCAGCAAATTAAACGTTGATTAATTCTGGGCACCCGATGTGTTAACATTTAGAAAATATAAATAATATATAAATAATAACTTGATTGGATCGGTGATTGATCGGTATCGGGTGATCAAACTTTTGTGATCGGTGCTCGGTTCCAAAAAACCTGATCGGACCATCCCTAATTCATACACCGATGGCGGAGGAAACCATGCAAGGCACCAACCTGCTCACCGGGAGCAACCAGGGGTTCAGAGTCTTGCTCAAGGACTCTTCGACATTAACTCAGGGGGAGCCCGGATTCGAACTGGGAACCCTTCGTGCTCTATATGACGGTTTCTCTACCCCTGAGCTATGCCGCCCCCAACCAGTTTTGGCACAAGGCACGCCGACAGACAGGCCAACTTCTCCCCGGGCCATCGACTCGAAAACTGGTCTAAAGTAAAACATTAAACAGTGCCCTATTCAACTTGTTTATCATGGCTGTAAAACACAGGCTGTCTCTTACTTCTGTTCTGTTGCCAGCTGTGAGTGCAGACAGGATACTCCTTACTAGCCTTATCTAAACCGATAACAGTCTAAAGGCCTGTCCATACTTTGACCGAAACCGCAGTTTTCGGTCAAAAGGTCCTTTTCTACCATAAAATTATATCCCCCGGGACTTCTGAAAAGCATTGGACCGAACGAGAGTTCGGAAATTTGCACGTCGGAAAACACAACTCACCGAACATTTCGGTCGAAGTATGGAGAGGCCTTAAGCCGTTTCTCAGCTCACAGTTTAGGAAAACAAGCTGATCAACGCTAAAGCAATATAATTATATAATTAAATGAAATGAATTAATTAATTGGTTAGTGGAAAAAATGCAATGTGAATTCTCTCTCTCTCTCTCTTTCAGTGTTGATGACCTGGCACTGAGTTTGTATCCTCCCATGGAGTACAGTGGAGTGGAGAACAACGTATGTATACGAGCACGCACGCACGCACGCACGCACACACACACACACACACACACACACACACACAGTTGCACAAGATTCAAGAATAGTAACCTTGATGCCGTCGAGTGTTCTCCAACCTGAAATGTGTTTCTGTCCACAGGCTTCTAAAGTGGCATCAGTGTTGAAGAAGGTTCTGGGCATCACCAGGTGAGGGCGCTGGATTGTTTACAGGACGGCTGTTAACTCATACAGTGCCAAACGACTTTCAGATCAACTTTCTCACTATGGACTTCCCTGCCAGACGACTTAAATTGTCTGGCAATTCTTTTTTTTGATTTTTTTAATTTTTCTTTTTTAAATTTTTTTTTTTGGACCCCATTAAATCTAGTAAACATGATTTCAATCGCGATTTTGCATGTTCCACCCCCATACAACCCCATCTTTCATACAGGGTAGCCATCTTTGCTTACATAACATGTAAAACATAATGGCTATTATCTCAAGAATGCCTGAACGGATTTCCAATCTGTTTTTTTTGTTTGAAAGCTGTGAACAGCCTGCACAAACATGGTGCATGATCTGTGCATGGGCGTGCATGATCTGTGCACTATAAATTACATGGAAGTCTATGGAGAGGGCTGGCAGGGAGAACCCAAAGAAGGCATATTTAATTGGCAGTAACTGAGTTAATGATCATGACATTTTAGTTGACAATGAATTGTCCTAAAAACGATTGTGATTTAATTGTGTGGGGGCTTTTTGTCATGGGGGAACATACTAAATATAACATTACATTCCTGTTTCCCCTTTAAAACTTTGGTAAAGAAAAAATTGCACGGGGCAGATATGACAAATAACTTAAATATACAAAGAAATGACATTGACTGGTACCAATAATTCCCTTTTATAGTGGACAGTGGATTAAAGGTCTCACCTGCCACCTTGAAGCAAGTTGCTAGTCATGTTAAAGGTCTCTCTCTCTCTCTCTGTGTCTCAGGGCCAGTCATGTGTGTGGAGAGTCAGAGCTGACCTGGATTCAGTTCCTAGAAGGAGCCGTCGACCACAATCTGCAGAAGACCAGACTCCTCATCCAACAACCAGACAGCTAGTCAGAGTGTGTGTGTGTGTGTGTGTGTGTGTGTGCGTGTGTGCGTGTGTGTGTGTGTGTGTGTGTGTGTGTGTGTGTGTGTGCACGTGTGTGCACGTGTGTGAGCGCATGTGCAAAAGCAAGCCAAGTGCATTAATACAGGAGTAGAAATGTGTTTGTATGTGGGGTATGCTGAGGAATGTGAATAAAAGTGTATTTCTCAAGTTATATACTGATGTGGAAATCCTTACTAATTCATGAACAGACTTCCAGTCTTAATTATTTCTTGCCGAAACAAAAACTCTCAAATGATTCAGATAAAACACCTTGACTCAGGTTTCAGTAATAATGACTTAGAAATATTTATTTAGCAGTGTTGTAACATACAACATACCAATGCACAACGATGACATGATTAAAATAGATGTAGAGGGAGAGCGAGTGCATTCTCCGGCAGGGCCGTCATTCAGTGGCTGACGCCTTCTGTACAGGGTTCCCACGGTCATGAAATTCCTTGAAATATTTTGAAATTAGAAAAATATTTTTCCACTACTGGAAAAGTTTTGGAATTGATCAAGGGTCCTGGAAGGTCATGGAAAAAATATCTATGCATTGTCTTTGGTTATTGATTTTGTTAATACCTCTGAAATGACAAATTAAACATGGGCAAAATTGTCAAATATATAGAGGCAGAAATTGTGAAAATAGCCGATCTACATGCTCAAAACGCCTCGCAACGCGAGGCGTTGTGAGCATGTAGATCTGCTATTTTCACAATAGAACCGTGTTATACAAAATTCCTCAACTCTTATTGCTCGTCAGGGTGCCGGGTTCCCCAGTTCAAATATGATTATTTCGGGGGTCACGGCCTGAAAAGGTTGAGAACCACTGGCATACACTACCTGTCTTTGGGCATTGCGCATAGGATAAGCGACCTGTTATTGAGCTGAATTATTGTTATATAGTCCTGGAAATTGGGTTAAATATTCTGGAAAAGTTTTGGAAATTAATTGGTAAAATGTGTGGGAACCCTGTCTGTAGAATGTAGATATAGCTTTTTGCAGGCTAGGGATGGGACGATATGAAAATTTCATGTCACGATTATTGTGACCGGAAAAATTTACGATACCGCAATAATCAAAATATCCCCAACATCCATAATCCTGATGCGGAACGTTTGCCAAAAAATAGCAGATCTACAAGCTTGAGACGCGTTGTGAGCTTGGTTATTTTTTGGCAAAGAGATTTGGTAGAGAGTGAATTATATGTATTAAGTACGTTATTTCCAGGTCCGTTTTAACAATTCTAGAGGGTTTAAAACTTTAAATGGTACTGGATATGCAGTTTGGCAAATAAAAGCTGAATTGATCCCAGGGCATGACGGAGGACAATTCCTCAATAAATGTAAATCTCCACAGTTTACAGTTTAGGCATCCAAAGCGACTTACAATAAGCAGATAAAACATCACAATAATAAACAAGATAATATGTCAGTACACATCAACAGCAATATAACAAATGCAAATGGATATCTATCTAGAAAAAACACAATATAATCAGTAAAGAAAAAAAGGTTCTAAAAACCTAAAAAACAGATGCTAACTAGCTTCATGTATGGTCATTGATTTTCAGTAGTGCTAAGGGTTTAGGTGGAGTCTGAAAAGGTGAGTCTTCAGTCCACGGCGAAAGCTAGCGAGTGAGTCCGTTGTTCTAAGTGCGACAGGGAGTTTATTCCACAACTTGGGGGCCAGGAGGGCAAACTGTCTCGGACTAGTGGATTTTTGCCCTGGCGTTTTTAGCGAGGGTTCTGTCAGCATCCCTGTGTTGGCTGATCTAAGTATACGGGTGGGGGTGTAGGGGTTGATCAGGTTTTGGAGGTATGGAGGAGCCATACCTTTGGCTGCTTTGAAGGTCAGCATCAGTGTTTTGTATTCAGTGCGGGCCGCAACCGGGAGCCAGTGGAGGCTGCGGAGAAGGGGAGAGACATGTGAGAACTTAGGCTGGTTGAAGACCAGCCGTGCTAATGCATTTTGGATAAGTTGGAGAGGTTTAAGTGCACATGCCGGGAGACCAGTGAGGAGAGAGTTACAATAGTCAAGTTTTGATATGAGAGATGTCTGGATGAGGCCTCCTGGGAGAGGAAGGGTCTGATTTTACGGATGTTATAGAGTGTGAACCTACAGGACCGGGTGACTGATGCAATGTGTGCCTTGAATGATAGCTGGCTGTCCAGGACCACTCTGAGGTTTCTAGCAGTAGGAACTGAAGTCACTAATGCATTATCTATGGAAATAGTGAGATCTTGCATGGGGCAAGACTTAGCTGGGAAGAAGAGTAGCTCCGTCTTGTTCGGGTTCAGCTTGAGGTAGTGGGCTGACATCCACTGTGAGATGTCGGCCAGACATGCACGATAGGATTATCGTGAGGGTTTTTTATCACTATATAATTTATCATTAATCAATAAAGATTATCGTCCCATCCCTGCGCTAAACCAAAAAGGCCTGGGAAAGCCTATATGTTATACATTTAAAACCGGGAAAGCATGAGTTTATTTTTTGAATAATAAACTACATGTTTTTATGAAAACTCTGTACTATAAGTACAGTTTGATGCAAACCCTGGTATGGAACTTCTGCTGTTTTAGTATGAGAAATTGGTTAATTATTTTACTCTATTAAACTTAGACAATTTCAATTGGGTCTATTAGACTTAGACAATTTCAATTGGGCGTTAGACCTTCTACTTTTAGCAGTTTACCATGTTCATGAGTTTAATTTGTCATTTTAGAGGTAATAAAAAGTCCTTAAATTGTCACTTTAGAAATGTGCATATACCCGAGTCTATACCATACATGGGCAACTGACGGCCCGGGGTCACGTGGCCCGCTTTCGCTTAATGCGGCCCGCAGGTTAATATCGTAATACTGATATATATTAGCCTATTGATTTCAACTGTTCCAATTGCAAACGTGCAAACAGACCTGCTTAATTACTTCAGTCTATATTAGCAGCTTAATGACAAGTATTACAAAATAGTCTATTATGTCAAATGTATTTTTAATTAAGTTCATAAAGTTAACATAAGTATAACTAAATGCTTTTGAAATGAAAATGTTACTTTCAGGATTCCAATTCAAATAGCAAAAAATGATTCAGGAATCCCATTTGAAAAATTGCAGATCTACAAGCTCAAAACGCGTCACACTTTTGAGCTTGTAGACCGGCTATTCTTGCTACTTTTGTAGAATATGAATGTAGAATGATGGAGTAGGGCATTCATTTAAGAAAAAAGTTAAAATATCAGATAACTGCCCGATAGTATATGCAATGTGGCCCTCTGGAGAGAGTGTGGACATAATGTGGCCTTCTCCATCTTTTCAGTTGCCCACCTCTGCTCTATACACTTAAACGTTATGTTGGTTTGTTTACTGTTGAGTGAGAAAACAATGTTGCACATTAAGTTTATCATCTGGGGACCTCCCTGAAATAATTTTGGGTCCCGACCCACAGGTTAATTTACTGTTGATAACCACTGCAGTAGGCTACAGTACAGGTAGATGTCTGATAGTCATGTTTGGTACTAGGGTGTAGTATTTGCCTGGCGTTGCCAGCCTCTATCACACACTTCTACCGCCAGGGGGTATTGTTGTGTTCGGTCTGGTTTATTAACCAGGCAAGTGTAGTATGTTATCAGGCTGACAGCTAGTCTGGTAGGATTCACCTCAAAACAAGGGCTGCAGATTGTTGTTGTGTTAAATGGTAAATGGTGCATTTATATAGCGCTTTTATCCAAAGCGCTTTACAGAGATTGTGCATTACATTCACCCATTCACGCACACATTCATACACCGGTGGCGGAGGAAACCATGCAAGGCACCAACCTGCTCACCGGGAGCAACGTGGGGTTCAGAGTCTTGCTCAAGGACCCTTCGACATTCAGGGGGGGCCCGGATTCGAACTGGGAACCCTTCGGGAACCCTTCGTGCTCTAATAATGGTTTCTCTACCCCTGAGCTATGCCGCCCCACAGTGTTGTTGTTTGGTTTCTATTTTGTGAATGTTTTGAAGGTTTGCACAGGGCTCTACATCCGGTATTGTCCCAACTCAGATTCTAAGCCTGGGACAACTTCCTGGCCAGGAATATCATAGTTTTTGCCCAGAAGTTCTTCTCGCCCCCCTAGTGGCGAAAGAAATAACTTCTGGGAACCCAGATTAGCTGACAGGTAATCACAAGCCACTAGGTGGTGCCATTTTAAAAGAATCAAGTCAAGAAACACTTTACAACATTCAGATATTCAGATACCAACAGCTCGTCTGCTTCTGTCCACAGAGTAGGCTACAGGACCGTGTTGAATGATGTTAAGAGAATGAGACGCTACTGTATCCATGTTGTCCAAACGTGGCACCGCTCTATCTTCCTTTTGGACTTTCCAGAGATCTCTAAGATAAATCAATCAAGCAATGGTTCAGAAGAAAGTATTATTTATGAATGCATCCATCGGCAAAATAAAACTACAAAAGAAACAAACAAACTCATTTCTTGAAATGATTAAGTTTGATGTCAAATAAAATAAATACATAAATAAAAATGGCTTACATGATTGTGTCTCTCGATCTTCTTCTTCTTCTTCTTCTCCTTCTCTTCTCTGGTTCTCATGTAGGTCACTAGGAGGTCTTGTGGAGTGACGCAGAGGCCTCGCTTCTCTCCTGGTTGAGTAATCGTCAAGTTATTTTAAAAAGAAACGTCATGGATTTATTTTGGGCATTTCTCAGAGTATCTAAAATACAAATAACGTGCTACTGATAGTTACCCCGGTGAAGCTCTGAGTCTTTGCTTGTAGAACCACAACGCAACACCAGCAGCAACAACAACAAGATTAATCACAAAACTAATTATAAATAGAGTCCAACAGGTCGTGCAGGGCCCTAAAGGAGCAGAAAACAGAGGTAAACACTCAAAATGGTCATAATAATAGTGGTTCTCAACCTTTTCAGGCCGTGACCCCCAAACTAATCATAGTTTAACTGAGGACCCCCCACCCTACGAGCACTAAGAGTTGAGGCATTACATTTTGTATAACCTGGTTCTATTGTGAAAATAGCAGATCTTCATGCACACGCCAATGCTCTTCATGCTCACGACGCTTCTGCCTCTAATATTTGACAATTTGGCCAATGTTTAATTTGTCATTTTAGAGGTATTAAAAAGTTCTTAAATTGTCGCTTTAGAAATGTGCAGATACCCTCTATACACTTAAACTTTACGTTGGTTTGTTTACAGTTGAGTGAGAAAACAATGTTGCACATTAAGTTAATCATCTGGGGACCCACCAAAATAATTTGGGGGCCGCTGGGGGTCCCGACCCACAGGTTGAGAATCAGTGATTTATAACATAAAAAGGCATGTTGGGACTTTTAGGCGTTCAGTGTCTTGCTCATGAACCCTTTGACACACATTCAAACACGTTTGGTAGAGCAGAGGTCTGCGTTCAAAATGCTCTCCATGGTAACCGTTTAATCACCTCTGAAATGTAAGTAAACCATGACCGCTTCCCACAGCTGCATATAGTTGTGTTTCTGTTTCTCATCTGTATCTTTATCTTTAGCATGCTTTCTCACGGATATAAAAGTGATAAGGGCAAGCTTGTCGCTTTTGGCCGCTCAAATTACAGTTCCTCCGGAACTGGCTAGGCTAAAACAGGTACAACGTAAATGATCTCTTCCTCCACAACACTCTCAACTTCCCCCGTGATTTAAGGTCTCTCGCTCTCGCTATTAAAGCATAATTTCTCACCTGTGTCATGGTACACATAGAGAGATGCGTTTTTTTGTCCATAAGGGTTGGATGCCTCACAGACGTACAGACCTCCCATGTCAGAGGCGAGGCTGATGAACTGCAGCCTGCCTCCCTCTGCACTGATCCCAGACCTGGTCAGTGACTGGTTCATTCTACAACAGAGACACACACAGAGGAACACTACAGATGAATGAATCCCACACAGAACATAATGCCACACTGTCACACTGTGGAATAGAACACCGTTTCCCAAACACTGGGTCATGACCCATTTGTGGGTCACAGAGACATTTTTATGGCTCCCTTTCACACACACAAAAAAAAACATTCCCAGAAAAGCTAAGATCTTCATGAATAAAAAAATGCAATGTTTTTTCTAAGTCAATTCATTAATAAATAAAAGAAGAATCTAGGAAATTCCATGAATCAGAAAACAAATGTCTTAAGCAGGTTGCACACTGCTGCGTTTTCCGGGCCGAATATCGGAGTGAATTGCGCAAATAAAAAATCAACCTCACGTTATGTCAGTCACGTTTGCACACTGCCGCCCGTTTCGCGCACCACTCGGTCCCTTGCTCTCTCTATCTCTCTCTCTCTCCTTGCCCTGAAAAACGCATTTCGCAACGAAAAACGCAGCAGTGTGCAAAGACCTTAAGAGTGTAGTGAAAATAGCCAATCTACAAGCTCATAATGTGGCACGAAGTGACGTATTGTTAGCTTGTAGATCTGTGTTTTCACTAGTTTGGGTCCCCGGCAAACGTTTAATTTCTCTTTTGGGTCATGGGTTTGGGAACCACTGGAATAGAATGTTTGCGAAAATAAGACAATGAATATGTTTTGAGCGGCCATACTATATTGTGAAAATGTATTTCCAAGGTTACATTTTGGTCTACCGTGGGGTTGGGAACCTAAGCTATTATATGGCAAGCTCAAGAGGAAATGTGGTTACATGTGGGGACATTTTGAGACAGACAGAACAAGAAAGAGCTCTTTCATAGAACTAAGGCTCTTACATAGTTCAAGGTCACTTCTTTGATAAGGAGAGAAACAGTGGGCTATTCACACTGAATATAGTGTTCTAGCTAAAAGTTAAGTGGATGGCAGTGTTCACACCGACTATAAAAAAATAAAATGGTGAATTACATAGTTATAGTTATCTTTATAGTTATCTTTATAGTTGTCGTGCCTGGTGGGAATGGAGGTGATGGCTTATGAAAAAACGTTTTTTCTTTTTTCCACAAGAGAAGGGTTTTATTCAAAAGTTAACAGAGCATTCATATAAGAACAGAAAAACTTAACTACACGTTCATCCTCCCCTATTACAAAGCCTCATTCATTATTGTGCCTGGCATTCAGTATCATGTTAACATGGATAAAAGTATAATAACGTTAGGAGGTGTTTGATTCTCTATTTGCTATAATACAGTAACAGCCTATTGTATATGTGGGACTAAGTAAATTATTTACAAAATACTACCGAACGTTGTCATCTTGACATTAAGAAATTAAGTCTTTTGGTCCAATGGCATTCAGTGAGTGTTAATACCACTAGTTATTTGGCGGCAGTCTAGCTCAGTGTTTCTCTAAGTGGATTCTAGGGACTAAATTGACTGTAACTCTAACAACATACAAATGGAACCAAATGGACCCTGACTGGTTACATTTGTGTACTGTCAGAGTTAAGGGGAGAACTTGAAATGTAAAAGTTTGAGAAACACTGGACTAGCTGATGTTGTGTGTATTTGGTCACATTTGTGTTCAGGGATACAAAATGAACTAAAAAAATAAATCATTAATTACATCAGACAGCCTGTGGCCATTTCAACCTTTGAGTGTGTGTGTGTGTGTGTGTGTGTGTGTGTGTGTGTGTGTGTGTGTGTGTGTGTGTGTGTGTGTGTGTGTGTGTGTGTGTGTGTGTGTGTGAGAGAGAGAGAGAGAGAGAGAGAGAGAGCATTCAGGTTTAACAAATGTAAACATGTGATGTAAATGTAAATATGTGTGCCAAGACTAACATTTGCATTTGAACTGGTCTGTTGAAACTACCTGCTCCAGGTGTACGTAGATTTCGGACTGGAGTCAGACACACATTCAAACACATGTCTGGATGTTTCATGGATGTTCACTGACAGAGGTGCATCTGTGAGAAAGAAGATGACATTGACATGCAGTAAAGCTGGTTGCACACTGCACTGCGTTTTCTCGTTGCGTTTTGGAAATCCGAAATCCTCGAAAGCATTTTTCAGGCCAAGAAGAGAGAGAGGAGAGAGAGAGCAAAGGAACAGTGGCGACACTTGTGAAAACCGGGAAAAATCAACCCTGGTCCGAAAATAAATACGAAACGGGCGGCAGTGTGCAAACGTGACTGACATAAAGTGAGATTGATTTTTTTATTTACGTGCTCCGAAATTCACCCCAATATTCGGCCTGAAAAACGCAGACAATAGTTATGAATGATGTCAGTAACACATAAACGGGAGATAATGGCACCCATGTAGATAAGCTGCAATGTACTGTGCAACTGGCACCCACGATTATCAATAATAGCCAAATGCTGAACTGGAGATAATAGCATTATTATACAAATAATGCTGCAACTGACTTTAAGATGAATGGTTCTTTTGAATGTCCAGACTGAGACTGACTCCTGCTTGATGGATTGTTTAGCAAATCATTTACTGCTCCACCAGGTTACAGTTCTCTGGTTTATATATAGACACTCAGGAATGTGGAATGTGTCCTTAAGAAAACTACAGATGCAAGTGACACACATGGTTTCACACGGTGGAATCTACCCACACCTATAATAATACATTGTGACTGTATTGTGACAAATAGATGTGATTAATAAGATATGCTATAGCAAGGGTTCCCAAACTTTTCAGGCCCTGTCCCCCAAAATTTGAACTGACAAGCACTTGGAATTGTAAGCATTACGTTAAGTTTGACTCGGTTCCACAATTATTATGAAAATAGCCAATCTATAAGCTCACAACACCTCGCACTTCGAGGCGTTGTGAACTTGTCGTTCGGCTATTTTCACAATATTTGCCTCTTTCTTACATCATATTTGACACTTTGGAATTAAAGAGGTCTTAAAAGTAATTAAGTTGTCACTTACATACTGTATACCCTGTATACACTGTTGAGGGAGAAAACAATCATGCACATTAAGCTAATCATCTTCCCCCCCAAATAAATTGTGAACCCCCCTGGGCCCAGTTTGGGAACCACTATACTGTAGGTCAAACGATGAAGGTATACCCACGGTGGACCATGATGGTGAAGGCCAGGGTGTCTGCTGTTGCCAGGGCTTGTTGCTTGACCACACACTGGACGAGGAGGCGGTTGGTGTTAATGGTAGGTATGCCGACCAGACGGCTAACTGTGGTGGTGGTGCCGTTGGCATGTTGAGTGGAGTTGGTCTCGACCCTCAGGGACTCCCCAGAAGAGCCAGTGTCCCAGGTCACCTCTGCGGGAGGTTTGGCACCAGCAGCTATGCAGCTCGCATACGTGACCCAACCGTCACCCACAACGGGAGCAGGAACTTCACCTTCCAGGCTGGTGACTGGAGGGACTAGTTGCACAAAACATGTAGAAGGTCAAGTTGCAACAGTAGACTGTCCAATGTTATGTTGCAAACCTTATTAAAGTATTTGATCCAGCCACAGTTTATCCTGTGAAAAAAAATTAGAATATGTATAATCTCAAATGGCTATCATGTAGAATAGGGCTATCATATAGCATCATAAAGAGAATATCAAGCTAAACACCAATTGATTTCCAAATCTAATTTGTCAAATGTTAACATTGGTTTATTAGCAATGAATGAAAAATCAAGAAGTTCCCTTTGATCTGTCTGTCTATCTATCTACATTGGTGTGTGTAACTGTATAGCTGAGGACCCATGGATGTGGCGATGTGCAATGTCCAATTCACCCTTTGTCAAATCCCGCCTGTTGTCCCGCCCCTCTTCACACTCATTGGTTGCTGTGCCTTGGTGGGACATTCGGTGGGACACTCCATCCACTACCATTGTAATTCAGTTGCTTCGTATTGCTATTATGTGTGTCCAATTCTAATTTCAAACTTGGTTTCAGTAAAATGGAGCTACTCAGTGGCAGTATTGTGACTCAGCATGTTTTTAGAGTAGATGACAGAGTACAGCAACTTGCAATGGGCCTGGTGTACAAGATACACTACACCACTATGATACCCAAGTACCTGTCAAAATACTTTATAAACGTTAAGGATGTCCATAATTACAACACCAGAGGCAGTGCCACAGATCACGTTCAACCCAGAGTCAACTCAAAGAAAGGGTCGAACTCGTTCTTCTGCTACACCACAAAAATGTGGAATGCCTTACCGAAGGCCATAAAGGAGTGTGGATCACTAGCATCCTTTAAAATTGCCCTAAAAAAACACTTACAGGCAGCAGCCGTTCACAACTGGTAAAAACCTAGCCCAACCCTACCCTCCCTGCCCCTTCCTTGTATATACTGTACATACCGATTGTTTTAGACTTACTGTTACCTGCCCCTTCCTTGTATATATTGTATATACTGTACTTACTGATTGTATAGACCTACTGTTTTCTTTTTTTCTTTACATATCTACTGCATAGTACTGTGTTCTATTTGTCTGTCATTCAATGTTATATGAGATACTTTAATGGTTTCCTGTTGAAATAAGCTTAGTCTTTTCATGGATCTCCTTTTAGTAGACCTTGTACCAGTGAACTGTACCGTCATGAATCTGTACATTTTCCTATGCAAACTTCTAATAAAGCCTTCAATCAATCAATTAAATGTTTTTATTTCCCTAAAACTTATGTTTCAGCAAATTCAACATAAAAAAGGCGGAACCAGGGCGGGACAAGGCAGATAGAGCCTGCTGGTTGGTCAGTCAGGGACCAACCAGAAGGCTAACAAAGGGTGAAGCCTGCTCATATGGACAAACATGAGTTATCTTCATTATACAACAGAGAACTTCAATATATGCCAATTTGACCGTGTTATAAAAAAGGTTTATACCAAGCACTGTCAATGGTATGTCTGTCCTGTAGGATCCACTTGGGAAGAGAGTGAAGATGCAGGTGTAGACTCCTTCGTCTGACAACTTGACATCAGATAAAAGGATAGTTCCATTGTTGTCTTTTAAACTCCCGATGAAACTGAATCTATTGTCCCTACCATTGACAAGCTCCGGCCCATACTCAGGTGAAATGGTGAAGAAGTCCACTACCGGCTTTTGTCCGGTTTTCTTCTTCCAGAAGATCTGAGAGATGTCATCAGCTGCAGGTTTCCCAGTCAGTGTGCAGGGCAAGGAGATATTATGTCCTTGTACTGCTGATTGCTTTCCTCCAATCACCTTGATACCTGAACAACATTAAGGATGTTTTATTAAAGGAAAATGACTTTATTTCTATTGATTAGTCACGCCATGGAGACTAGAGTTCAATAATATTTTTAGTTTTTTGTCACATTCCTAAGACAAAAATGTGATAACAATAAATTTACCCCCATTCGTTCCGGATGGGGACCCGTTTCGAAACGGGTCCCCAATTTACTCGAATCAAATTTTTGTCTTAGGAATGTGACAAAAAACAAAAAATATTATTGAACTCTACTCTCCATGGCATGAGTAATCAATAGAAAAAAGTCATTTTGGAGTGAACTACTCCTTTAAGGTCTGTTATGGATCTAGGATGGAACACACTATGAACACTACTATGAAAATGTGCTTGATTTGTGGAACTTTTAGTGACAGTACAACCTACAGCCATAGGTTGGTGCCGTAAAATTAAACAATATATACAGTATGTATGTCTCTGCTGTCAGGCAGAAACCAGCTAACTACAAAATGTTAGGGAAATGAAAAAACATTGAGCTCAAGTGGAGTTAGGAGGTTTTGTCCATCATTGATAAGAGCTGACAGTGGATTTCCAAGCTAAACCTTGCCTCTGCAGCTGCTCTGTCGCAAGGGAGAGGGCTAAACCAGCTAACTCCATCCCCTCTGGTGGAATTAGCTGGTTTGGCAGACAGTTTGAGGATGCAATGGAGTTGGCTGGTATTGTTAGAAGCGTCTTTTGATACTTTTCATTGGTTCAATACTTATTTTAACCAACATACAGACGTAAAGGGTGTTCAATATAGCACTAATTCAAAAAAAAAGAAAAAAAAAAGAAATGGAAACTGAGTTAGCTGGTTTCTGTGGCACAGGGACGATATATATATATATATATATATATATATATACACACAACTTTCCAACGTCCCATTGTGCATTGCGCAGAAGGTGTGCGGCAGCTTCCGAGTGTGATTTACATGCTCACAACGGTTGCCAATGTCCAATGTTTCTCTAATATACACGCATGCTGACATCACTGATACTATACAGTGCCCAAATTTGGAGATGACTGACATCACTGACGATAGCCTACGTCTGGGTTCTCCAACATTACTTCTGAGACTCCTACATTCAATCCCTAATATAGGCCTACTGTGCACACCCCATAACCCAAATTGCTCAATATCTTCAAACTAGTCATAATGGACTGACCAAATTGTTCCACATGTTATTATTGGGACAAGTTGGCTGGCTACACGAGGCCGGTGCTGTGTGCCCATTGAAATCATGATAGGAAAAAGAAAGTCATTTTCTCTCAATAGTGTGTTGCCTTTGAGCGCTGCTTCCTCATTGGCTAAAAGTTGAAGTGAAGATGATACTGATGATGACAAGAAGAAGAAGAAGAAGAACAACAACAATAACAACAGATGTGGCTAGTGATGGAGACAAGGATGCATGCAAGGAAAGCAGCCATGAAGTGGATTTGTCATTATCAGTGACATGCTGGGCTCCTGATTCAACCCGGGAAAAAGAGGCCCTCATTGCGCGCTATAGAGAGATTTCTCTCTCCATAGCGCTGCTGCTACTCAAAGATTTGCCATTTCAGATCATGACAAGTGACAAGCCAGTGGGCCAATTACATGAGTTATATTTCGTTGTTCTCGGGTAGAAACCTTGTATGTCCAAAACCGTTTGTTTTGTATTTATCATTTTAAAAATGATTTAAACTAGTGAAAACAGCCAATCTACAAGCACACAACGCCTCGCACCGCGAGGCGTTGTGTGCTTGTAGATCTGCGTGCGTGCTTGTGTGCGTGTGTGCTTGTAGATCTGCTGTTTTCACTACTTTTGTGCAACGGCCTATGATGAAGCAGGGCTTTGCTTTGCCAAAAAATTGACAAATTTGAAACTTGGAGATACAAGGTTACTGGCCGACAGTGACAATTTACTTTGTTGGCCGCCCAGCCCCCAAAATGGAACGAAGGCCGACATTTTATTTTTTTCCTAATGGCCGGCCTGGACCGGCCGGGAATGAACCGGCCGTTTGGGAGTTGTCCCGCTTTTCCCAATGGCCAGCACGTCCCTGGTCATCATGGAATTTCCCCTTGAGCAAGAGGCCAAAGAAGGGAAGAAGCAGAGGAGAAGTGGAATAGAAGCATACTTTGGACGGTCTTCCACGGCATCAACATCCACAGCAGTGCAACGTAAAACGCCATGGTACCATAGGCTGTTCTGTCAGGACACAAAAATGGAAAGTGATGATGATTAGTGTCGACACACTTTTAATGGAACTGTTAAATTGTTAGATTATCTAAACACAAACACCAAACATATCAGACGTTTCCCATGAGAAAGCTCACAAATGCTTCCTGGTCAGGTTTTTTTCTCGCCCTCTCTCGTTTTTTGTTTGGTTAATGAATAATTCAAAAGTTATCTTTTGAATGATTCATTAACCCAACGAAAAATCCTGACCAGAAAGCTGACCTCTCCTCTGGGTGTCTACACCGGTTGTTCTCAACCAGTGGTCCGGGGACCACCAGCGGTAACCAAATGGACCCTTATTAGAACAAAGGAGGACAGATCCGAGCACTCAAAAAAGTTTAAAAAAGGAGGAGAGGGGGCGTAAAAACTGGGTACTTTATTTCATAATAATAAAAGCCCTCTTGGCTTTTATTATTATTCTTACAGGCAATTAAATTAATTGCCTGTAAGAATTTTTAAGAATACATTGAACAAACTATGTTACTTGTGCGCCAGCAGAGCACGCCATTAGGAGCGCTCACCACTGGCGATGCCAGTGCTATCACCACTGGCATCACCAGGAATGCTGGTACACACATAGCTACCTAACTACCTACCTACAGTACCTACCTACCTACCTACCTACCTACCTACCTACCTACATACGCAGCCCAACACAGTACTTGCACACTCTGCTGGTGCAAGTAACCAGTAAGACTCCCTAAATCGAGACCGCCAGGTCGCATGTAAAAATCAGCCTGAAGGTGGCGCCAAATGTGACAGATCCATGTTGATGACATGACTCTAGACATACTGTGTAACGCTTTGCGTGATTTTAGGGCAAAATCTGTCCAAAAATGTGTTTTGCAAGAATCGGCCTCATGGTGGCGCTAGAAGAGGGGCATGTGAGAAATGGGGGGTGGGGGTAGTGGTTTGGCAGGCAAGGAGTGTGTGTGCAAATTTTGGCATGGATTGGGGCAACGGTGGCGGGGATATGAGAAGGGCAAAAGTGTGACGTGTGACAGACTGACTGACAGACTGACAGCCGGTGGAGGTTTTGATAGTAACTGCGACCCGACGGTCGCAATTAGAAATTGTAATCATAACGCACGTTACATTTGAAGCAAATCAAAGTCAAGTGCTATGGTTGTATCACACGCACATATGAACCACCAGCAAATTAGATCGAAAGAGTGTCTTTCCTAGCCTGACATTCAGCCTGAATTGACATTTCGTTAAAATTTGGCTAGCGATTCAGGGTCTGGAACTAGGCTAAGTCTTTCCCCCTACAGTTTAAAGTTTGTGAATGTTTAAAATGTGTCCATTTGAGAATAAAATTAGGCCTACATTAAAACTGTATTTTGTATTTCAAATACAGAAAATACCACACCTGAAAGTATTTTGATACAAATTACATCCCAGCCAAATACAAATTACAAAATACAAAAAAGTATTTCAAAAACGTATTTCAAATACATGTATTTCAAATACTGCCCATCTCTGTAGCCTCGTAAACCAGTCTCTCCCGGATATCTACATGTCATTTGCTTTCAGGTGAGCAAATAGAATGGCTACAATAGCTCTAGGACAGCTTTACCACAGCTTTCACCAGTAGGCCTAAACCCCAGCTGCAAGGCTGAAAATAGCATCTGACACAAGATAAACATAACATTCAACTGAACTCTGTCCAACAAAAATACTTTTTTTGTGAGAGGCTAAATCTCACAGGCAGGGCTTATATCTGGGGCATTGGTGGCAGAACAATACGCACATTGTGCTGTACTGTATAGGCTAAACTTACCTTTGGGGTATTTTAAAATACCTTTGGGTATTTTTTGAGAGGTTACACCTCACAGGCAAGGCAGGGCTGGACTGGGACATAAATTCGGCCCTGGCATCTTGGCCCAGACTGGCCCAACAACCGGCGTGAACCGAACATATGATCTACAAGCCTTGTGGACTTGTATCAGCTGGTAAATGTTTTGTGGGACTCCTGCATGGGCCACATCAGTAGCCTGTGATTGGGCTACTAGGTCAGTATTCAGATGATGGACAAACCAATCATGTTACGTCTCTCTGCTCTGTGGGTCAGTGCAACTGAAGGATTGAAAAAAAAAGAACGAAAAAAAGGCCCACAAGCCCACTTGTATAGTCGGCATTGTTACAATAGGTGTCCTATTGTTGTCTAGGTAGGAACGTTCCTTTTACAGGTGGCGCACAGGCGGCACCTGTTGTTGGTTACACCTGGCGGGAATAGGCACTGTACTGTTTACGTGAGCTGGAGCTGTAATAAACTATTGCCGGTTGGGCTGAAGATATATAAATTCTGTGTTGCTTATTAAGAAATATAACAGAATTTAACATGGTGGCAGCGGTTGTGAACCAAGCCTGAAGAAGCTACACTTTGTATAAAAAGAAACGGCGGTGATTTCCGAGGAACGACAGAACTGTTTGTACCTGACTTGATATGGATGGATTGAAACCACCACAGACCCTGTGTCTGGATGCGGGTAATCTGTCCCGTTCGTGGAAGACATGGAGGGACGAATTCATGCTGTATGTGGATTTAACGTTTGACAGCGAGGAAGATGACGGCGGCGCAAAGAAGAAAGTGAAGCTGTTTTGTTACCTCGTCGGCGAAAGTGGCAGAGAGCTACTGGACACGTTGATGGGAGATACGGCCAGAGCTGACTGGAAGTTGGATGATATCATTAAAAAGTTTGATGAGCACTGCAACCCTAGCATCAACGAGACAGTGGAACGTTATCGTTTTTTCACGAGGAACCAGGGCGGTGGTGAGACAATGGACAGTTATGTCACGGAACTGAAGCTGTTAGCGAGGACGTGCAACTTTGAGCAATTGAGAGACTCGCTCATCCGCGATCGGATTGTATGTGGACTCAATGACGCAAGCATGGGAGAGAGACTGCTTCGTGAAAAGAATTTGCAACTGGATACGTGCATTCAACTGTGCAGAGCAGCGGAGCTGTTGCGGGAAAACAGCAAAACCATCTCTGGACCGGTGATGGAGGAGGAGGTGCACGTTGTGGGCAGAGGCGGAGCTACGCGCCAAAACTACACAAAGAGCACAGTGGAGTGCAAGTTTTGCAGCAAAACACATGAACGTGACAAGCGAAGGTGCCCAGCATTCGGTAAGAAATGCAAAGCATGTGGAAAAGACAACCACTTTTCAGCTGTATGTAGAGCAAGCCCAGACAAATTTAAGAAACGGGTGCATAATGTAGCAGGCACTGAGTGTGACAGTGATGAGGAATATGAAGATGTCCTCTGTGTTACTGCAACAGAGACTGATAATGTGAATGCAGTAGACACGAAGAAAGTTAATGATACACAGCTATTTGCAGGCATGCTACTGGGCAAAAGTAATGATGTAGTGAAATTCCAAATAGTTTGTGGTGCTAGTTGCAATATAATTCCACTCTACCTGCTAAACCCTGACACCAAACTCGAGGAGACCAAGACAGTTCTAGTGATGTACAATAAGAGCAAACTGAGGCCACTGGGAAAATGCAAAATTAAATTGAGAAACCCAAGAAACCAGAAACTCTACCAGGTGCAGTTTGAAGTTGTGGATAATGACTGCAGTGTACCACTGCTGGGAAAAAGAGCCAGTGAGGCTATGAAACTGATAAAGGTGCATTATGAGAACATAATGGCAATAGACGGTATTGTGACCTCAGACAAGCCCACTAGTGGACAGTGGACACTGGGACAGATCAAATCAGAGTTTGCAGACGTGTTCACTGGGGACGGCTGTCTGGAGGGGGAATATAAAATAGAGATTGATGACACAGTGAGACCTGTACAGTTGCCAAAAAGACGTGTTCCAGTCGCTATGATGAAACCCCTGAAAGCAGAACTGCAGGACCTGCAACGCAGAGGAATTATCGCACCAGTCGAGTGCAGTACAGATTGGATCAGCGGGATGGTAGTCGTACAGAAACCAAACGGGAAGCTGAGAGTGTGTATTGATCCAAGGCCCTTAAACAAGGCACTAAAGCGCAGTCACTTCCCACTACAGGCCATCGAGGACATACTCCCTGACCTGTCCAAAGCCAGGGTCTTCACTGTGTGTGACGTCAAGAGCGGATTCTGGCACGTCAAGCTGGAAACTGAGTCGAGTCACTTGACAACATTTTCGAGCCCATTTGGACGGTACCGATGGCTGAGGATGCCAATGGGTATAAGCCCGGCACCAGAGATCTTTCAAAGAAAGCTGACACAAGCATTAGAGGACCTGCCTGGTCTCTACATAATAGCAGATGATGTGCTGATTACAGGTCAAGGTGAAACACAGGAGGCAGCTGAGCGTGACCACAATGAAAAGCTGAGACTGTTCCTGGCCCGATGCAGACAAAAAGGCATAAAACTGAACGGAGACAAATTCAAACTGAGACAAAAGGAGACTAAGTACATAGGACATTGTCTGACGGCTGAAGGCCTCAAAATTGATCCTGAAAAGGTGCGTGCTGTCAAACAGATGCCACGGCCAACAGATGTCAAAGGCATACAGAGGCTGTTGGGAATGGCTAATTACCTGGCCAAGTTCTGCCCGCATCTCTCTGACCAGTGTGAGATGTTGAGGCAATTGACACATAAGGACTGTAAGTGGGACTGGACAGCACAGCATGAGGAATCATTCATCAATCTGAAAGAGACTATTACAAATGCACCTGTGCTGAAATACTACAACCCAGAGGACGAGCTAACTGTACAGTGTGATGCATCAGACACCGGTTTCGGTTTGGGTGCAGCGCTTATGCAGAATGGAAGACCAGTCGCATTTGCGAGCAGAGCACTCACGAAGACGGAGCGTGGCTATGCCCAAATAGAAAAAGAATTCTTAGCAATGGTTTTCAGCATGGAAAAGTTCCACCAGTACACCTATGGCAGAAATGTTACTGTGCAAAGTGACCACAAGCCCTTGGAAAACATTGTAAGAAAACAGGGTACTGAGCGCGCCTAAGAGACTGCAAAGAATGATGTTGCGCATTCAGAAATACGATTTGGAGGTGGTGTATGTGCCCGGAAAACATATGTTGCTGGCAGACACATTAAGCAGAGCCTATCTTCCTGAGTGTTCATCCGTTGGCTCAGTGGAAGCTGAAATAGAGACTGTTAATATGGTGCAACACTTGCCTATCTCTGAAGACAGGCTCCATGCAATCCGCACAGCAACAAAAGAGGACAAAACACTACAGGTGCTGATTGAAACAATGTTCCAAGGATGGCCAAAAGACAAGGCAATGACACCTAGTGAAGTCAGACCATACTTCTCATTCCAAGACGAGCTGACATTTCAGGATGGAATAGTGTTCAGAGGCGAACGTGCTGTTGTTCCTGATTGACTGAGGAGAGAGCTCACTCAGCGTCTACACTCCTCTCATCTGGGTGTTGAAGGATGCCTGCGGAGGGCTAGAGAGTGTGTCTACTGGCAGGGCATGAACGACCAGATCAAGACCTATGTAGCGAAGTGTGACATCTGCAGGTCAGTGGACAATAAACAACAGAAGGAAACACTGATTCCACACGAGATTCCGGGCAGACCCTGGGCAAAGGTGGGCACAGATCTGTTCTTATTTGATAACAAAGACTACCTGATCACTGTAGACTATTATTCAAACTTCTGGGAAATAGACTATCTACCTGACACCAAGTCTACAACAGTAATAAAGAAGCTAAAAGCCCATTTCTCTCGTCAAGGTATTCCAGATATCATAATTAGTGACAACGCCCCACAGTACTCATCGCAAGAGTTCCAGAGATTCAGCAAAAGAGCCTCATGTACAAAGCCAAAGCGTCTGGAAGGGACCCTTATTTGGCAATTCTAGATCATCGCAACACACCGTCACAGGGAATGGACACCAGTCCAGCACAGAGACTACTCAGCCGGCGTACTAAAACGCTACTCCCAACCAAAGCAAGTCTTCTTCAGCCGAAAGTCACAGAGGTAGAGAAGGAGCTGCAAATGAAACAGTATCGTCAGCGTCTCTACTATGACAGGTCAGCAAAGGACCTTGACACGCTGAAAACAGGTGACTGTGTGAGAGTACAGCCCTTTGCACCTTATACTGTCTGGCGAGTAGGCAAGGTGCTTAGGCCCATTGATGCACGGTCCTATGAGGTCCAGTTGGATAATGGCAGAGTGCTCAGGAGGAATCGCAGGCACCTCAGGCGTGCTCCTGGCAGGGCCCCGATGGACACAGAGACTGTTGACCTCAGTCACCCAGGGATTACTTCTGCGCAGACGGACACACAGACTGTCCCTGAGAGACACACAGAGACACACGCTGTCCCTGAGAGAAACACCACCACAAGCACTGAGGACAGCGACACACCAGTTACCACCAGAGCTGGTCGCACGGTTGTGAAGCCACAACGTTACAGGGACTTTGTGTCCTAAAGCACTGTATGGCCTTTGGGGGGGTATATATATAAAAAAAAGAAAGAAAAAAGAAGGGGGAAACGGAGTTTATTGAAAAGTTATCTTTGCATTGAAATATGTATGTCATGTGCTAAAGAAAATCGTTTGAAATGTTTAAGAGTGATTTGTAAGAGACATACTGTATTGCACTCAATTTCATAGCTTTGCACTTAATCTCATAGCTGTGGAAGATACACATTTTGAAATGTCCATTTTGCAATATTGTGTTGACAATAGTGTTGTTGAAAAAAAAAAGAATCAAAAGAGAAAAGATGTTACAATAGGTGGAACGTTCCTTTTACAGGTGGCGCACAGGCGGCACCTGTTGTTGGTTACACCTGGCGGGAATAGGCACTGTACTGTTTACGTGAGCTGGAGCTGTAATAAACTATTGCCGGTTGGGCTGAAGATATATAAATTCTGTGTTGCTTATTAAGAAATATAACAGAATTTAACAGGCATATGTATGCCAGATGCCAAGTTCACCCCTGCTGCCAGGGATGTAGTGGGACAAAGCACACTGGACACTGGGTAAAACAAACAGAGGTCATAGTCATAGTGACATGCCTATATATGGGCATATCAGGTTTGTTTATGATAGCCTACATCAGAGTGACGTGGCTGCGGTCCGCTGGCCCTCCCAGTAGGCTAACTTGTATCATAGCTCATTGCCTTAATACCACAAAAACATGATCAGATGGAATCAACTGAGCCTATGTGTGAGCCAATCAGATTTCAGCAAGGCCGGTTGGGGCCGCTCATATCCCCCTCAACAAATGAAAGTAGTTTGTTTGTCCCACTGAGCCTTGCAGAGAGCTCTGAGGGGCAGGTGCTCAGGGCCATAAAAAAACTTCCCTTTTTTGAGGCAAAAGGACAGGTGCCCAAGTACCCAAAGACCCCCTCCCTCTGTGCGTGCCTGTACAGTCTGTCAGGCACTGGCTATCCCGAGGCTAGGCAGGCACTGGCAGGTCTAGCCTAACCTCGCCTACCAGGCTTTCTCCCGGGAGAGAGCCTGGTGCTCGTTCACAACAGACCGTTTGGTTTCCGCCTAAAGCGCGGAAACCACTAGAAGAAGCGGCGTCGCTTTGATTTGGTTACCACCGTTTGTTTCCCCAATCCCTATTAAAATGCTCGAGTAGCCTAGTGTGGTTTTGCCGGTCGCTAAAAGTTGGACTAAAACATGCATATACCAAACTAATTTTTCAAAAGCAAAACTACTCCGCATCGAGGAGTTTATTAGGTAGGCCATAAAAGTATGTCCTTGAGCGCAGGGGAATTATTTTGGGTTAAAACTGTTTCCGGTGGATAGTTCAAATTGTAGTCCTTGAGTACTACAACATGACGTTTTGTGGTTTCCGCTCCAGACCGGTTACAAACCCGAAAAGTGAAGTGATCCCAGACTAGGTCTAGCCTGGCTCCAGCCCATAGACCCCGCCCACTCTCTGACAGACAAGAACAGTTTCTGCACCTGTTAATTGCGACCGTCAGGTCGCAGTTACTACCAAAACCTCCACCGGCTGTCTGTCAGTCTGTCAGTCTGTCCGTCACGTCACACTTTTCCCCAACTCATATCTCCGCCACCGTCGCCCCAATCCATGCCAAACTTTGCACACACACTTCTTGCCTGCCAATCCACAACCTCCACTCCACCAGGGACCCCCGGAGCACCAGGGACCCCCAGGGACCCCCTTCCGCCGCCGCCAAAAAGTGCAAAAATGACCACCCAAACGGGGCTGTTCACAGGGAATTCCAGGGGACCACCGACTCCTGGTGCTCCAGCATGGATGCCCCTAGTGGAGGACCCCCGCCATTGCAGCGCACATAAAATGCCGTAACTCGGGCTAGGAGCGACCGGGAGAGCCGGGGCCGGTACCCACGCGTCCGCCTCGGCGGCGCCAAGAGAGCCGTCAACATGAATCTGTCCCATATAGCACCACCATCAGGCCCATTTTTTCAAACACATTTTTGGACACTGCTCCTACAGATTTTGCCCTAAGATCACGCAAATCGGTACACAGTATGTCTACACTCATGTCATCAACATGGATCTGCCCCATATAGCGCCACCATCAGGCCGATTTTTTCAAAAACATTTTTGGACACTGCTCCGACAGATTTTGCCCTAAAATCACGCAAATCGGTACACAGTATGTCTACAATCATGTCATCAACATGGATCTGTCCCATATAGCGCCACCATCTGGCCGATTTTTTCAAACACATTTTTGGACACTGCTCCTACACATTTTGCGCTAAAATCACGCTGCGACCTGGCGGTCGCTTATCTCCCGATTAGGGAGTCTTACTGGTGTAAATGCTGCACCAATCAGAAAACATGAACAGTGCTTTGCATATTTCAATTCAATGAGCTAGTGTCAGTTGTTGTTACCTGTATGTGCGTATAGCCTACACATGTGCGTGTCCTGTCCTGTCCTGTGCATCTTATATGAAATACATAAAGTGGTTCCTGTGTAAATAAGCCGAAAACCTTACTATCTCTTTTTAGTTGACCTTGTACCAGTGATTTGTAGCCTGCTGTCATGAAACTGTACTTTTTCCTATATGCAACCTTCTAATAAATCCTTCAATCAATCAATGTGCATTATGTGCCTGTGCGTGCATGAAGAGGCATTGTCACAGTGCTGTGTTACATTGTAATCCACCTGTCACAATAATAATAGGCCTAAGGAGAAAATAATAACGGTTTACCACATAGTTAGTGTCTCTCTCTCTCTCTCTCTCTCTCTCTCTCTCTCTCTCTCGGAAAAGAAAAGCTTTTAGTGGAAAGTGCGCTAGCCTACCTTATTCGTTCTTCTTTGTCTATTTAAACTATGTTCTGCTTTTATTTTCTTGCATCGTCTAGCTGTTTAACTTGATCTTTAATTTAATTTAATTCGTATAAATGTGCTATAGCCTACAAATGAACGTATACCTTGGCTTAGCCCTAGAATGTCTCCAATATTCGGTCGATTGACTCTCCGAGTAATCCCTCAGATGTGGAGCCATAGAACGCTCCCATGGCGCGGCGGTTAGCAACTAATCTGCGCGGCACTAAAGTGCTGCGCGCTACTTGTGTACTCACCCAATAATTAATTCCTCAGCCTGGGAGAAAGACATTGTCCTATAGTGTCATATCCATTTGAAAGTTCTGGCTGAAAACATGTACTTTGTAAAATATCACCACTTATCACGAGCCAACACGGACGACTTACACGACCGGGCGAGGGGCTCGGAATGACTGCTGGACTGAATATATGGAAACATCCTATTGGAAGCACAAAACGTACTGGGCACACAATTGACAGGTGCTTGTGATTGACGTGGGGTGACTAATCACACCACCTGCGTGATTGTGTGCCCCGTACTTTTGTGCTTCCAAAAGGATGTTTCCATATATTCAGTCCAGCAGTCATTTCGGGCCCCTGGCCCGGTCGTGTAAGTCGTCCGTGTTGGCTCGAGATAAGTGGAGATATTTTACAAAGTACACGTTTTCAGCCAGAACTTTCAAATGGATATGACACTACAGGACAATATCTTTCTCCCAGGCTGAGGAATTAATTATTGGGTGAGTACACAAGAAGCGCGCACCACTTTAGTGCCGCGGAGATTTCGTGCTAACCGCCGCGACATGGGAGCGTTCTATGGCTCCACATCTGAGGGATTACTCGGAGAGTCAATCGACCGAATATTGGAGACATTCTAGGGCTAACCTTGGCTTAGATCGTAAGCCAAAAACAATCTCTTGTTTGTAGTACAAACAAGAGATTCTGACGGATGACCGATCTTACACAAATATGTAGCCTATTTCTATCACTTACCATTGCTTTAGGAGACTTTGGTGCAATTGGTTGTGACTCATGGACCGTCTTTAAGCTTTACATCCTCGGACTGTCTTGAATATTGGCGAGGCGACATGGCTACGAATGTGTACACAAATGTGTTACTTGAGTAAAAGTATAAATAATAGGCTACTGCAATGCAAAAATACTCTGTTACCGGGGTGCACACACACCAAAAATATGGTCGCCAGCGGATAAACTCTTTTAGGTGCACGGCTGACTAAACGCAGAGAGCGCATTCGGTCCCAAAGCCGCGACGCACCTGCCAGTCACTTCCAGACCCCTCCCCATTCTGTGCCTTCGGAGCTGCTGCATAAACGCAAGGTCGGCGCTGCGCGGCAGTGCGCGCAGATATCCTCAACTCACTGACATGAAAACGCCTCTTTCCCTTTGAAATGCATTGGCAGAACGCGGATTCCAATCTCAGGTATTTTTGGTGTGTGTTCCAACTTGTGGCTGCACTCACACTGGAACGCACTAAGTTGTGTGAGTTGTGTCAAAGTTCTGTGCTTGTCAAAGTTGCATCAAAGTTAGGGTGACCATATTTTCAGCCACTCAAACCGGGACGCGAAACACTGTTGCCTAAAACCGGGACCCTAAAAGCAATGCGCACATTTCCGCGCACGCGTTTGCCCATTCTCTAAAGTTCGTGCACGCGCACACACGCACCGCAGGGTTGCAAACAGGCAGTGAGTGATTGACAAACAGCCTCAGCGTTGAATTCAGACACGCAATGAATTTGTTCATGTTTTCTGATTGGTTAGGTGAGCATGTTTTCATGAAAAGAACATGATAAATGTCTATGCAACCTCTGAAAACAGCTACTATTATTTTAATTCTGGCGAAAACCGGGACAATTTTGCAGTGAATGTTGAAAACCGGGACATATTAGTGTTTTAGAGATATTTGTCGGGACACTGGGACACGCAGCTTGAAAACGGGACTGTCCCGGGTAAAACGGGACGTCTGGTCACCCTAATCAAAGTCTCTTCCAAAAAATAATACATTTCCCACAATGCTTTGTGGGAAGTGGGCGGTTCCGCTTGAGGAGGAAGCAGATATGGTATTTGGCCATGTAGTTCTTTTGGAGTTGTCATCGGGTGAAGGCAGAGTACCTGCTGCTTTTTGGTGACACATAAAATGGATTTACAAGCTCACAGCGTGCCACCATGCGACACGTTGTGAATTTTGAATTCCAGGCTTTTACTTGTAACAAAGTATTTGTATGTTTCAGTATTGATACTTTTATTTAAAGGAGTAGTTCACCCCCAAAATGACTTTTTTTCTATTGATTACTCATGCCATGGAGAGTAGAGTTCAATAATATTTTATTGTTTTTTGTCACATTCCTAAGACAAAAATTTGATTTGAATAAATTTACCCCCATTGATTCCGGATGGTGACCCGTTTCGAAACGGGTCACCATCCGGAATGAATGGGGGTAAATTTATTGTTATCACATTTTTGTCTTAGGAATGTGACAAAAACCAAAAAATATTATTGAATTCTACTCTCCATGGCATGAGTAATCAATAGAAAAAAAGTCATTTTGGGGGTGAACTACTCCTTTAAGCAATGAATTTGAGTATTTTTTCCACCACTGTATAAAGCTTACATTTTATTATGAATAGCACATTCAATCAATTGCATCTGTGTAGGCATCACTGTCTGCATATATGACATGTAAAGAAATATTTGTAATATTCATTGTTATTGTCGAATGCTTACTGTGACACACACTTAACTTTAATGTGTTTATAATATTTTTCATTCTGAAATGGAGGTTTCATGTCACTGCAGTGCAGACAGACTCTGCTGCTGTGGAGTACAAACTACAAGTGAACACAGCTGTGTGGGATTGCATCATGGCCTTTCTTTCCTATTGGTTGGCAGTTGAACCCTGCCCTTAATTCTGTTTCATCAAGTGCAGCTTGTCTGCCCTCTACTGCATGCCTACAACTGTCCCTGTGCGTGTTGAGTGCGTGTTGTGTGCTTGTTGGATGGTGCTCTGTGCAACCACAGGACTCTCACTAGACTTCAAACCATGTGACTTCCATCCGCAATGCATTGTGCTGTCTCTGCCCCCCGCCTCCCCCACACAACTCTCACTCAACTTTGTGCTTAAATGTCTGTAGCCAGCCTAAGGGTGCACTGAGTAAAAGTACAAAAGTGTTGGCATCAAAATGTAGTTAAAGTGTAACGATGATAAAGGCACTCTGTTCCATTGTTTGTGGACATGTCCCAAAATAAAGGAGTTTTGGGAGGAGGTTAGAAAGGAGTTACAACGGATACTACTTATTAATATTGAGCTAGACCCAAAACTCTTCCTATTAGGCCTTAAGATAAAAAATTGCGAGATAAAATTTCTGGACCTTGGGTTCCTACAAGCCAAAAGGGTTATCGCCCTTTCATGGAAAATGACAGGGAAACCCAGTATCGCTCAGTGGTTTAGGGAACTATCTTTGTGCCTTCCCTTGGAAAGAATCACATACACTCTCAAAAACAAACAAGAGTTATTTGAGAAAATGGGGAATTTTATTCATTATGTCAAGGGCAACGATCTTTCGCATTTGATGGAGGAACCGGGAGTGGGGTAGACGTTTTCCCTCTGCAGCCAATTATACGGCCTTGTGGCATGGGAACCTGGGTGTTGTTGGTATGTGTGCTCTGTATGTCAAAAGAAAATATGTAAATTGTTATTATTGTTTTTTTTTTGTAATTGTGTTGTTTTTCTTTATATTGTGTTGTGGTTTTGTTACGGGATTGTTTTTGTTTTTGTTTTATGTTTGTAAAAAATATGTTTGATGTTCTCTGTTAAAAAAAAAAGAAAACTCAATAAATATATTGTTAAAAAAAATGTAGTTAAAGTAGCCTACCAAAAGTAAATGTACTCATTTCAAGTTTTTACACTATTAAATAAAAATCTTTTGAAAATAGCAGATCTACAAGTTCACAATGTGTCGCCTTGCAAGGCTTATGTTGTGAGTTTGTAGATTGGCTATTTTCAAATGGCCTATAGGGCTGAAATGTTAATGTAGGCCTATGTTTTGTAAACTAAAGTTCTAGTAACTTTATAAAGTTTGTAGTATAGAGTAGCCTAATGTGCCTCTGAGATGTAGTGGGGTATAAAAGTATACCTCTGTGAAGTTGGCACCCCATATGTTGAAAACATATATAAAAATGGTGTCATTCTTTAGTGCTGGATTTGTTCTGAATTGCGCCGTACATTTTATAATTTGTGCTGCTATCATTATTGAGATATTCTACACAACACCACTGTTCTGCTGCTATCTTCTACAATGAAATACTGCTACTCTACACCGCCCTCTGTAGGGCAATCACTATACTGCTGCTAAATCTGCTAATTCATAACCATATAAATATTTATATATAAATAACAAATCAGAAATATGTCAGAATTTTGATCATGTGTCATTAAAATGTATGTTGACATGGCACACTGACTCTAAAAACATGGCACCTCATTTCAAAAAGGTTGCTGACCCCTGCTTTAGTCTATAGGGTTCTGGTGGTTCCATAGGGGATAAAGTCGATAAAGCTGACACTGTTTCAAATCCTGGGATGTTTGGGACTAGACTACACAGTGAATCAGGGAGAAAAACAAACTCTGTCCTACATCAACAGTTTGTTCATTCGTGGGTGTACTGTATAAATAAAGGCTACACAGGCAATAGAGTCATCAGCCAGGAAGTGGTAACGTCATTCAGTTCAATAAGGCCAAACCAGAAAAAATAATGGGTGTTTTTGAAGCTGTGAAAGCCGCTTCCAAGGAGTGGCTTTGTGTGTCCCGACTCCCGTACATGTCCATATATGGTCATTCCAGTCCAGAATGAACAGGTTTTATCTGTCCCGTACATCCAGAATATGTGTGTCCCATCCGTCCCGGTCTGATGATTGGATGATTAAAAATGTCCAATGAGACCATACTTTGAAGCTTCAAATGACAATTTTTTTTTTTTTTTTTTTTTTTTTGAAAGATGTGTGTCCCGTGCATCCAGAATTGAGGATTGGTCAAGCTTCACATGACAATTCGGCCCTCCAGATAAAATCATTCATTCATTCAGAATTCATAAAAATATAGAACTAAAGCACAGAAAGTATAGATCTAGAACACAGAAGAATGTATAGATCTAGAACACAGAGTTCATAGCTCTAGAACACATAGAATAAAAGTTCACCGCTTCACTTCGAACCGAGGTTTGATTTTTAATGAATCTATCATGGTTAAAATGGAGTTTGAAGTTGGAAAGTTTGGTGGTCGGAGACAGTATGGACAGGCCTTTAAGTTAAGACAAGCTGGTACTTAAAGGAGTACTTAAAGGAGTAGTTCACTCCCAAAATGACTTATTTTCTATTGATTACTCATGCCATGGAGACTTGAGTTCAATGATATTTTTTTGTTTTAGTCACATAACTAAGACAATATGTCTGCATTTGGGTCCCCATCCGGAATCATGGGAGTACATTTACTATAATCATTTGTTTTGTCTTTATAGGAATGCGAAAAATACCAAAAAATAAACATATATATATATTAGGGATGTAACGATAGTAACTGTATCGAAATATCGTTTTTAACTTAAAAAATCGAAGTAGATCGAAATGAAAACAGCTAAAATCGAATCGTATCGTTTTATTTTGTATCGTATCGAATCGGCAGTGCAAATAATCGATTGTATCGATACTACCTACTTGTGCATTGTATTTAGCATTTTCAAGAAGAAAAATTTAAAAGGAGGGATTTAATTACTTTTCCTTTCCATATAGCTACACTGGTCTATTGATAAATGTGTATAATCTCTGGGTTCATGTCAAGGTGCAGGTTTGTCAATATACAATGTCCATGTATTTGGGAGATAATCACTGTGTTTACTTATTTATATCCATAATAATACAAGTTTCCCTTGGAAACCTGCACTATCCACACCTTTCACACAGATTTAATTTCTTTGCTAAATAGTTACTATATCGACTTTAAATCATTAAATCGAATCGTATCGTATCACCATGAATGAACCAATATCGTCCATGTATCGTATCGTCAACCATGTATCGTGATATGTATCGGATCGCTATTAAAATGTATCGTTACACCCCTAATATATATATATATATATATATACATATATATATATATATATATATATTGAACAGAAGTCTCCATTGGGTGAGTAATCGATAGGAAAAAAGTCATTTTGGGGGTGAACTACTCCTTTAAGACAATCAAAATGTAGCCCAGTGTTTTGGACCAGGATGGTCCCACATACTATGGCTAAGCCTAACCCCTCTCAAACCAGAAAAAAAAAAAAAAAAAAAAAAAAACCCTACCTGAACTTGTACCTGCCTCTGTGCCTGCTTTTGGGTTTGTTTACAGTTAACTGTCTGTCGGTAAATGAGAGAGAGATAAGAGCCAGCTGCGTGGGCGTGGGAAGAGAAGAAAGACAGAGTACAATAATCTTTTTTTTTTTCTTCTCTTTTTTGTACTTCACTCATTATTTTCAACCTATCTTCACCTAATTGGTCCTCACTAATTAAGCAATATTACACGAGAGGGTGTGGGTGTAATTATTGTACCGCCTGCGTTGCCGCAGGCACGAGAAGGTACAATAATTACGATACACCACACCCTCTCGTGTAATATTGCTATACAACTGTTGCCCTAAAAAAAACATGTTAACTTCATTTCATTCTATTTAAGATATTCAATTGGAATTTGTAATATTTTAATGCCACATTAGCTACTATGTTTAGTAGCTAAATGTGTAGTTACTAACTTCACATGAAAACTGCTAGCCTAGCCGCCTAGCATAGTGTGGGGAGAGAGGAGCGCTTGCTCTCTTTCGTGACCAACGCAGCTGATTTATTTATTTGATGAGACAGTGCAGTAGTGCTCATTACATGCACGGTTGGAGAGCCTGTTTTTCATTGAGAGCCTGACTACCTGTTGTATAATGCTCATTCTAAAACGGCTAGTTCCATTCAATTGATTCTGATTGGCTGGTTGCAATGGTATATAAGACTATAACCCACATCTTGAATCAGTTTATATCAAACCCAGGTGCGTTATTTCTTTCCAGTGTTCCACAGTGCATCAATTATCTGCACCTGTGTTGTTTCTGCCGCCTGGCCAAGGAAGATCAAAGAAGGAATGGACACCGACGTCATTTTAGGCTCCATGGCCATCCGCCATGACACTTTGGGTGGTGGAACTGGCACCGGAGGTTCGGTGAATAACGTTGGAGTATATGAGCGCCTGCTGGGGCAGCTCATGAACAAAAAATAATTCTGAACGATAGAGACCTTTATAAAACACTCAGCTCAGGAATATAAAAGAAAACATGTCACACATTGTTTTGTGCTGTGTTGCTTTTCGGTGAGTACACTGTATAACATTATAGAGGCATCTAAAGAGCACGATTTACGTTTCTGAACTAGATAGTATCGCGAGACTCTCCACCATTCCCTGTTTGGAATCCAAATCTTGCGATAGCTCCGAGACAGAAACAGCCGCCGCCGCTGTTTAGCTGCCTTAATAACATTATGTACCGTGCACATCGAAAAGCAAGTGATTGTAAAAATACCTGTGATGTGTCTTCTTTTATAATCCTGGAGCGATTATACAACAAAGGTCTCAATCGTTCAGAATTATTTTTTGTTCATGAGCTGTCCCAGCCGAAGCTCATAGACACCAATGTTATTCATCGAGCTTCCGTTGCTAGTTCCGCCACCCAAATTGTCATGGCGCATGGACCGTGGTGTGCCAACTTCCGGGTGGGTGTCTTCTCCTTCTTTGAGCCTTCTTGAGCCTGGCCAGGAACTACTTTCTTGTAGCTGGGGACTACTTTCTTGCAAAGCAGACCTTATTGTGTATTATTAGTGAAATAGAACAGTTTTAATTGGTACATGTCTATGATTTTGAGGGTGAGGCTGAGGGTTGGAGACACTCGGCTGTGCCTCGTGTCTCCCTACGCCTCTCAGCCGGTGTAAAATACCAGGTAACCACTCACCTCTTGCGGCTTATTGCTTCAATATAATATGGTACAATATTTGTCTACTGGGTCTGTGCCTTAGAGGAGGGCTAGCTGTGCCTTGGACAATCGGGGACGTGCTGGCCATTGGGAAAATCGGGACAAACTCCCATAAGGCCGGTCCATTCCCGGCCAGTCCAGGCCGGCCATTAAAAAAAATGGCCAGCCCACAAAGTAAATATAACTCATGTAATTGGCCCACTGGCTTGTCTCTCATGATCTGAAATGGCCAATCTTTGAGTAGCAGCAGCCCACGGAGCCATCACATTGGCCCCACTGGCTTGTATATCATCTGAATTCTGTCCCACTCCCTAGCTTCCTTGACTACTCCTGGATGGTCTACAACATCATTAGACTCCTTATACCAGAAAAACGATGAGACCTAAAATCACAGTAACCGTTCATCGTTTAGAATTTGGGGCCTTGCGGTGCGCCCGGAAGGCGAAAAAATCTGGTGTGCGGCCGATGCCCACGCGCATTCCGCGCAATGAGGGCCTCTCCAAGTCCTTTTCCCGGGCTGAATCAGGGGCCCAGTACGTTCCTGCCCCGTGTACAGCACACACCATACACTGCATTGCAGGTCACATACCTACAATTTTAGTACACTATTCACTTTAACACCCCATTTATTGAGATAAGCATAGAGCAGTGTTTCTCAAACTTTCAAATTTCAAGGTCTCCCCTTAACTCTGACAGCGTACAAACAGGTTTATTTGGTTCCATTTGTACACTGTCAGAGTTACAGACTTGTATGGGTCAATTTAGGCCCACAGAGTCCCTGGAATCCACCGTGAGAACCACTGAGCATTCACTTCTGGGCATTTCTTTTCACAGGAGAATGGGCATAATCATAGAATAAGGCCTAGGCTACACAGATCTCCACTAGTAGGGGGACAAGCACACACACACACAGTAAAGTCTTCAGAGATATCCGTGTTCCATATGCCATGGATCCAGTGAATTGGATATTTTTCAATGTCTTCACTTATTTATCCGGTTTCGGTTTAAAAAATATCCAGTTTCACAGACGAAATATCCAGCTTTGTGTGGCTACAAGCCCCAATCGCATAAAGAAATGTCTAGCTTCAGAAATATCCAGCTCTGTGTGGCAGTCTGTGTGGCAGTCAGTAATGTAATAATAAAACCTAACAAAGAGTAATACAAGTTTTTTTAATCAACATGTTGATCACCCAATACAATCTCATAAACCGGTGGCCCCCACCCTTGCAAAAACATAAAACATTATGAAGAAATAGGTTCGGCAGAATTAAAGGAGTAGTTCACCCCCAAAATGACTTATTTTCTATTGATTACTCACGCCATGGAGACTTGAGTTCAATAATACTTTTTTGTATTTGTCGCATTCGTAAGACAAAAAATAGATTATAGTAAATGTGGGGGACCGAAATGCATTTGGGTCCCCAATCCCCATCCAGAATGAATGGGGGTACATTTGTTGTATAAATTATTGTCCTTTAGGAATATGACAAAAAACTAAAAATATTATTGAACTCAAGTCTCCATGGTGTACGTAATCAATAGAAAAGAAGTCATTTTGGGGGTGAACTACTCCTTTAAGTTAGCCTTTTGGGGTGCTAGTGTGTGGAAAATGTGTTAGCTACTTACTTGCTACAGCATCATGTTGTTAAGTTTATCCTGATGTTTTGCAGTGTGACTTTGCTCAGTGCTCTCGGCAGAAGAGCATCCTTTGTTCAACGAACAAAGGCTCTGCTCTCGCAGCTTGTCATTCAACACGCGGTTTCCGGGGAGTTATCCAACAGGTGGGTGAGCAGGTGTGACATGAGGGGATTTTTTCCCTTCTTTTTTTTATCTGGTGGAAACCAGATCAGTAATCACCTCACTTTCTTTGACGACCATTGAGTACCTCTTCTGGATAGGCTATTCATGTCACATGGTAGAGCTAAGGGCCAATCGCAGGACAGTACCCCAGGAGTGCCCTCCCAGACAATGGGGGCAGGACTCCAGGCTATGGGGGAAATTAGCAGTGTTGGAAAAAGTACTCAAATGTTTTACTTAAGTAAAAGTATCGTAAGAGTATCAATACTGCACTGTAGATGTACTCAGTTATAAGTAAAAGTCCAGAATTCTAAATGTACTTGAGTAAAAGTATGAAAGTATTGTCATCAAAATGTACTTAAAGTAGCAAAAGTACAGATGCGACACGTTGTGAGCTTGTAGATCGGCTATTTTCAAAAAGCCTAGGTATGAATTAGGACGGCCGAGTGAGACACACGATCTAATTAGCTGCTACAACTCTCAGCTGCGAGTGCGCACTGCCTGTGCAAGTGTGTATGCTTCTACTTGCCGGGTGTCACGCAGCCAATATCAAAGGATGCGCGCTGCCCGGTGCCTGGCTGTCTGACCTGAGAATGAACTGGGATGATGGGTCAGTCCACTTAATGAGCTTGAGTGTTTGACACGGGGGGAGACTGGTGATACCCCCGTTACCTTGGAATAGTCCAAAATTTAGCTGAAATCTGATTGGCTCGAGGGGTTCCACCCAATCATATTACAGGTTTTGCAGCTGATCTACAAGCTCATAACGTGTCAAATCAGTGATCCGATATGGGCTTGTAGATCAGCTTTTTCGGCACAGACGTTGAGCAGACAGGGAGAGAGGGAAAAACAACAAAACATACACAGCGCTACATTTGAGATAGTAACGTTACCCTCAAGGAAGAAAGTGATGTATGATAACTTGGGGATCAGGTGCACCATGTGGGTGAGCAAGCAACAGAACATCTTCTTCCTGGCTTTCTTCTTTCTTATCCAACATCATTATTAAAGCATAGGTAACTTTTCAAGCACAAACTAGTGACACATGATAGCACTTTATGAATGTCATGTGTGGGCTCCCAAATCAATATGAAGAATGGTTTGGTGTGTTGCAACAATGTGTCTAGTTATCTAAAGTATGGAAATTAGTCATATGATTATGTCATGCAAAAATAATCTAAAAGCTAGCAAGTCAAAAAGTCTAGATTTACTTCCATTATAGCAATGATGCTCCCCTCAAATCCCCCAAACCAGGACACCAGAGTTAAAGTGGTTAAGTGTTATGCATCTTGCCTGGTGCTCATTGGGGCTTAAAGGACATGTATAACAATATGTAGGCATCACAATATTATTGTTTCAGAAATTCAGTCCTAGTTCTCAAAATGTTCACAGGATCATAGATGTAGTTAAAAACTCTGAATTGCTGTTGAAACAAGAATTTCCTGTATAGCGGGGCAGTTAAGGAGAACAATACTTCAGTTCTGGAAAGAAGCACCAAAATTTGACAGAGTGTACCTCTTGGGTCATTCTTTAGAAAAATCACATTAGACACTTAATTTTCAAAATGGCCGCCAGTTTTAAAGATGGCCGCCTTTTCGGATATGTTTTACAGTACGCCAGCCAGTTAATATTGAATTTTCATAATATTAGAGTTGTTTTGTAGGTTTTAAAACATCCTGAGTTGATTTATTACACTTTTAAAGCAGCCAGAATAACCTTTCTGACTTTTGGTTGGGGTCTTTCCTCACCTGGGACCCCCCAGACAGACCCCTGAGCCTATTTCAGTAATCGCTCTGCTCCTGCTCCAGAACAATGTTAAATTAGATCTGAAGTATGCTCTGAAATCAAAAATGACTAGTAGCAAATAACAGAGGTCTTCCACGGGGGGTCCGGGACACCTGGGGGGGGGGGGTGGGGGGTGGGGGTGGGGGGGGTCCTCAGAGCTACTACAGGGGGCCTGTCAAATCTCGATTAGATCTTTTATTTGAAACTTCGAATGTTTTTATGTATCCTGATTTTATTTATTGTACTTTGATGATTTATTAGTATTCTCAGTATTATTTATAATGTTTTTGTGTTAAACAGTTATGGTTGACAGCTGTTACTGCAGGGATTGCAATAATGAAGGTATTGCAACATTTCGCAGAACATTTCCACACTGACCACACACACACACACACACACACACACACACACACACACACACACACACACACACACACACACACGCACACACTTTGTTATAGTCACCCCAAAACCCTCACCTTATCCTCTTATAGAGCCCATGGTCAATTACGCCCAAAGAGATTCACTACAATACAGTAATTTCAGACATGCAGTATATATTCGTCTTCTTCATCATCATCATCTTCAATGTCCAACCTAATCATGTTGACACAGTCTTCACCATAGCATAGAGTGAAAGGCCGGTTATTTGAGCAGCTGCACCGTCCCTTACAACCTGCTTTGCAGACACATTTGATGAGCTCAAGTACTGCCTTTGGAGCAGGGAGAGCAAGAAACCTGACTGGAATATACCCTCCACTCTCTGAATTCCATCTATTTTCTTCGATTGGTGGAAGCTCAGGGCAATTTGTCAGGTATGATTTATCCTGCATTGTGACATAGTTGGCACGGAGGTAATGTGGTAGCAGTGCAGCATGAGTTGGAGGTAGCATCTCACCTCCAAGTTCTTTGACAGAAATAGTTCCCATCTGAGTAATCCAAGGGTTGTTGGACCTTTTGAACTGTAAATATGGCATGCAAAATGTTCCGACTGCAATGTTGATGGAAGCTCACCATTTATAAGCTCAGGAGGAATGGCCAATGACCTTGCCAAGGTCCTTGAAGCAGTTAATGGCTTGGTCATTATCATCATCATCAAGTAGGCATTGACCCATGTCTTTTTGGTGATTCCAACAAATGTTCTTCCCCAGTCAGCACCTGAAAAACTATGTACGCAAAGGAACCCTTGACATTTGAAACATCCAATAACTTGAACTCACTCGAATATATCAATTTCCTTTTTTTGTACCGGAGGCAAGGACTTGATAAGGAATCTGGGTATCAGCCTCTTCATGTGTTTGCACTTCCTCAAAATCATGTCCCTTGATGAAGGTATCGTATTATGATGCCTATTTTGTTATACCTGACAAATTGCCCTGAGCTTCCATCAATTGAAAAAAAATAAAAAATAGATGGAATTCAGAGAGTGGAAGGTATGTTCCCGTCAGGTTTCTTGCCCTCCCTGCTGCAAAGGCAGTACTTGAGGGACGGTGCAGCTGCTCGAACAATAACCTGCCTTTCACTCTCCTCCCTGCAAATGCTATAGTGGAAACTGTCAACACTATTAGGGAGGACATGTATAGTAGTGAATTTCTTTGGGTACAATTGACCGTGAGCTCTTTAAAGGACAACTTTAGTTTTTTACAACAAGGGTTCATATTTTAGATTGTAATTAAAGAATATAAAAGATGAGTGTTAAAATGATTTAATTTACTTTTTTCTATTGTTTTAGAGATTCTTATTTCAGTGGTTGGGGGCAAGTGGTTGGGGGCAAGTGGCTAAATATGTCATTTTACACAGAATAAGCCCATTCCCAAGATACAACGCAACCTTTCATGGTTGGATGTGACTTATGGGGCTAAAAGTGTTACTGTAAACAACAATAAAGAAACTGCTGGCTTATTGTGTCTAAAAAGACATATTTAGCCACTTGTACGCATGCCCCCATGCGTACGCATGCCCCACATTTTAGCACGGTAAACGCGATAAAACAATAGAACGAAGCAAATTAAAACATTTTAACACTCACTTTTTCTTTTCTCTAATTACAATCTAAAATATGAACCCTTGTTGTAAGAGGATAGGGTGCGGGTTTTGGGGTGACGATAACAAAGAGGTGTGTGTGTGTGTTGTGTTGTGTTGTCAGTGTGAGCGCAGTGCAATAAATGGTTAGATAATGAATGTTAGACTGCGTGCCCAAAGTGAGAAGTTGCAATACCTTAATTCTTGCAATCCCTGCAGTAACACCTGTGAACCTGTCTGTCTAACACAAAAATGTTATAAATAATACTGAGAATACTAATAAAAACTGTTTCAAATGTAAAAAGAAAAAAAAAACTTCCCCATCAAGATTCGGCAGGCCCCCTGTAGTAACTCTGAGGACCCCCTAGGGGTCCCGGACCCCCTGTGGAAGACCCCTCGGTATTTGCTACTACTCATTTTTGCTTTCAGAGCCCAGTTACAACAACTTTAATGCTTCAGTTATGATTTAATTTAACATTGCTCTGGAGCAGGAGCAAAGCGATTACTGAGATAGGCTCAGGGGTCTGTTTGGGGGATCCCAGGTGAGGAAAGACCCCAACTAAAAGTCAGAAAGGTTATTCTGGCTGCTTTAAAAGTGTAATAAATGAACTCAGGATGTTTTAAAACCTACAAAACAACTCTAATATTATGAAAATTGTACATTAACTGGCTGGCGTACTGTTCAGAGGCAGCCATCTTGGAAACATGGCAGCCATTTTGATTTTTCAGTGTCTAACGTGTTTTATCATAGGAACAACCCCTAAGGAGTACTTGTGAAAGGTTTTAGGTTTCTTTCCACTTGTGAAGTATTTTAGTGCAAAAATGCATTTATCTGCCCCGCTAGTAATGCCAATCTCATATAGCCTATAGATCTAGCCTGTTTGTACAGTAGATGTATTATCAGACAGAACGCTTAATTGTTTTCAATACTTTAGCTAACTAAACAAAGTTCTGATTGCATGCACTCATTTTTGTATGTAATCATGTTCATTCTTCACCCATTCATAATAGCCCTACTGCTTCTTTTTTCCTTTCTATTTCCTATTCCATTTCTATGTACACATGCTTGACTCTTATTGCACATTTGCTTGAGCACTGCTGCTATTGATTAGTGATTGTATATTCTGCACAACATCTCCACATATTTAAGCTGCTATTTTTAAGGTAGTGTTTGATTGTTACTGTTTTGGCTCAAGTCAGAGTAGACTATGTTGTCTCATTCACTTGCTGGTGATGATGGTGGTCTGCATGTTTTATTTGCTCATTTATCCATAGGACTGTTGTGGATTATACTGTACTAGCCCTTACCCGTTCAAAGATATGAGCTCCGAAATGATGTGCAGTGTGTGGGTTATGGGATGTGTGCACATGAGGGATGGAAAGTAACTTTAACTGGTGCTGGCATGATAATATGTAGGAGCATCAATGTAAGAAATACCCGTTTAATGGCTACAGAGATACCGACCTGCATGATTTTTGGACAACATCTGTAAACCCCCCCCGCCCACACACACACACACACACACACACACACACACACACACACACACACACACACACACACACACACACACACACACAGAGAGAGCTGGTTAAACATGTTGCCTCAAGCTAGATGCAGAATAGATATGCCTCATGCTAGATGCAGAATAGATAGATACACCATAAAAATGCTAATATACAGCATATGATTTGTGAAAGTGACAAATGGGCTTCACAGTTATGTCAGGTGTGTTCATATGCTAATGGTGATGCGATTTCAGATCAATTGCTCCAGCCATTGAGGAGAAACGCTGTGACAGACACTCACTCAGACATTCGGAAAATTATAGTATAGATTGAAAGTGCATATCTGTGCATGTATGTGATTATGTAGTGATCTTGGTTAGATCAAGCTAGAATTCATCTAAACACTACAGTGTAGTGTATAGTAAGTACTATTGCAATTTGTTTTAGGTTTTTTCATATAATGACTGGACTATTAGCTGTGTACAGCAGATGCTCCGCAAGCTTCGTAGCCGACATTAAAGAGTACACTGTAAACACTTTCTTTTGTAATAGACTTTTTTAGTGAAAAATAAAAACTACAAAAAGGAGAAAATGACAGGATGAGCATATAAGGAGGGGAGGAGGTAGAAAAGACCACTGGCCACTATTTCTGACATGGCTGCAAGCACTATAGCACAATATATTACCACAGGTCTACTACTAAATTCAGTTTTAAATAATTGTAGTTCACCACACCATTCCACCAGATTTTATATTGACTGTGTCAATTCTTGTTTTCTGTATTAAAGCCAAACATGTCTGCTTAGAGCAGTGGTTCTCAACCTCTGGGTCGGGACCCCCGGGGGGTCCCCACATTATTTTTGGGGGGTCCCCAGATGATTAACTTAATGTGCAACATTGTTTTCTCACTCAACAGTAAACAAACCAACATAAGGTTTAAGTGCGTAGAGGGTACATGCACATTTCTTAAGTGACAATTTATGGACTTTTTTATACAAAAAATGACAAATTAAACAAAAATTGTGAAAATAGCCGATCTACATGCTCACAACGCCTCGCGTTTGCTCACAATGCCTCGCGTTGTGAGCATGTAGATCGGCTATTTTCACAATAGAACCGTGTACAATATCCTCAAAATGTAATGCCTCAACTCTTAGTGCTCATCAGAGTGGGGGGTCCCCCAGTTAAAATATGATTATGTGATATAATATGATTTGGGGGTTGCGGCCTGAAAAGGTTGAGAACCACTGGTTTAGAGCACTGGAAACTGATGTGTTTCTTTGCGACATCTGGTGGACACAGAATGTCTCAACATTAAACAACCAGTGTTGTCTGTTGCAGGGTTGGCCACTGCTAGAAGCAATATAAGCAGTCGCTTAGAGCCAAGGGCCACACCCACTACTACGGGGCCACATGGCCCACAAATAAATAATGGTTTATTTTTGCTTAGGGCCACCAGAATCCTAGGGCCGGCCCTGGTCTGTTGTGCCAAAATTGTGTTCCCCCTTCAAAGGAGTGTGATGTGAGCTATAAGTAGGCTAAATCACAATATAACCATTCAAGGTTTCAAACCGTCAAGTCATGACATGAAAAATCTCAGCTGAATGTTTTCATGGCGGTTATTTATGATGGTTATTCAATTTCTATGAATTCATGTTTAGACATACAATATCCTCTCAGTCAAAGCTATCTCTGTCACCTGTGGACAACTGCACTCATTCTGCTCTCACTGCCAATCCCTACTTAAACCATTGCATCTGAGGCGAGCTTACCCAATTTGTTTTAACTTTGCATGATTTTCTTTTGTTTTGATGCCGTTTTAACCATGTAGGCAGCTGGCGGCTGCAGCACTTTGGTCAGCTTGTGCTGGTGCTTTATACATAGTTTGATTTGATTTGATTTGAGTTGTTACTTCAACTCAACGTTAATTAAATGTTACTTTTTTAACTCATGAATGGATAAAGACAACTAATGAACTGTTAGAATATATTTTATTGAATATAACATGAACAATACTACAATAGCCTATATTTATTATGGTTTGTTGATGAATTGGATTTGTTTGATTGAATATACTTACTTTATTACAAGTTTGCATATCCAGAGCTGCACTCCTGCACTGAAGGTCTTGAGTCCTCAATCTGTCTACTTCGCAGATTGTCTGCAATGGACTCCACCTGACTAAACTCCCCCAATTCTTTGTAAAGGAAGGCTGTTTGTCTTTATGAAAATCAAAGGATAAAATATTATTAAATATTATACATGTACTTTGTTTGTTTTTATGTTAAGTAACTGTACATAGAATTTAATTGAATTTCTTCTTTATTTACATGATTACATTAATTTACTTTTTTCTTGTCTTTTTATTTACATATTCCAAGAAAATAAAATATTTAAGAACGGTCTACATTTTCTGACGGTGAACTACTGGTAAGATCCTTGATTTGGAGATCAATGGATATCCATATGGGGAGTCGCTCTCCATTCTGACATGTCGCCACTCCGAAATTGACTTCTTATTGTCGGAGTGGTTTAGGGTTAGGGTTAGAGATAGGGTTAGTGTCGGAATGGAGACATGTCGGAAAGGAGACATGTCGGAGTGGCGGGGTGTAACCATCAATATGACACGTTGACTGTGGAAGGAAGGTGGTGTAGAAAGAAGGATTTTTAGGAGGAGTCTTTTCATGGCTACCACTCAGCTATCGATCATGTCTGAGAGCTCCTGAAGCAGGTCGTCCTCTCCCATGGCCGGGTCCATGTCATCCTCCAGGTAGTCATCTGTGAACTCGTTCATCAGCTCTTCAAAGTCGTCCACTGCCGCGGGGGTGGATGTTGGAGACGGCACACGGGACGCAGCCAAACTGGGTCCACGTGACGTCGATTCGGTCGGAGTCTTCACTACGGGACTCTGAGGGAGGTTACAGTTCTCTCTGGCTGCACCCGTAGAGTTGGCAGCAGTGATGGCAGGCAGGACTTGGACAGGGCTCTTCTGCTGGATTACAGGGACTGCCTGGAGGTCCTCTCTCACCGCGCTGGTGTCTGGGCCTGAGCTCAACAAGCTTGTAGAACTCGTGGGCCTCTGGGTCTGTATACCTGGATTAGAAAGGCTGCTGTGTGTTCTCCTTGGTGCAGATGGTCCTGTAGATGACAGACGTGAAAGCCTTTATTGCAGTGTTTACACATTATTAGGGGAGAAAATGCCCCATTCTGGGATTTGGGATCCTTCCTATGTGAAAGTGGCACATGACTTTTTAAAGCAGATTTGAAATGTAATGCTGTCTATGGTCACATATGGTTAATCCCCAAAATTACAGAGAAATAACAGTATGCATCAGGTGAAATCCACAAGAAAAGTGAGAAGCAGCATACAGGTAGAAGTCAGGGAGCACTGACAGGAGAGTTCCTTGTGAGCCAAGCAACCCCAGTTGTGATTATCTCTTTAACAGATTTCTAGATTTCTAGATTTCTCTTCTAGATTGAAAGCATCAAATACAACATCCCATATTGGATTTCAACAACAGATGGAAATTCTAGTTACTAACTCTGGCAGCCTATTTGTCTCAGGCTATTGCCACATGTTGATGGGGTAGGAGAAGGAAGGGGTTGTAGAAACTAAGATTGAAAAGCCCCAAGAGGGAAGGGGGCTGAGGATGTATTATTATTATTACAATTATTATACATTAAAAAATATCGATGTCACCTTTTTGATCTTTCGCTACGTCAGGCGGTTTCCTTATATCGTGTTTCCCCTCTTTGGGCTCCCTGCTGTCATGTTGAAACATCTCATCATCTTCACCAGCCAGCTTCCTCCTCTTACATGCACTCTCCTGACGCTCTTCAGACTTGGTTGGTTCCTTTGAATTAAGAATTATGATCACCAAAATGACTTAGTTATGCATTTGATCTAAATGTGACATACACGGATTTGACCAAAAGGACAGACTAGCTCTACCAAAAAGGGCAAACATGACCAGCAATTGGGTGCGGCACGGTCTTCCTCAGCATAATCCGTAAATGACACCAGCTTTCTCTAATTTGTTTTCTCTCTGGTTGATTGTCTGTGCTAATCAGTAAAATCCCCTAGTGTAGTGGTCTCTTAAAATGAAAACCTTTATACATTCTGCCCTCATGAGTGGACATTACCAGCTTAAAGCCCCCTACAGCTTTTTTTTCTTTTCGTTTTTATATATTTTTTTTCTTCAGTTGTTTAATGTTTTCCTGTGCCAATGTAGTGCTATACATTGAGGCATCGTATACATTCTCTTTACAAATAAATACATTTTAAAACAAAGTTTCAACATTTTAATCTCATCTTAAAATGGTATTTAACTAAATGTGATGCAGTTGGTTTCAAACCTAGGCTCTACCGTTACATTACAATCATGACTATGTTAAGACAAAATGCAACCTCATGCGGTTTGGTGGGAGAAGCAGCACGTACTATCGGCTTAAATCTGTTAAATCTAAATACCCAGGCTGTCTAGACCATCATACCACGGTAGCTGTATTTGTGAGCGCTGTCCTGATGCTGCCCGAGGTGGGGCCGGGGGGCAACCAGACCCCGATGGTGGTGTTGTGTGCTGTCGGAGGCACCATTATAGGCCCGGGGGACGTCTTCGGGTTTGTTCGAGACTGATGGTTGTTGAGCAGGGATTGGCGTAGGGCAGGGAGGCCTTTCTGTGGGGCAGGGAATCAGTCACGGGTTTAGTAGATCATGATAATGTATTACGAACTCATTTGCTGCCAAAAACGAGGAACCCGAGAATTTCGCAATGTACCTCCCTGCCATGCCCGAGGAACCCGAGAATTTTGAAAAAAAATAAAAAAAAAAATTTCAAAAAAAATTGTTTGACCCCAAAAACGATAGTAGGCATGATAGCGATCGCGAAATCGCATGTTTAACCCCCATAGCAACCCCATCTTTCAAGCATGGCAGCCATTTTTGTTTACATTATAGGAAAACATAGTGGCTGTTAACTCATGAATGCCTGAACGGATTTCCATTCTGATTTTTTTGTTTGAAAGCTGTGAGCAATGTGGACACACGTGGTGCATGATCTAGGCATGGGTGTGCATTATCCGTGCACTACTGATTACATGGAAGTCTATGGAGACTCATGGCAGGATTGGAGTACGAAGGTATTGTTAAATGGCAGCAAGTGAGTTAAGGTTGTAATTATGTCCAGTTTATTACAGAGAGTCTGTCTTAGCACTTGAAAAGAGAGTTCATAAATAAATGGTTTCAGATCTCACCTACCCTATTAGTCATATTTAGTCTGGTTGCCCCGCAGGGTTAGGGTTAGAACAGGAAACAAACGTGCAAATGGAAGGTGAATTAAAATACCCACCAGTTATTTCCTTTTTTTTTTTTTACTTTCTGATCTTAACTGTATTACTGCCTGATGTTATTTATTTATTGGGTTTTGTGCCAGCAAAAGCACCTTACCTTTGCGATGTTATAGACAAAGATGTATTCATTTTCTTTTTCATCATTATTATTTTATTTTCTCCTTAAATAGGTGTACTTTGGCTATACTAGCAGTAGAGGGCAGCCTCGTGCAAGAATTAATGTGAAATGGGCCGCTGCAGCTTCCATACATTCAGGGCGCAGAGTCGCATCAGAGCAATAGAACGACAGCTAGCAGCCAAGAAGTGAATTTGGACATTATTGATGTTTACGTGAGGTGGAGATTTCAAAGCAGGATTACAGGAGATGCTTATACTGTACACACCCGCGCGACCCCTCATAAGTTTACAGACATCAAAACAAGGTACAAAAGAACGAGCCAAAGAACGTACTATTGGCAACGCGCCACCGGAAAAAATGGGGCGAACGGGAACGTCCAAAGCGGTAAAAGAGTTAATTGCTTTTATCTGCATAATGTGTTCTCTGTAAATCGCTTCGAGACTTAAAGTGTTTTGGCCGGAATTTTGCACAAACCTGCGACACCAGTGTGGTTCTGACGGCTGGGGTGGAGACTGTGGCCGCTGTACCACTATTCATGGCAAGGTTGCTTTGAAGAGTGCCAGGCTTGGCCATGGTCTGTCCTACCGTCATCACCGTCTGGGCCTTCTGAGGGACACTCTTCTTCACTGACATTGCCGTCCCCACATGAGCCACTGTGATGGCCTTCTAGAGAAACACGGCAATATTTCATGTTAACATTTAGGTATTTAGTTGACAGTATTATCAAGGGTACTTTACTAATACTTTAATGACCCATGAGAAAGATTCAATAACAATAGGATATAACATATTCATATTATTTGATGTATTATTATTTTAATGCAGATGGATATAGTAGACTAGTGAAAGTGAATGGTGAACATTCAGAATTTACAAGCCACTCGTCTTGTCAGTACCAATTTAAAACAGACTGTAACGTAACACCTAAACACAGCCTGAATGGTGTTTTTGACACTAATTTAGAACTTCAATACCAAAACGAAATACCTGTTATGCTAACTAGGGTCTTAACAGCGCAGAAACCGATGGCCTGCATGCGGCATTGGGCAGTAATATAAACAGATACATTCTGGCAAGGCAGCTGTTTAAGTGTTTAGCTTATTAGCTTCCTTCTCTGATTATGACTAGGGTTGGGTATCGTCTGCGATACTTTTAATGGTATCGATTCACTGACGTCGATACTATCGTGTATCGGTTCACGTAAAAACTAACGATACCTTGTTTTGATACTTTTGAATGCACCCCTTTGCCGGTCGCATCTGTAACAGTTGGGCTACTGAAAGTTTAATGACCGCTTTAGTAGGCTACACTCGTTACTGTGAAAATTATTATGATAATGATCCAACGTCTATAAAATAGCCCATAGAAAAAGGCAAATAATAAGTATAATAATAATAATAAATAAAAAGTATCGAAAATGGTATCGAAAAAGGTATCGTATCGATTCCCAGGTATCGAAAAAGGTATCGTATCGATTAAAAGGTGAACGATACCCATCCCTAATTATGACCACCCACCTTAGCATGAAATATGAATTAACACTAGCACTTTGAACCCTTAGGAAAAGTATTACTAACACGTTCTATTGTGTTTTACTATTACTACTACTACAGCTAGCTATTCATTTGCATTACGATGATACTTGATCTGATAATGTGGTATTTTGACAACCCGCTCCTGACATAGCAAATGCAACCTCTACCAGTCTACATAAGACTTTTGCAGAGTTAAAGGAAAAGTAATATAATCTTTACTGTCTGTGCTAATCAGTAAAATCAACCAATTGTAGTGGTATCTTGAAATGAAAACATTTATACAGTTTTCCTGTGCCAATGTATAGTGCTATACATTGAGGCATCTTATATTTACAATTGGCTTAAAGCCGCATCCCACTTCCAAGCGGTAGGTAGGGAGAACGTCCGATGTAGGTAGAACGTAGGGAATACCGCCCATAACTCTATCATTGGCCCCCCGTTGCCATGGTGACCGGTGATGTCGCAGTAAGTGGAGTGAAATTTGACACCACTGTGTACACACACACACACACACACACACACACACACACACACACACACACACACACACACACACACACACACACACAAAAATAGCTAATAGTTAGCTCACAACTTTCCACTTTTCTCTTTCACCTCAATCGCAGTAACATCCGTATACACCACGTCATCGCATCACCAATACGTTTTATTTATTATTATTTTATTTTTTTTCCAATTTTTTTTTCTCAAACATTTTTTTTTCTCAAAAAATGTTTTTTCTCTAAAAAAATTTTGAGAAAAAAAATTTTTTCTCAATTTTTTTTTGTATACATTTTATTTACAAATAAATACATTTTAAAACATCTTTTAATCTCATCTTAAAATGGTATTTAACTAAATGTGATGCAGTTGGTTTCAAACCTAGGCTCTACCGTTAAATTCAAATGACTATGCTCTTAAGACGTTTCTGTGCTTCACTTATACTTTGATTTTACATTTCAAAATGCAACCTTATGCGGTTTGGTGGGAGAAGCAGCACGTACTATCGGCTTAAATCTGTCAAATCTAAATACCCAGGCTGTCTAGACCATCATACCACGGTAGCTGTATTTGTGAGCGCTGTCCTGATGCTGCCCGAGGTGGGGCCGGGGGGCAACCGGGACCTGACGGTGGTGGTGGTGTTGTGTGCTGTCAGAGTCACCATTATAGGCCCTGGGGAAGTCGTCGGGTTTATTAGAGACTGCTGGTTGTTGAGCAGGGATTGGCGTAGGGCAGGGAGGTCTTTCTGTGGGGCAGGGAATCAGTCACAGTTTTGTAGATTGTGATAATGTATTACGACCATTAAGGTTGTAATTATGTCCAGTTTATTACAGAGAGTCTGTCTTAGCTCTTACATTGAAAAGAGAGTTCATAAATAAATGGTTTCAAATCTCACCTACCCTATTAGTCATATTTAGTGTGGTTGCCCAGCAGGGCAACCAGACTATTGTTCTTGGTGTTTTTACTCATCATCATCTTTTACTCTAAGGGTTTTCCCATTGAATTACTTGTCCGTGTTACTCATCATCTTGTGTTTACTTTTATTTTAAAGCTGTTTACAAGTGCAAATAAAATGTTACATTGAAAGTGTAACTTTCCGAGTCTGACAATATAATGCACTTGAAGTGTCACAGGACAGACACTTAACTGCAGCATCTAAATCACTATGACAGATTTAAGATCAAATTTTATCAAACTGCCTTATTTAATTTGGTTTATTATATTATTAAGTGCCTTAGGTAGTAGTAGTAGTGGTATTAACACATATGGTGCCAACCCCGAGTTTCCCGAGTTTGTATTGGTACTACCGCTGTGCCAACCCCGAGTTTCCCGAGTTTGGGCCGTTTTTGAAAAAAAAAAAAAAACTTTGGGACCTCCAGAAATGTATTAGGCATGATCGCGATCGCGAAATTGCATGTTTAACCCCCATACCAACTCATTCTTTCAAACATGGCAGCCATGTTTGTTTACATCTGAAGAAAACATAATGGCTGATAAATCATGAATGCCTGAACGGATTTCCAAGCGGATTTTTTTGTTTGAAAGCTGTGAACAGCATCTACACACGTCATCATCTAGGCAGGGGCGTGCACTTTTTACACAATTGCACAATTACATGGAAGTCTATGGTAACCATGGCAACGCAAGACATTGAAGAGAAAAAATCATTGCAACATAAGTGTTTTAATAGATCGTCATTAGAGCATTACTACTGTACCTTGAGGTAGGGGATGAGGTAGGGTTGAGGGGAGCTATTCAGCTCAGCCTGGAGCCGAGTGGTGAACTCCTCTGGCTCAATCTTAGCATCCTAAAAAACAAAAATGGGGTGAGAAATGGGATGAGAACAATAATATGAATAAACAAATAATATATGTTTTAAAGAGACGTACACACACACACACACACACACACACACACACACACACACACACACACACACACACACACACACGTTCATGTAAACCACAACCCAATATGAAATTCTTACTCTACGAAAGTAAATTTTGGCATTTTGGACTCACAAGTAGATCCTGCACCAGGGCTATCACATTCTTGGGGGTTTCTGGGGAGGGGGAATTGCGTTGTGCTAACTTGATCAGTGTGGCCAGAAAGTCCTTGCATTTCTTCACGTTTTCCTGCGTTTCCTGTAAAAATGAATTCATCAACAATAGAAAAGGTGAATACCACACATTGTGAGATTTCTTGTATTTCTGTGGAAAAAAATAGAGCATTACTACTGTACTACTTCAAAATAGGGAGGGAAAAGTGAAAGAATGATTGGAACAGGAAACAAACATGCAAATGGTAGGTAAATTAAAACACCACCCAGTTATATCCTTTACTTTCTAATCTTATCTGCTTTTATCTGCATATGTGTTCTCTGTAAATCGCTTCGAGACTTAATTAAAGTGTTTTGGCCTGAATTTTGCACAAACCTGCGACACCGGTGTGGCTATGATGGCTGGGGTGGAGACTGTGGCCGCTGTACCGCTATTCATGGCAAGGTTGCTTTGAACAGTGCCAGGCTTGGCCATGGTCTGTCCTGCCGTCATCACCGTCTGGGCCTTCTGAGGGACACTCATCTTCACTGACATTGCCTTCCCCACAGGAGCCACTGTGATGGCCTTCTAGATAAACACAGCAATATTTCATGTTAACATTTAGGTATTTAGTTGACAGTATTATCAAGGGTACTTTACTAATACTTTAATGACCCATGAGAAAGATTCAATAACAATAGGATGTAACATATTCATATTATTTGATGTATTATTATTTTAATGCAGATGTAGTAGAGTAGTGAAAGTGCATGGTGAACATTCAGAATTTACAAGCCACTCGTCTTGTCAGTACCAATTTAAAACAGACTGTAACGTAACACCTAAACACAGCCTGAATGGTGTTTTGACACTAATTTAGAACTTCAATACCAAAACGAAATACCTGTTATGCTAACTAGGGTCTTAACAGCGCTGAAACCGATGGCCTGCATGCAGCATTGGGCAGTAATATAAACAGATACATTCTGGCAAGGCAGCTGTTTAAGTGTTAAGCTTATTAGCTTCCTTCTCTGATTATGACCACCCACCTTAGCATGAAATATGAATTAACACTAGCACTTTGAACCCTTAGGAAAAGTATTACTAACACGTTCTATTGTGTTTTACTACTACAGCTAGCTATTCATTTGCATTACGATGATACTTGATCTGATATTGTGGTATTTTGACAGACGACAGACGAAATCAAGGCTTCGGAATGAGTGGATTGCATTGGATTAGATCGATGTGCGTGCACAGAAGACGGATTGTATTTTCGGGTGCTGTTTATTATCGCTGTTTTCCCCGTATCGCTCCATGTTAATGACTGGAGGAGAACTGCCTCAGCACCATGAAAAAAGGTTGGCCAACCAAAAAAACTCTTTCATGCACGGTTTGCTGGCTTGCACGGAGCGATCCGATTGTGTTGTTATGATTTCGTGCTTTGCTTTTTTAAAACATGTTTATAAATAAATAGGAGATTTGTTCGGCAGTACCTCTGTTCAGGGGTTTCTGGCGGGGCTTACAAAGTGTTAAAACACCACCCAGTTATATCCTTTTTCTTTTACTTTCTAATCCTAACTGCTTTTATCTGCATACGGTGTTCTCTGTAAATCGCTTCAAGACTTAATTAAAGTGTTTTGGCCTGAATTTTGCACAAACCTGCGACACCAGTGTGGTTCTGACGGCTGGGGTGGAGACTGCGGCTGCTGTACCGTTATTCATGGTAAGGTTGCTTTTAACAGTGCCAGGCTTGGCCATGGTCTGTCCTGCCGTCATCAACGCCTGGGCCTTCTGAGGGGCACTCATCTTCAATGACATTGCCGTCCCCACATAGGTCGCTGTGATGGCCTTCTAGATAAACACAGCAATATTTCATGTTAACATTTAGGTATTTACAGGGTTCCCACACATTTTGACCAATTAATTTCCCAAACTTTTCCAAAACCTTTCCAGAATATTTAATCCAATTTCCAGGACTATATAACAATAATTCAGCTCAATAACAGGTCGCTTACTCCTATGCGCAATGCCCAAAGACAGGTGGTGTATGCCAGTGGTTCTCAACCTTTTCAGGCCGTGACCCCCGAAATAATCATGTTTTAACTGGGGACGAGCACTAAGAGTTGAGGAATTTTGTATAACACGGTTCTATTGTGAAAATAGCAGATCTACATGCTCACAACGCCTCGCATTTCTGCCTCTAATATTTGACAATTTGTCCCATGTTTAATTTGTCATTTCAGAGGTATTAACAAATCAATAACCAAAGACAATGCATAGCTATTTTTTTCCAGGACCTTCCAGGACCCTTGATAAATTTCAAAACTTTTCCAGTACTGGAAAAATATTTTTCTAATTTCAAAATATTTCCAGGAATTTCCAAATGTAACCTCTACCAGTCTACATAAGACTTTCGCGGGGTTAAAAGAAAGGTAATATAATCTACCCTGATCTCATAAATTGCCCCTAGGGAATCCTCAACACGGAAATCCGTCTCCAGGACAGAGAACTTTAACCCCTGCAATACAAAAAGTATAATTTAAAGGGATCGATCACACCCAAAACTACTTTTTTTACTATAAATTACTCACCCCATGGAGACTTGAATTCATCGATATTGTTTTGTGTTTGTCGCATTCCTAGCCAATAATTTGAGGAGACTCTTTGTGTCTGCATAGGGAACAAAGCAGGCACTTTGTGTCTCCATAGGGAACCACTGTTGGTCAGAAAATTATTGTCTTAGGAACACGACAAAAACAAAAAAAAAGTGGGGGTGAGTAATCAATTCCTTCATTCTATTTGTCAGGTCAGGTTATTACTGTGTGTGATAAAGCAAAGTATCTGGGTCACATCATTGACCACTGACCAATTGAGTGATGATGATGACATATATAGGCAGCGTATGCTGTATGCACAAGCCAATATGCTTAGGAAGAAGTTCTACTTTTGTTCTAATGATGTTAAGATAAACTTGTTCAGAGCCTATTGCACTCCTCTGTATACTGCCCCCTTGTGGGTAAAATATAAGCAGACAGGCATCCAAAAGCTGCAGGTTGCTTACAATGATTGTATGAGGATTCTCCTCAGACAGAGCTTTGTGCATATCTGACGTCTGCTTCTCTCGGAGAGCCTCTCGTTCCTTCTCGGTTCTGCTCGCCTGCACTTCCTGTTTGAGGCGCTCCATTTCCTGCCTGAGACGTTCCATTTCCTGGGTCATGGAGTGGATCCGGGAGTCTTTTTCTACAACGTTGTTGTCGCTTGGGGTTTGCAGCTGTCCGGAGGTCTGGTCCCCTCTCACTGCCATTCTGGGCAGCTGGTGGTACAAATTGGAGGTAGGAAAGGTTAAGTTGGGCACTTGGGCCCTCTAATCATAGTAAAAGTTTTACTTTGTGCGTTCTTTTTCCATCTACTCCAAATCTCTTCCAAAACTCTTATACGTGAGCTGTGGACAGTTTATTTATTATTATTATTATCATTATTACCCTTATTACCCTTATTATTATTACCCTTATTAATGCAAGAACAATGTGCTCACAACGCTTCATGATGTGACAAGCTGTGAGATTGCAGATCACGCTTGCCTGTTACAATACAATGCACCCATTGTACGCATCGAGGACACGGGTGCTACTTCAAACAGCTAACAGGTTTAGTTGTCTTACCGGGCCAGCAGGCATGTTTGTTGGTGTTCGTGTTCCAGGTAGAGGGGCCAGTGCTCCCTGCTGGGCCTGGGCCAGGGCCAGCATCTGGGCATGGGCCTGCATCTGGGCCTGGGCCTGCATCTGGGCCAGGGTCTGGTGGTCGACCATCACCAACTGCCCACTCTCTCTGCTGCGCATCAGCACCATCCCTGAGGCAAATGAAACACAACTCAGGCTTACGGTTATATTAGATTGACTATGATTGATATTGTTAACTGAAACTGCAGTCAAGGATTATGCCCTGTATGAAAACCCAATGCAGTGCTGAAATAAAGTGCTGAAAAAAGGAAAACTGGCTTCACACTAGGTGTGAAGTGAGCGATGCTAGATTTTTGTTAAGTAACTGTGCATAGCAATAGAATGGATCTGTACCTGCAGGAATAGAAAGGTTGCTGATTGTTCCCTTTAGTGCAGATGGTCCTGTGGATGACAGAAGTGAAAGCCTTTATTGCAGTGTTTACACATTATTAATAGTAGGAAAAAAAATCATATTCCGGGATTTGCGTCCTTCCTGTCGCGGATTCGAATCCCGTTCCCGACGACCTTTGCTGCGTGTCACGACCCATCTCTCTCTTTGCCCATTTCCTGTCAGTCTACTGTCCTATCAATAAAGGCATAAAAGCCAAAACACTAAATATGGGTCTGAAGGCACTGTGTGAGTCAGTGTCCAGTGATCAGAAGAAGAAAAGCATAATGAAGCTTAACACTTTCCACACTCAAAACACAAAATCCAAAAAATCTAAGGGGAAAACATCAGCGCCTGGCAAGATCAATGACATTACTGCCCTCCTGCGCATGATCCAAATCATTGCCAGTGGTGGTTGCCTGGCGTTGCCAGCCTCTATCACACACTTCGTTTTGGGAAGTGTGTGATAGAGGTACTACAACACCACTACCGCCAGGGGGTGTTGTTGTGTTCGGTCTGGTTTATTAACCAGGCAAAGTGGTGGAGAACTCAACCTTGTTGACTTTATAGGCAACCACGAGTGCAGTGACTTATCTCCTTCCCTCTTCCAGGAAGATGGCAGGATGAGAACAGGTACCAAGGCAAGCCTAGTGAAGATCAAAGCAGCGCCGGCGGGCCGTATACGCAGACTACACAGACTGCGTAAGGCCCCGCCGACCAAAAAGGCCCCCACCGCCCCCTCCTCAGCAGAAAAGAACTAGTGCTGCATGGATAATCGTTTTCAAACCGAAATCCCAAGCAATACGGAGATGTTTTAATTTTTGAAATCCCTTCATAATTGATCAAATCAAACTGTGGTGACTTTCTTTGCTTCCGCGCATCGCCACACCGCTGAAAGTGAAAGTGAATGTGATGTTTTGGCACAGCTGTGCAGGACTCTGCCACAGCGTGGGAACTAGGGGTGCTGCAGGTGTCCCAGCACCCCTATGGGGAAGTTTTCATTTTTTATTTAAATAAGAAAAGAACAAATCAAACATAGCAAAAATACGTTGCCTGTTGTTGTCGTTTTTTATTTATTCATTTATATATATATGTTTATATATATATATATATATATATATATATATATATATACATTATAAAATAGATTAAAAAACAATAAAAAATATTAGGCCTATTATTTTTTCCAGGAAGGCCCCATAGCAGAATCATGCTTAGGGCCCCCATGGGCCCAGAAACGGCTCTGGATCAAAGACCAAAGTTGCATGCATCCCTGACCTGCCTAAAGATGACAGAAAAACAGCAGTAGTTATTGATGCCATGTATGCCATACACCATTGGTCTTTCCTGAAAGGTGAAGCATTTGGAACAATCGCTGAACGATACCAATGTCTGCTGTTGAATGATGTGCCTGCCAGCACAGATATCATTCACTTGTGCTGTGACCGGTACAGTGGATCTAGTCTTAAGACAGCTCAGCAGAACACAGATATCCTTTGGTAGGTCCAAAACCTACCAAAGAATATGAAGCCAGTATGCATTACACAGCTCTAGATCCACAGGAGGTTTATGCTGTGTCCGCTAAAAAGGCTATATTGAGTTTCCTTTGCGACAAATGGTGTGAAAATGGGAAAACTTAAGTTGGCCCCACAACACATCTTTACCTGGGTCGGGGGTTTAAAGAAGAGACAAGGAGTGTGCCCAATCAAGGAGGGGTCTTTTGAAGATGTCCCTGCACTAGAATCCACACAACAGGAGGCTGATACAATGCATAATACTCCACACACTGTACAGTGTCCAGAATGACTAAGTTGACAGAGTTGTCATCCATATGCCAATGCCACAGACAGCATCATCATGTGCCTTTACTATGCAGCAACCCACCTCAGATCATCAGATGCCTTCCAGAGCTGTGGGCGAGAACAGAGCAAAATGCATACCTTCCTGTCCATCAAATGGTATCAGCACTGGGGCTCGCACAATATCAGCTCCTACATCTGGCTTTGTCTGTTTGTCGAGACTCAGAGCACCTGATTGGCTCACATCACATCTGTCTGTAGGCCCAGGGTCACATTAGCCAAGCTTCGCTGGGACGCTTAATGACTTAATACATTTCATAAATAGCACTGCTCACTTCACACTGGGTGTGATTTTTAACTATGGAGTAGAGAACTGCCCAGGACCCTCTAGAGTGTAACCTCACTGTTCCACTTGGGTTCCTCTCATTCACACACATCTATTCTGTCTTGCTGCGGCTAACCTTCATTCCTCTCCAGGGCAGATCTCCACCTCTCTAAATTTTCCCCTACCTGCTCACTGCTCTCACCACAGATGGCAATGTCATCTGCAAACATCATGGTCCATAGGAATTCCTGTCTAACCTCATCTGTCTAATCACAATAGCGAACAAGAAGGGGAAACTCCTCTGTCACCCCCATAGCACACCTCACCAGCCACTGTCTAACAACTTCCATACATATCCTGCATACTTCTCAGTCACTCCAGACTTCCTCATAGAATACCACAGTTCCTCTCTCGGCACCCTATCACACGCTTTCTTTGTTTAGATCTACAAAGGCTTCTGAACTTCTCTGCCAACATCCTCAAAGCAAATTACTACTTTGCTACCCCGCTACTTCTCAGATATTTTTGAATGGATCGTTGCAAGTGGACAGAGATTATTTTCCAGCCATCCCGGGAGAAAATCTGAGCAACGTAGAATATTTTATGATTTTTCAAAGGTTAGTGAAAATCTCTGAAAGCGTGTCAGGGAACGACATAAGTCAAAAAACAATGGTGGCATTCAATGAGTTAAAGTCACTGAAGTATGAATATAATCCTACAGATGTTAATGTTTTAACAGTAGTTGACTCTCAAATTATAGCGTTCCAACATTATTACATTGAAATTTAGACCGGAATTCAGAGTCATTTTGAGATTTCTTGTCTTTTGTCCAGTATACAGTAGTTTTGATGCTGTCTCACCTGAATTGAGCACCTGTGGCTGTAGCTGACCCAGCATGATGCCTCCTGGGGCTTGATTCCTGAGGTTCTCAATGGGCGTTGTTGCCACGGTAACTTGAGGTCTCAGTATTGCCCCCTGCTGTTGAGGTTGGAATACCTGAAAATGAACATAATGTTGTAGCGACTAGCGACAGAAAAGCAAAGTTGAAATAACTAAGAGAAAGGGGAAAATATATTTGCATGGAGATGGCGTGTCCAACTACAGATGGATATAAATACAAATCAAAAAGCTGAAATGTTTCATGCTGCATTAAGCCCTTTACTAAAATGCTCTCAATTAGACTTATGTTAACGCTGTTTCAATAATAAAGGGTGTAATAAAGGGTATTGAAGCCATCACTACTGGCAACCCACTGTGAATAAATGAAGGCAAGGGGAATGCTATCCTGCTATCCTGGAAAGAAGTTTGCTTAATGGATTATTTTGACTTTAAACACCTTTCAGATGGCTCTTCGAACAAAATCAAAGTTTAATGTATATTCTCTGTGAAAGTGAATGTGCCATTTACCAGTGGGGCCGTCTGCCCTGGTTTGCTGATGGCAGGCTGGAGCTGAGGCGGCTGAGGTCTTGTGACTGGGGCGGTGAGGCTAGGACCTGCGCTACTCAGGACGACTGTAGTGGTGGTGGTGGGGTTGGCGGTGGTGATGGTGGAGGAGGTGGAGGCTGGTCCAGAGGACAGCTGGGGGAGTTGACTCTGCTGAATGAAGGCTGCTGAATCTGGGGTGAGCTGCCTCACTGCTGGGAGGATTTCCTGGAAGACATACAAAAACGGTAGATATTTGAATATCCTTTCCAATTCTGGTGAATTTGATATATATTTGAGCTTTTCATCCGAGTGCATTCTCCGGCAACGACGACAGCCGCGACGTCGCCGGAACTGCCGACAACAGCCGCGGCAGGGCCGGCATGGTGCCACGGCAGACACCGGCACTACTAGCACTTGTAAAGACTGTGGCTCCAGAAGTGCAGAATTAATGCGAAAATTATGTCTGGGCCACAAAATGTGCATATCTGGCAGAAATTGTTTCTGAGCTCAAAAGTTCTCACCATCAAGCAAGCTGTAGGACTTTCAAAAAACTGTCCTTGGCGTGAAGAAACGTTGATGACACCTGCATTAGTCTATTCCCAAAGGAATACCGATACAAGTTACTTCCTTACCTTGAGGAAAGGCACAAGAGAAGGCTGTGGTGAGGAGTTGAGCTCACTGTACAATCTGCTGGTAAAGTCCTCGGCTTCCAGCTTACTCTCCTAGAATACCCAAAGCAGAATAAATAATGAGGATTAAGAACTATTAGCATTTCATTTAACTTGGTCATTATCAATCTCCCTGACAGATGTGAAAGAATACAGTCACACAACTGAAGTCGACTTTAAGAAACGTGCTAGCTATGTGATGCTTGCTCACCAGCAGGTCCTTCACCAGCCCTCTAACATTGGCTGCCGTCTCTGAAGACTGTCTCCCACTTGACGCCAGAATGATCAATGTAGACAAGAAGTTCTTGCACTTCTTTACGTTCTCCATTGTCTCCTACCAGAGACAAATTTAAAGTGATAAAGACAAAGTTCAGTTACATGATTTGAAGATGAGTTACTGTATAAGATATAACATTGTAACATACCTATGTGTTCTGTGCATGCGTCTACAATGGTGACAGCGATATAAATACTGCAATCAACACTTTCTGCAGAGGCCAAGCCTTGTGTGCTCCATGAGACTTGGCTCAACTCACATTGCTCACTGTTGCTGAGGTAACAGTGGTCCCAGCTGTTTGGGTGACAGTCCTGGAGGTCATGCCTGGCAGCGCAGTCCCGCTGGGGGTCTGGGTAAAGAAAGTGAATTCCTACTTAGAGCGATCATGTTTTCTAGGGCTTTCACTAAAACATCCACTGTGTGTTTGGGAGCGTTTAAAGAATAAATAGAATTGTGTGGATACACTTGAAATGACCATGTTTATTTATTTATTTTTAAGATCTTTTTATATTTCAGCTGGAGATTAACGATTTAATTGTGTTTCTGTCGTTGACAATTACATTCCTGTTGTAGGCTTGTATTGTGGTTGCCCCTCTTCTAGCCAAGCCCTGTGTGTTAATTAAGCAATATTACACAAGAGGGTGTGCCATATCGTCAGATATCATCACTTCTGCGCTGCCAACGGAACTCGCCCCAAAGAGTGTAATATTGTGATATATAACGGTTGCCCTAAAAAAAAAACTAATTTCATTGTAATTAAGATATTCGTTGCCACATTTAGCTCCTATGTCCTCGAACTCCACATGAAAACTGCTAGGCAGCTTTTTTTGCGACCAGCACAGCTGATTTCTTTGATTGCAGACATGTCGGAATGGAGACATGTCGGAATGGAGACATGTAACACTTCGTCGGAACAACCTGTGTGTTAATGAGACTTGTCTCAACTCACCTTGCTCACTGTTGCTGAGCTAACAGTGGTCCCAGCTGTTTGGGTGACAGTCCTGGAGGTCATGTCTGGCAGTGCAGTCCCACTGGAGGTCTGGGTAGAGAAAGTTAATTCCTACTTAATGTCATAATGTTATACGTACCAGAGCTTTCACTATACATACATTGTGTGTCTGTGTTTGGGGTGGTTTAAAGAACCACTTTTTTATACATACAAAACAAAAATAAGCTGAAATGTTTTATGATGCATTAACCCCTTTACCAAAATGCTCCCAATTAGACGTACGTTAACTCTGTTTCAAAATACAAGAGAAAACTCAACAAAGCGCAACATTTCCAATGTAGCTTTGAAGTGTAATAAAGGCTATTGAATCCATCACTACTCGCAACCCCCTGTAAATAAATGAAGGTAAGGGGAATGCTATCCTGAAAGGAAGTTTGCTTAATGGATGATTTTTTTGCACCTTTCAGATGGTTCTTCGCACAAAATCAAAGTTATACGTTATACTGTATATTCTCTGTGAAAGTGATATCAGTGGTAGAAAATGTGCCATTTACCAGTGGGGCCGTCTGGCCTGGTTTGTTGGCAGGCTGGAGCTGATGTCTTGTGACTGGGGTGGTGAGGCAAGGAACTGCGCTACTCAGGACGACTGTAGTGGTGGTGGCGGGGGTGGTGATGGTGGAGGAGGTGGAGGCTGGTTCAGAGGACAGCCGGGGGAGTTGACTCTGCTGAATGAAGGCTGCTGAATCTGGGAAGAGCTGCCTCGCAGCCAGGAGGTTTCTCTGGAAGACATACCGAAAGGTAGATCATACATATTTGAATATCCTTCTCAGTATTGGTGAATTTGAATAATTTTATATATAGGCCAATGTGAAATGGGTGGAATTTGTTCCTTGATCTAGTGAGAATGTGCATGCAAAAATTCACGCAAATCACAGGCTGTGTTCATGATTTGAGGCATTTTGTTAAAAACTGAGCAATCCTGCAAATTTTGGAATCCAATGTTAGCCAATCTGGATAGAATATGAAGGAGTAATATCAAAGAATGTGTTTTACACAAGTCGGGCTCCTGGTGGTGCTATAAAAGGCAGATGTGAAAAATGCAGGGCAAAAGCCTTGGCCTCTAAGGAGTGCGCATACATAGTTTAACACTGAAGGGTGGAGTTATAGGTAAAAATACAAATCGTTTTTTAAGTGATATTTCTTCCTCTGCCTAGTGGGAATATGCTTGCACAATTTCATCAAAATTGTACGCTGTGTTCATGACTGTATATTCTCTGTGAAAGTGATATCAGTGGTAGAAAATGTGCCATTTACCAGTGGGGCCGTCTGCCCTAGTTTGCTGATGGCAGGCTGGGGCTGATGTCTTGTGACCGGGGTGGTGAGGCAAGGACCTGCGCTACTCAGGACGACTGTAGTGGTGGTGGCCGGGGTGGTGATGATGATGGTGGAGGAGGTGGAGGCTGGTTCAGAGGACAGCTGGGGGAGTTGATTCTGCTCAATGAAGGCTGCTGAATCCGGGAAGAGCTGCCTCACGGCCGGGAGGCTTCTCTGGAAGACATACCGAAATGTAGATCATAGATATTTGAATATCCTTCTCAGTATTGGTGAATTTGAATTATTTTATATATAGGCCTACTTTATGTTTGAGCAAATTGAGCACCAGGAGCACAAGTCGGGCTCCTGGTGGCGCTATAAAAGGCAGATGTGAAAAATGCAGGCCAAAAGCCTTGGCCTCTAAGGAGTGTGCATACATAGTTTAACACTGAACGGTGGAGTTATAGGTAAAAACACGAATCGTTTTTTAAGTGATATTTCCTCCTCTGCCTAGTGGGAATATGCGTGCAAATTTCATCAAAATTGTACACTGTGTTCATGATGTGAGGAATTTTGTTCAAAACGGAGCAATCCTGCAAACTTTGGAAGGCAATCTTAGCCAATCAAGATGGAATATGGTAAATCGGACAGATTCATGTTGATCACATGACTGTAGAGATACTGTCTACCGATTTGCGTGATTTTTGGACAAAATCTGTAGCAATACTGTCCAAAACTTTGTTCTGATTGGCATCCAGGGAGTGTGTGTGTGCACAGTTTGGCAGCGACCGGGCCAACGGTGCCGGAGATTAGCTGGTAACAGACGGACAGACGGACGGAGACAATAAAAATGCATTAGTCGATTCTCCCAAAGGAATACCAATACAAGTTGCTTCCTTACCTTGAGGAAAGGCACAAGATACGTCTGTGGTGAGGAGTTGCGGAGTTGGGACAATCTGCTGATGAATTCCTCCGCTTCCAGCTTACTATCCTAGAATACCCAAAGCAGCATAAATAATGACAATTTTATTAGCATTTCATTTAACTTAGTGTGGTTGTCCTGAGTGTAGTACTTTGCTTTCTTTCTTTCTTTCTTTCTTTCTTTCCGGATAAACTTTATTTTGCACACACTTGGGCCATTATGTCAAATCGACCGGCATCAGGACTCGTCTGCTTGCAATCTGCTAAGAGATACATTATATATAGTGTAATTTATAGTAATGTATTTGTGAATAACCTTTCTCTATTGACTTGAATGGGAAAATACAAACTTTTCCCAAATATGGAGAATTGGAGATGACTTACATCATAGATGTCTGTCATAGACCACATGAGACTGACACATTATGTCCATACAGTATATGGTCATTCCAAGATATGGGTTTAATATTGATGAGATCAGAGATCTCCATAATGGGCATAAAAGGGACGAGGACGGATGTATTCCGGCTAACTATTTTGTCCCTTTCATGCCCATATATGCATATCTCTGTATCTGTCCGTCCTTGTCCCAATTTGAGAGGCGCTCAAATTGGGACAAGGACGGACAGATACAGAGATATGCATATATGGGCATGAAAGGGACAAATGGTTAGACGGAATACATTTCCCAACAGATTCCTCGTGACTCGCGTCAGGGCAACCACACCTGCAATTTCTCATGTGAAAGGGGGCCCTTCAGTTGTGTGAAAATACAGTCACACAACTGAAGGACCGTGCAAGCTGCTTACCAGCAGGTCCTTCACCAGAGCTGCTGTCTCTGAAGACTGTCTCCTACTTGACGCCAGCTTGATCAATGTAGACAAGTAGTTCTTGCACTTGTTCACGTCCTCCATTGTCTCCTGCCAGAAACAAATAACAAATTTAGACTGAGAAAGACAACGTTCAGTCACATGTATGTAAAGGGGCGACAGTGGCTCAGGAGGTAGACCGGGTTCCAGGTTCGATTCCCGGCTCCTCCTGGCTATGTCCTTGAGCAAGACACTCAACCCCTAACTGCTCCCGATGAGCAGGTTGGTACATTGCATGGTTTCCTCCACCATCGGTGTGTGATTGGGTGAATGTGAAATACATTGTAAAGCGCTTTGGAGCAAAGTGCTATGTAAAATAGAGTGACGACTTGTTATAAAGTATAAATAGCATTGTAAGATAACTGGGCGTGCATGTGTATACAATGGTGACGGAAATGGTGACAGCAATATAAATACTACCATCAACATTTTCTGCAGAGAAGCCCTGTGTGCTGAACTAGGCATTACCGGGGCGGCACTAAAGTGGTTCTCCTCTTACCTGTCTGACCGGACCTACCAGGTCTCATGGAAAGGTTTGCTGTCATCCACCTGAACCCTCCAAACCGGAGTCCCCCAGGGATCTGTACTTGGCCCTCTCCTTTTCTCCCTGTACACTAAATCCCTTGGTGCTGTCATCTCTGCTCACAACCTATCCTATCCCTGCTATGCTAATGACACTCAACTGTTTTTGTCCTTCCCCCACCCAGGTGGAAGAACACATTGCTGCATGCCTGACCGACATCTCACTGTGGATGTCAGCCCACCACCTCAAGCTGACCCGGACAAGACAGAGCTTCTCTTCTTCCCAACTTAGGCCATGGCTACACGGAGCTGGATTTTTCATATATCCCTGTTTTTCAGATATCCACATAGAAAAATATCTAGGTCCACACGGAGCTGGATATTTCATATATCCTGGTTTTTCAGATATCCACATAGAAAGATATCTAGGTCCACACGACAAAGATATCTAGGTCTAACAAGCACACACACAGTAAAGTCTTCAGAGAAAGAGATATCTTTCTTCTAGATATTTTTCTATGTGGATGTCTGAAAAACCTGGATATATGAAATATCCAGCTCCGTGTAGCCATGGCCTAAGTCTTGGGCACTGAGGCGCTCCAACCAGTTATTTTAGAGTTGTGCATACTACTAGTATCCACCAAACGTTTCCTCAAAACTCTTAAGTGTAACCACTACCCAGTCATACAGACAGCAATGTTAGCTTAGCTTAACTTAGCTCATGTGAATATTTTGTGTTTACAGTGAGAAACACTAATAATGTAATTTCCTCTTCAAAGCACTTAAAACACAGACAGGGCAGGGCATAGCATGAACCATTATGTATTCTTAGTCCAGTAAAAATAAGGCTGAGGTTGGACAAAATTGTATTGTTTAGTTTTTCAACTGATTCTGACAGGAAATTAGGTCACTAGCCAGGATAAAACATCTACCATGATCTGCTCACTGCAAATACCCACAGTGGCCAAATCAAGTTGGGCTCCCATCGACTTTCTATACAGGAGGAAAATACCCAGAAAAGAAAATTGCTTTACGTAGGATGTGAGGGGTCTAACTAGGGGTTTGTCATGATGCTGAATCCATTGCAAGCATTTGTTTTGCACAAAAACATTCATTGGCCCCATAAACCCACTAAGCACGCCGTCTAAAAGTGGTCTAATAGTGGTATAGATTTGAAAGTTTTTTTGTCGTCTAAACTTAGACTAGACGACTAATAGACGTCTAATAGTCGTCTAAATATAGACGGTCTGCATTTAGACGACTATTAGACGTCTATTAGTCGTCTAGTTTAAGTTTAGACAACAAAAAACCTTTCAAATCTATACCACTATTAGACCACTTTTAGACGGCGTGCTTAGTGGGAAACGCCCACAAAACTGTGGAAAAGTGATGACTCATCACTTTTCATCACTAAACCATAATTTCCTGGGGCCATTGTTAGCCCAAGGAATGTTTTTGTGCAAAACAAATGCTTGCAATGGATTCAGCATCATGTCAAACCCCTAGTTAGACCCCTCACATCCTACTTAAAGCAGATCTTTTTTCTGGGTATTTTCCTCCTGTATAGAAAGTCGATGGGAGCCCAACTTGATTTGGCCACTGTGGGTATTTGCAGTGAGCAGATCAGGGTAGATTTTTTTATCCTGGCTAGTAGACCTAATTTCCTGTCAGAATCAGTTGAAAAACTAAATAATACAATTTTGTCCAACCTGAGTGTATTTTTCCCCCTAGATTTACTAGACTATTTTCCACATATTTACCTGAAACAGGGAGAAGAGTGTATTGAACAACACAGATGTCTTCTCTCATTCAAAGGTCTATAGCATAGCAGACTCCATCTCAGAGTAGGTCATTACAGGCATTACTAGCCGATTCTCTTCACTATAGAAATACTATGAAATCCAATGAATCAACTAGGGTAAAATAAGGAAAGAAGGGGGGGCACTGGGAAAACCACTTGTACACACAAACAAACCTCCTCGCTGATGGGGAGGAGAAAAAAAAAACGTTGTGGGGAAAAAAAGCATGATTGAGCCTTGAGGATGGTGCCCCCTTGTGGTTGATGATGCCCCGTGCAGCCCGCTGATTCAAGGCACACATTGCATCAGTCACCCGGTCCTGTAGAGTGTTGTAAAATCAGACCCTTCCTCACCCAGGAGGCAGCCCAGCTCCTCAACCAGACATCTGTCATTTCTAAACTTGACTATTGTAACTCTCTCCTCGGCATGTGCACTTAAACCTCTCCAACTGATCCAAAATGCCGCGGCACGACTGGTCTTCAACCAGCCAAAATGTCTCCCCCCTTCTCTGCTCCCTCCACTGCCTCCCGGTTGCGGCTCGCACTGAATACAAAACACTGATGCTGACCTTCAAAGCAGCCAAAGGTACGGCTTCTCCATACCTCCAAAACCTGATCAACCCCTACAACACCACCCGTTCGCTCAGATCAGCCAACACAGGGATGCTGACAGAACCCTCGCTAAAAGCTCCAGGACAAAAGTCCACTCGTCCTCGACAATTTGCCCTCCAGGCCCCCAAACTGTGGAATAAACTCCCTGTCGCACTTAGAACAACAGACTCACTCCCTAGCTTCCGCCGTGGACTGAAGACACCTTTTCAGACTCCACTTAAACCACTGAAACACTCAATGACCATACATGAAGCTAGTTAGCACTTTTTTGTTTTTTAGAAACTTTTTTTAATGATTATATTGTTTTTCTAGATTGATATTTATATGCATTTGATATATTGTTGTTGATGTTCTGACATATTATCTTGTTCATTATAGTGATGTATTATCTGCTTATTGTAAGTCGCTTTGGATTAAAAGCGTCTGCTAAATGCCTAAACTGTAAACTGTTAAAGAGACTTGTCTCAACTCACATTGCTCACTGTTGCTGAGGTAACAGTGGTCCCAGCTGTTTGGGTGACAGTCCTGGAGGTCATGGTTGGCAGTGCAGTCCCGTTGGGGGTCTGGGTAGAGAAAGTTAATTTCTACTTAGATCTGTCATAATGTTATTTCAATAAACATCCACTTAGTTTAGTTTAGTTTAGTTTATTTGATCACTCACATACATGTATCAGGTCATACATCCACTTAGTCATTGTTACAGGTGATCAAAAGGAATAGGCTGAAGCTGAAAGCTTATGAATGCCTATACTAGTATACATGGACTAAGTACAATGATTGGTTGTTGCAGTGTTTAAAATTTAAGGATACATCGGCCTATAGCAGATATGAGAAAAGAATGATGAAAAGGTAAAAAAAAAAAAAAACAAGAGAATAAATAAAATAAATGGAGATAAAGGAACCATTATAAAGGGAATTTCCATATACATCAACAATGGCAATTCAGGAATCCGAAATATGTTATAAGAGTATAACATTTTACCTTCTAGTAATAATTATAATGAGAATAATAATGATAATGAGATAAATGAATAGATACTGAATACATGCATACATGTTTAAACGCATAAATGGATAAATGTATGAAATGAAACTCCAACAAACAGAATTAATTGGATGAAACAATTAAACAGATACTTTGATGAAAAAAAAAAAAAAAAAAAAAGCTTCAAAAAGTAAGTAAAGATTATATTATACTGTATTTAGCAAGGATATTGGATTTGAGTAGTTTTTTAAATTGTAAAATATTTTTACTATGTTTGATCTCTTCTGTCAAACTGTTCCAGATCTTAACTCCACAGACTGAAATGCACATACTCTTACGGGTGGTCTGAGCACCTGCTTGTTTGAAATTTAGTTCCCACCTAAGGTCATAGCCACCCTCCCTATCAGTAAACAAAGCCAGAATGTTCGTTGTGTGTTTGGGGTGGTTTAAAGAATTATTATATTGTGTGGAGAGAGAGAGAGAGAGAGAGAGAGAGAGAGAGAGAGAGAGAGAGAGAGAGAGAGAGAGAGAGAGAGAGAGAGAGAGAGAGAGACTTCAATAAACAGCTGCTTGTACATCAACTTAGTTCATTTAAGAAATATACTCCAGTCCAGCCTCACTTGATCAGTCATATTAAACTGTAACTAGAGCAGTGCTCTTCCGAGCACAGGTCTCCACCAGGTCATGTATGTTATTGTGGCCTCCTGGTGGTGCTATAATAGGCCAATGTGAAAAGGGAGCCTTGTCTTCTTCGGCCTTTCACAGCAATCTGACACTTCATGAGTGGCATTTGCTCCTTGACCTAATGGGAATGTGCGTGCAAAATGTTTTGGAAATCACAAGCTGCGTTCATGATTTGAGGCATTTTGTTCAAAATGGACCAATCCTGCATACTTTGGAAGCCAATGTTAGCCAATTAGGATGAAATATGAAAAGGTTTTTCCTTGCACATATAAGGTTTTACACCGGTAAAGTTATACTGTAGGTAAAAAACACAAATCTGCCTGTTATAGCGCCACCATGAGGCTAATTTGAAAAATGTGAAGTGCCATTTCTTCCTCTGCTTATTGGGGATGTGCATGCACACTTTCACCAAAATTGCACGCTGTGTTCATGATTTTAAGCATTAGATCAGAGATTAGCTCTTAACTGATGAACGGACGGACGGACACACATGGACGGATAGGGTGCATAACATAGTCTCCCCATGCTTTCGGCCTGGTGGATATAATTAAAGCTGCAAGCAGCATTGACAGGGCCCTCGTGCATCTTGTGTACGGGACAAATATTGAACAATCAGAAGAACTGGGAGCAGAGCTAATATTGAATTTCAATATTGTGTTGCCGTATAGTACACTTTTCTGGATCAGGTTCCCACTCGAAAATCTTGAAAGTGTTCGCAGCCCACCCATCTGACCACTTTAACACTGCTGCTGTGCTAAGTGGTTAAGTTGTTTATTTGAATGTCCTAATAACGAGACGTCTATATATGTGCAAACTTTGCCCTCACCTCTTTGATCATCCCCGTACTACCAGAACTGCACTCCTGCGCTGCAGATCTTGTGTCTTCACTGACCGGGGCCAGGGTGTGTTTCTGCAGTGCTGGGACGGTGGGAGTGGAGCAGGCAGTCTGCTGGAGAGCCCCCAGCACCGAGGACAAGGCTTCATTAACAGAGAGCTCAGGACGGACAGGGTAACTCTTCTTACACAGGGGACACACATAGTCTCCTGTGGGCCTTGGCTCTGCCCAGTGTGTATTGATGCAATTCTTGCAGAAACTGTGTCCACAGGGAATGGAGACGGGGTCCGTCATTTTGGAAGAACACTTACAGCACTGGAGCAGTAGGCCTACATTGGAGATGGAGATGAACTCACTGGAGCTGAGGGGGTGAGAGTGAAGAAACAGATGGAGAGAGAGATAGGCAATGTTGAGAACTGAGCAGAAACCTTCCATATTTAAATGTCCATAATGTATTTTTGTATAATTATGAATTCCCTACTTCCTCACCTCACATCAGGAGCAGGAGCATTGACGTTGATGGGTGGATTCGTTGACTTGGTACTCTTGGGAGAAGCACAGTCTGTGCTCTTCTTCATGCTGAAAACCAAACAGTAAAGCTTGCTTTAAAGGAATTGACTGGCAAGACAGTCTCATTGATTGTGTTGTCATAATATAAAAAATATATAAAATATATATATATATATTATCTGATACAGAAACGGTCATTAAATTAAATATACAAATAATTCATTTTAAACAATTCACCTTTTATTCATACTCCTTCTGCCGGAGCTCTTCAGTTTATCATATAATATCTTCACTTCTTCATACTGCACAGTGACATCTGAAACAATATTGATGCAATATTCTTTATTTAATTTCTTTCAATTGAAAATGTCAATATACACGACTGTTTGACTGTGAAATCTTCCAGTTACCTGGGACAGAGTTGTCATTTGCGTTGATTGACTGGTCAATGGATGTCAACATGTCTTCTTGTAATGTTTCCAACAATTTATCCTAGAATGAAGATGAACCGCTCAGTGCCAGAATGTTTTAGCTCAGTGGAAATGTATATACATTTGCAATACAATACATTAACACAGTTTTAATTTCCCACTGTGTGTGTGTGTGTGTGTGTGTGTGTGTGTGTGTGTGTGTGTGTGTGTGTGTGTGTGTGTGTGTGTGTGTGTGTGTGTGTGTGTGTGTGTGTGTGTGTGTGTGAAAGAGAGAGAGTTTGAAGAGTGTCAAGACAAACCTTCAGACTCTCCACTTTATACAGCATGCGTTCCTTAGCCTTTTCAAACATGGATTTTGAATTGTTAGCCTTTGCAGACATGGAATTTGATTTGATAAGATGCGCTTGCATCTCTTGCCTCATGTTTTCCAGCATGCCTTTTCCACGGTGCTCTTTTGCTTCTATAGTATAGCAAACACAAACAGAAATAGAACTAAATTAATCCTTATCACATTGGTATTACAGTATGTTGAACAGGTAAAGGACCTACACACCTTATTTCTTTTACACGCTCAACCCAAAAGTCCTCCAGTGCAAAGTGAGAGGACACATGTTTTGGTCACAAGACCATCGTCAGTGCCGTACTGTAGGAATATTACAGTATGCTTCAATATAAATGTCCTACATAGGGCATTAACGAAAAAGTCGTTAAGTCGATTCAGTTGACTTCATTACACAAGTCGACTCCCACCAGAGAAAGTTGAAAAGAAAAATCTATTGTGAAAATAGAAGATCTACATGTCGGCTATTTTCACAATTTCTGCCTCTATATATTTGACAATTTGGCCAATGTTTAATTTGTCATTTTAGGGGTATTAAAAGGTCCTTTAATTGACTTTAGAAATGTGCAGATACCCTCACTTAAACTTTATGTTGGTTTGTTTACAGTTGAGTGAGAAACATTAAGTTAATCATCTGGGGACCCCCCAAAATAATTGGGGGGTCGTGTGTGATGTGATGACGTCATCAAACGATAAAGTCGACTTCAACTCAACTTTTTACTGAGTCGAGTCGTTAATGCCCTAGTCCTACACATGTAGGAAGAATGCATAAGAGGGTATTCGTCTTAGTTGACACATTTGTAATGTGCCATTGTTACTCACTGTCATAACATGGCTGCATGGATTCCTGGATTGACTTTGTTAGACTTAAGTAGATTTCTTTCTTTTCTTCACGGATGACATTGGCAAGTTTTTTCTTTAATTGTTCCTCCTGTTAACAATAACGTGAAGATTAAAAAGCAATCCATGAGCATTACATATTCTGCCTATAGAACAATTATTGTTGTGGTAATAATACTGCAGATAAAAAGTCCTTCAAAATGAGCAGTAATTATACCTCTGTCTTTAGAAAAGTAACTTGCAATTTAAGCCCTTTGCACTGCTTGTCACTGAGGCTGTCTGTATCAAGTGTGAATTTATCGATGGCCTCTTTGATGGGTCCAGGTCTTCCTTCATTCCTGAAATATATGATCTGCTTTGAGTTAAAGAGGCACTTTTAGACATGCCCTCCCTCTCCCCAAAGCTGGAAGAAATCATTTGATGTCTACTGACAGTAGGTACTCACGGGAAGGTCTTGCTGAACTCTTGATCAATGCTTTCTCTCAAGTGTTTAGATAACTTCTCATTGAGATTCACTTCAGTCTTTCTTCCGTTTTTTTGTTTTTTGTAAATGCCGTTCTTCTGAACTAAAAACTTCAAACTTGAATGATGTTGGCCTACAGTTTTTCCTTTCTGAAATAATTGAGAAGATCGCATTACAAGGCAGTCACATTTTGGTACAGATATTATTCACATATGGCTATTTTCAACAACCAAGTGAACCATGATGTGCTGTATAACACATTTCACATGGCTCTAGATTAGCTTCAATACATTACGGCTGGGTTTCACATAAGATTCTCAGAACCTAATTTGGATCCTGCTCCTTTTTATTAGTTCTATTTTAGGGTAAGTGAAATTATGTTGTTAAAATAAGTGTTAATATGCTCTATATTCTAATATTACTCATTTAGCTATAGAGGGCTCTATTTTCATTGTCTTAAAGGAGTAGTTCACCCCCAAAGTGACTTTTTTTCTATTGATTAGTCACGCCATGGAGACTAGAGTTCAATAATAATTTTAGTTTTTTGTCGCATTCCTAAGACAAAAATGTGATAACAGTAAATTTACCCCCATTGATTCCGGACCGGAATCAATGGGGGTAAATTTACTCGAATCAAATTTTATTGAACTCTACTCTCCATGTCATGAGTAATCAATAGAAAAAAAGTCATTTTAGGGGTGAACTACTCCTTTAAGTACCGGCTCTTGTCCATCTCCGACCAACAAACTTTTCGTCGGAAATGTCCGGTTCAACTCCAAAATGACGTCACTCGCATCTTCATTACCCCGAATTGGAGCTGCACGTCGAAAGGTCGGAACTCTCTGATGAAATGTTTGGTGGTCGAAGACAGTATGGACAGGCCTTTAAGTTAAGGCATAAGAGCTGGCACTTAAAACACTCAAAATACAACCCTGAGTGTTTGGTTCAGTAACAAAGGCGTCCCTGCCACTCCAGCTCTTAGTAAACAAGAAAAGAAGAAAATAAAAAGAAGACAAAAAAACATTTTCAAGGCATACTGTACCTATCGACACCTATCATAACCAATCAGGGGAGAGAACTCACACAGGATGTTAAGATAAACAAATGAAATGGAGGAATGTCACAAAGAAATGTGCAGACAAAATTGCAACTGGAACACTATAAAGTCTCTTCTGATTGGCTGAAATTGGCAACCTGCCTGCAAATGTATGTTCTGTTTATTAAAGAGCTGGAGAGACAGGCAGACTCTGAACAAACACTCAACGTTTCAGGTTATGGAAGGATCTGGGTTGAAAACAGCCAATACTTTACTCACCGTGACACCCTTCAAGATGCTCGCACATGATTCCATTGACAGTGTAACCCCTTCATCAAGGCATTTTTCAAACGCGTCTTTACACTTCATCATGGTTCGATCGACTTCATCACTCCAACCCTGAAGTCTTGTTTCCAGTTTTTTGCACACTTCTACTTTGAGGGAACCCTAAAATAAAAAAAAACGTGGCACTCAGAACAAACCAAAATGTGTAGTAGTGTCACCTACTGCGTGTGTAACTATGAATCATGGATAATTCTAAGCCCATGTCCAAGCCCAACCCTAACACCCCAAATAATATGCATTCTCAAATGTCACTAAACTTGTGGCACATTTGGTAATACAAGCACACACACACACACACACATGCACGCACGCACGCACGCACGCACACACATACAGACACATGTTTTACCGTGTCTGGTGTATTCGCTGCTTTCATCAGAGAAAGTATTCCATAGGCTCCAGAGACATAATAGTTGGTCTTTGATTGATGGTCATTGAGATCTTTCAGAAACTGCTGAAGTTGGGGTATTTCTGGAAAATGATTTGTGAAATGTTTTGTATTTACATCTATTTTGCAGTCAAATCTGCTGTACAAAATGTGAATTGAATACAGTATTTTCTCTAAACTGCAGATGCAGTAGACCATACTACACATATTTGTCCCGTCCTACCAGTGTCATCTGCTTGCAGATACTTTAACTCGTGTAAGTCTTTAGAGGTGACTGTGAACACTTGGAAAAAGCCACTGTCATCACTGAAATGTTTCTGAAAAGGAATTAAATAATAAAGACATATTATTTTACGTGTGTGTGAGTGCGTGTGTGTGTGTGTGTGTGTGTGTGTGTGTGTGTGTGTGTGTGTGTGTGTGTGTGTGTGTGTGTGTGTGTGTGTCCAAACATTAATATTTTACAAAAAAATGATAATACACAAAAATAACAAAAACATGCAGGGAAAAACAATTCATTCACTCTGTGTTTCTCAACAAAATGCCTGTCCAAAAAAGGCTTTAAAACATACCTTGACCCCCTTTTCTTTGTCGAATTTCTTTCGCACTTGTTCCTTGACTCTTTTGTTTTTTTGCAAAACATAATCACGTGCCTCCTTGTTTGACCTGGAAGAAAATGTACAATCTTACTGTATTATGTTTGTTATAATTCCTCTAATTCATATTTCATCTAGAGAACCTTTAGCACTGAAAACACATTAAAAACATCTCCACCCTGAAAAACATTCCAGAATCGTCAATCTCTCCAGCAATGGGATCAAAACTTATATCATGAGGGAAATCTGCTGCAACATCACAATAAACTGTAACAATGAATCAGCTACCTATCTGTGCTATCAAGTAAATATGTCCTGTATCTTACTTCTTGTATTTGTCATCAATAACATCAGATTTGGTGCAGATGAAACTGATGCTTCGACACTCTCCACCATTTCCAATGAGACTGACGGTCTGGTTTAAGATCTCCCATGGCTCCTTCGCTGAATCTACTCGACTTGTATCACTACTGACAATCCACACAGCAGAACAATCTCCTACAAACTAGAAGAAAATAATTGAATGCTTTTACAAAGATAATACAGTAGATATATCTTAACTGAATACATTATCATCCATAATATTATGTTATGGCTTCTTGAATACTGTGGAATAGTCTTTTTTCTTTCTTTTTTTTAGCTACCGGTATTGTAAATAACTTACCCTTTTCCACATTTCATCTCTGCTCTTGTTACAGTCTCCAGTTCCAGGAAGATCTATAAGTGCAACATGCTGAAGCAGTTTGCTGGCATTTGGTACCTTAATGGTAACACACTTCACAAGTGGCCAATACCGTGTTCCCGTCTTCAATCTGGTCTCTTCCTCATCTTCCTCAATGTCTCGTCTTGTATACTTTGCAATTTTCTCAGAGAGATCTGAGGACTGGAACATACAGTACATTCTGGTGAATTAACTTTTTTTTCATGTTTGTTTTTTTGTTTTCTGACCTCAATTACAACCACAAATTCAGTGTGTGTATTCAGGGGTTGACACTAAGGTCTCAGAGGCGCTTGCCCGTCGGGCAAGTGCCCAAATGTCATGCCCACTTGCCCGAAAGGTAATTGTTCATTATATTGTTCACCAGATAGACATATATCTGGTGTTGTGTTTATAGATGTTGAGATGTTAAGACGGATATCTGGTGTTGTGTTTATATACGGTTTTGGGCAACCTGAAAGCAACTCCGCCTGCCCGTAAGTTGTATTTACCGGTACTTGCACGCACGCACGCACGCACGCACGCACGCACGCACGCACGCACGCACGCACGCACGCACGCACGCACGCACGCACGCACGCACGCACACACACACACACACACACACACACACACACACACACACACACACACACATATGCTTCTCTCTCACAAACATTCATTGTCTTAACTTACTGTTTTACATCTCAGTGTCTTCTTTTGGGACTGGCGGAATTCTGGAATCTCTCTAAAATTCTTGTTGTCCATGTAGTCTGCAACATCTAAAAATTTCTTAGCATCTTCTCCATACAGTGCTGAGATCTTTTCCTTAATGTCATCATCGTCAGTATCACCTTCCTCATCTTTTGCGGAATCAGGATTCTTCAAATAATCCCACAACTCATCTTCCCATTCCTAAACAAAAATATACAATCTCATTAATAGTATGTCATTGCTTTTTCATAATTTTTCACACAATAAGATGTCATATTCCACTTTACATATAGAAAAAACATGTACATTTTACCTTTGCTGGGATGAACTCGATCTCTGCTATGTATTTGGTGTCTGTCATATTTGCCTGCACTTGAATCATTACTGAGGTACAAGCACTGGTATCTCCAGAGGGCAAGAGATCCTTCTCCCCAATAATGGCATTTATCAAGGAGCTTTTCCCAGCTCCTGTTCTACCAAAGACACCCACAAGCTCCCTTTTGCTGTTCTCTAAATCTGAAATCTTTCTCCTGTTGTGATGAAACGACAGAAACTTTAAAATATGGTCTCTGCACATGTTGTGCAGAGACATACAGAAGAATATAATCCAAGTTTTCATACATTTTACCATAGGCTAGACAAGTAAAATAGCAAAGAACAACGTGGGTAGGCTACTATATGTAATAATGATAATAAGTGTTATAAGTATAAACTGGACTGTTAAAAGGTCATTTTAGTTGGAGTAGGTTTTACTCACTTTAGAAACGTGTTGAGCTTTGTCTCCTGTCTGATTTCATCATGAACAGATTTCATGATATGCTTCACCTTTTCAGCTTCTGTAAGAGTAGAACATGAGCTAAATTCAACTGGAATCAGCAGTACATGCGATCGCTACAGAAGAACCATTTGATACAGTTTAGACAGATACTGTATACAAGTAAAACGCCATAATGGCGAGTGGCGACCGTAGGGGCAAGATGAAAAGTTATCAAATAATGTGTTCTTCTTTAATAAAGTGATATGAGGTCAATGAGGAGGCATTTATAAACAAAATGATTCAATTCAATTTATTTGAGTAACTAAAGCAGTGATGTGTGACTGTCTACAGCCCTTGCAACCGTTGCCTCAAAATTGTATGGGTCACCAATAAAATGTTTTTGAGCGCTGTGACAACTTGTGAGCTTGTAGATCGGCTATTTTCAAAATATTTCACTCTGGAGAGGAGACTGATCCTGCAAACGGATTCACGTTGATGTGCAGGACGAGAGAGATCGTAAGGCTAAAACTTGTAGAGAGACTCTGTGCATGTCAATTGTTGCATCGCTGTGGTGTTTATAACCTATAGTTGCATTGCATTCTGCGGCATTCAACATTTCTCAAACATGATAATTAATAGTAACAACACAAAGGTCATTTCAATCTGTAGCAGGAATATCCTTCAATCAATACTGCATTTTTAAAACATTAATGACGGTCTTTACCTTGCATCGGTTCCATATTACTGGTAGAGGCTCCAATCTGAAGATAAATACACATACACACATACACGTTAACTGAGCATTTCATAAATTACTGGTTCAATGCCAATAGCACCCACACACACGTCGCACGGACACACACACACACACACACACACACACACACACACACACACACACACACACACACACACACACACACACACACACACACAGGTCTTGCGTAATCTTTTACCAAAAGAGCTTTACCATGGACATAGTCAAAAGTAAGACAGACAAGACCTCCCAAAATATTCATTGTTTCCACAATAAGACAGGGCATCGCTTCATTTTCCAAGTAGGTAGACACATTTCAAAGTGAAGCTAAAGGCCAGTTCAGACCAACGCAACTCCTTGCAACCGCAACTCCTTGCGAACATTATCCCCAAATGGCCCCGGCCTATTCTTCAACTGGGCAGTCTAGAGTCTAGAGCACTGCAACGGTCTCTAACAGATTGGGGTGGACTGGCAGAATGTAAACTGACTAGTCAAATCGTTTTCAGAGGGCAGCTCTAGCACCCCAGATGAACAACACCCATATTTTACACCTGCTCTCACATGCATGTCTCTCTCATATACAGCATTGTCTGTACCTTTCTCTTCAGTTCATTCTGTTGATCCTCCAACAGGGTGAAGTACTGTTGTCTGTCTGGGCTCCCTGCAAAACAACACACTATTAAGCATTTAGACTCCATCTACGTAGACGATCAGATTGCCCTAGGGCAGTGGTTTCCAAACTTTTTAGCTCGAGACCCAAAAGAGATATTTGATGTCTTCCTCCCTGTGACCCAAAATAGTGAAAATAGCAGATCTACAAGCTTGTATATTTTTTCATTACTTCTTACGTTTATTTATTTAGTATTTTATTCTATGCCGTTTCTTTGATTTGGGGTCCTTGACAAATCAAAGAGGAAAAAGAAACCACTGAATTATACAGTACCCTGTGACTGTATTCGGTTTACGGTTTAGGCATTTTGTAGAAGCTTTTAATCCAAAGCGACTTACAATAAGCAGGTAATACATCACTATAATAAGCAAGATAATATGTCAGTACATCAACAACAATATAAAAATTTCGAACATACCAGCGTTCTCTATGCCATTCCCTCTGCTCTGATTGGCTTTAGTGGCAGCCAATGGCTGCCTCTGGTCTCTGCTGGGGGGTCTGAAAGCCTGGACCCTATCGTTGGCGGCGGGGGGAGTGGCCTGCGAGGCGATGACGTCGATCATGTCTAGGTCATCCTGGGTGAAGGCGTCGTCGTCACCAAACGGGTCAACCACTGGGGCAGCTGCTGCTGCTGCTGCTGAGGTCACTTCATGGTTGATGCCCCGAGGGCGCTTGGCGGGGGGGTAGCTCATGGTGGGTGGGGGGCGGGGTCAGACAGGAGGAGGATCTGGGGTGAAGAGGAGCAGAGAGAAAGATGAGGGATTGTTGGATATCAAAGTGGGTAGTAGCTTCACAATCCTTTATCCATTTAAGTTGGTTTATTCAAAAGTACTAGATCAACAAGCTTCTGCATCTTGAGCATGTGCTATTTGTTTTTATCTCGGAAATTACTATTTAGATTCTTCTTTGTTTTACATAAATCTTCTCTTCTGGGGTCCCTGGCACAAAGCAATTTCAGATGGGGGTCTGCAGCCAAATACATATCAATTGGGAACCAGATAGATAGATAGATAGATAGATAGATACTTTACATGACGCTAGTATGTCACAGGGTCTTAGCCCCAATTCAACCCTTGTTTCTGAGTGCCAAGCAGGGAGGCACTGGGTCCCAGTCTTTGCTATGACCCGACTGGGGTTCAAACCCCAACCTCCCAGTCTGAGGGCGGACACTCTAACCACAAGGCCACTGAGCTGCCGTGGATATGGTAAAAAAGTAAAAATTCCTAGGGGTACAAATAACTGAATAGGGATTGACACTAACGGTTGCCCAACTTCCCAGGGCAGGTAAATAAAATGGTCGGGCAGGTTAAGTTGCCCGACCGGGCAGGTACACATTTTGAGTAACATAATAAAATATCTGTCTTTAGATTGTCTTGAACGGCGCTAGGGTGCCCCATCTCCCCCTCTCTCTGTAGTCCATCCCCCCCCCCCCCCCCCCCCCACACACACACACAGTGTCACACACGCTGAACGGATGTGCTGTGCTATGCTGTAGCTGCCGGCTAGCTGCGTTGTGAACTCCATTGATAACAGTTTATCTACAAGCTCACATGCTCATGCTGATGAAGACACGATGAAGACAACTAGTTATAAAGCGGGTTTCAAAATGACACGATGCAAACCTTTTTGGAATCTCACGTAAAGCGACATGCTATTGCGACATGCCCTTATCATTGTGCGAACGTGAAGTGAATGCTATGGATTTTTTTCTCAAGTAAGCCCCCAACAAGAAATATGAAGGACACAGAAGGAACAAGTGATAGAAAGAGTAAATATCAATCTAAGCGACGTCAGTGTTAAGTTTGTAGAGGAGTGGAACGTTGCCTTTGGTGGCAGTGGTGGAAAAAGTACTAAATTTCTAACTAAAAGTATCAATACTGCAATTAATGTAGAAATAGTCTGTTGCAAGAAAAAATCCAGAGTAAAAGTACAAAAGTATTGGCATCAAAATGTACTTAAAGTACCAGAAATAAAATGATTCAAAATAGCAGATTTTGTGAGCTTGTAGATCAGCTATTTTCAAATAGCCTCTGAGACTTTAGTGTCAACTCCTGACTGAAGATCTCACCTGGGCAGTGCAAACCGAGTGAGCTTGATGAAGAAAGCACAACGCCTCTACTTCTAAAACTGGATAATGATTGCATGGGTCCAAAAGTCCTAGACAGTTCAAGGGATATTTCACTTAATAAATAAAAAAATCAGGCTTTTATGAACACCCTGAACAGTTTTTAATTTGCTTGATCAATATTTAGATATTTGATGTAAATGTCATCAGGCCTTCCTCCGTGCTTTTTTTTTTATAGCTTTTTCATTTATTTTAATAACTTTGGGAAAATGGAAAAGAATATAGCCTATACAATAAAACATTATTCAAAATAAATGAAAAAAGTTATCGAAAAAACACGGCCTGCTCACCTTCTTAAGTACATTTACTTAGGTAGACTTTTGAGTTATTAACACTGTAGGCCTACAACAGTATTCGCGTTGCTAAAAGGCTCACTCACTGTCACTGTGTTTCGCGGCGCGGTTTGTTTTTGGTTTAGTGGGCGTTCCGTTAAACTGCATTGACAAATGACATCCCCGCGTGTGCCCGCCACTGCCCGGCTGTTTGATTGACAACAGCGGCCGGGCTGTGGGCGCAGACATCCACACACACACACACACACACACACACACACACACACACACACACACACACACACACACACACACACGCCTGCCCGCCTCATAATGACAGGCTGCACTGCATGGGCACGCACTGAGTCATTGAAGGCATGAAGTCATTGAAATGCGGAACTGTCCCGCGCAAAACGGGACATAATGGTCACCCTAGCTATGGTGCAAAACGTGTAGTAGCATAAGCATAGCTTAAGTTGTGGCACAGGATAATGTGCCACAATTGTGTTTAGAGTCTAAACATTATCCTGTGGCAGATGTGGAACAAAATTGATGGTTTAAACTTTAAAACATCACACTTGTTCATTTAAAGAAATACAGTATACACTTTAGACTGTGTGCCCCCATTGATTCGGCATGGAGACAGCTGTAGCCTACAGTTGTGTCTCCATCCGGAATCAGGGCGCTTCCCGCCATTCCAGTCCTGTCGGAGTGGTCGGATGTCGGAATGGAGGGCGCACCCCCCGGAAACAATGGGGCGAATGTATTATATAATCAAAATATTGTCTTAAGAATGCGACAAAAACTAAAAAGTATCGAACTCAAGTCTCCATGTGGTGAGTTATTCGATAGGAAAGAAATGGGGGGTTTAAAGTGCTTCTTTAAACATATCTTGCATTACATAAGAAAGCAGTACAATAAAAGCGAGAAACAAAAAACGTGATCACATGTTACTTTAATTCAATTCATGAATGAAATTGAGAAAATGCGTTACATTCTAAACCATAGATTAGATATTCCACATATATGTCAGCATACTGTACCTCTAGATATGTCAACAAAGATAAAATATAAAATAGGCTACTTACCTACACACAATGCTCTCGAAAAGGGCACGTCACATCGAAGACTAGAAGAGTGCCTGCACTTTGACCGTTACTTACTGTACAATGCAACAGCTTGGTATAAAACTCTGTGGAGTGATTATAGTTAGGGAGTGTTGTCAGTGCTATATATCAGCGTGTCACTGTACGGCCATAATCCTCCGTGCCAGGCTGCCAGCTGTTTAAACTTTACGCTACAGTAAAGATGTGACGTTGGTGATTTTGGCGAATAAATCGAATCTTTTTGAACGGCTCTTTGTTCACTTCAGTGAACGATGGGATCCGGTTCGCGCAGTAGGGAGCCGTTCATTTTGGGGGGAGGGGGTTCGGGTTCCACACACAAGCTCCTCCTTGCTACTCCACAGAGCACTGACTACGTAGGCCTACAGTGTCAGAAAGCCTGGTGGGCGAGGTTAGAGTGAGTATGGAACAGAGCTGCTACCAAATGCATTTTGAGAAGAAATAATGCTGCTATTTGTTCAAAAAGCTTTATACCCTCCTATAAAATGTCACAATGCGACATCACATAACTCTGTTTATAATGCTGTTCCCCCTCCAACTGTATATACTATATAGGCCTATGTTCCCTATTTTCAACTGTTTTTATTTTGTATTTGTGACACTTGCTTTGGCAATGTAAACGTTTGTTTTCTCATGCCAATAAAGCTCCTTTGAATTGAAATTGAATTTGAATTGAAATTAAATTGTTTTTTTTAGGTGTTGCATGAATAACATAAGTCAAGCCAAGGTAGCTTAATTTACACACACACACACACACACACACACACACACACACACACACACACACACACACGTTTTATGATCTCAACTGTCAGTAGAGGAATGTGGTGCCACCTTGTGGATTCATGTTTCAATGAATGCTTCTTAAAAATATATAAATATCTAATGAGCCAAATGAGCCAGTCTTTTGAACAGCTCTTTTGAGACATAAATCCCATCTGTAGTTTACAGGAAACTGTTCGTTTCAGCAGAATCGAAACTTATTTGTAGGTGTGTTCCTTTGGCAAATATAGTATATTCGGTGTTAGCGAAGGCAAATATAACACTTCCGGGTTGATTCAATCACCTTCAAAATAAAATTCAAGTAATTAATGCCATTGAAAAACGATGAATTTGATAATTATATGCTCATTAAAAATATCAATTAAAGGAGAGAGTCAACTTTTTCTTCAAAAACGGATGCTAAAATAAAAATGTTTCGAAAATATTTTATAAAAAAAAATAAAGCTTCATATGTGTTTCTTTTCAAAAATGACCACAAAAAGCGTAAAATAATGATAAAATAATCATTTTGGCCGTTGTCAGGCTGACTTTGTTAACAAAGTTTGTTTACATCCCTCTTAATGCCAGAGAGGTGTAAAGCCCCTATCATAGTAGGCCTAGGCACTGATAAGCTATCCACCGCGGTGTAGTATTTTTAAGTCATAAAACTACAACATTGCGTCATTATACTCGCGGTGAAGAGCTATCCATTTGAGAATGAGGGGGGGAGGAGAAATCCAATTCATTCTCTATGGAAGTCACATGGTTTCATCATGTCTCTTCCAAGCCTCTTGGCTTAAATCTTCTTGTCTCTTGGCCAAGAGGATTGGAAGAGTGACTTCCAAAGAGAATGAATTGGACTCACCCTCCCCCCCTCATTCTCAAACGAGACGGAGAAGATATATCACTCTTTACTGTGAATGAAGCCTTAAACAATTTGCTGGCCGTCCAGTGCGGCCTCACTTAATTTGTTTACATCCCTAAGCGGAGGGTGTGGTGTGTGTCAAGCCCGTATCATAGTCGGGTCCGCGGTGGAAGGCTTTACACCGCGGTGTAGTCTTTTCGAGTCTTTTTGAGTCATGAAACTACAACGTTACATGTATCATTCCTCACGGTGGAGAGCTTTCCACTGTGAGTCCCAACACATCTCTCTGTTTTTACTATCTGACAGACAGGCTCTACACCCCGTTCACTGATTGGTCGACCTGAACCGGTCAAGACGGGGTAAAGGACTTCACCGTGGGCCGTGACTATGATGGCCTGCACTTATATTCTGACTTGAGGTGGAAAGCTTTCCACCTCAAATTTGCGGTGGATAGGTCTCCACCGTAGACTCTGATACAGGCTTTAGAGGAGGTCTCCCCGAAGATGTGTGTGTGTCAAAAGTTTCGACACAAAGAGCCATCTGCTGTCCAGCGCGCCCACTAGAGTCTGAAAATGAAACATTTTATGTGCATATCATATACAAACAAGAGATACTGTTCCTACAAAACAGTGTGGGCTCGCTCGTGACTATATTCTACAGCGTGCTAACTGTCATTTTGTATGTTTGGCCGCACTGGACGGCCAACAAATATTTCTTTACACTTACCGCCGGTATCTGGCTTAGCAGAGAGTGTGGTGTGGCACAGGAGATGAAGTTTAACATAGTGTTCTCGCCTTTCAGGCGAACCCACAATTAATTGTTTTTCAATGGATTCAGGTGTAGACCTACTCTTATTCTGAAGAGATAGACCACCAGAAGTCTTATATTTGCTAACCTAGATTTGCTCACAGAACATTGGACCCGGTTTCGACAGAATCGAAACTGATCTGTGTCAGTTTGAAGGCCTATACAATTCAAGATTTCAAGATTATACATATAGCTATATGCACAAATACAACTATTAGTAGTAGTAGTAATTATTATCAAACTTCTTAGCTGTCTTGTTCTCACCTGATGCAATCAGGTACAAATCACGTACCACCAGTCCTGCAACATATTCATGAGCATCATCTCAACACAAGAGAATATCTTCATTCAAAAGGAATAAACAAAACTAAAATGGGCCATGGACATGTGTATGGAGTCTGGACATTACGTTGTAATACTGTTGACAGTTTATTCCACCTAGTGTCCACTAGATGGCGCCCATTGACCACCACATCTCCATTCAAACCACCACCCTGGCTTTGAAAAATAAACTCAAAAACTCATCATGCTCATTGCTCATATTTCACACAGCTAGTGGACTCCTGCAAATTGTATCCAGTTTTGAGATCTACAGCCTGCAAGTCAATGTTTTGGCTCTTGTTGTTGTTGTTGTTGTTGTTGTTGTTGTTGTTGTTGTTGTTGTTGTTGTTGTTGTTTTTTTACCTGTCAGTTTAGTGTTTGATGTGTGAATAGGCCTCTCTGTTGGTAAGTATACCAGAACGCTCGCCCCAAAACACAGTCGCCTCGGTTGTCTATCTGACAGAACAGTAGTAGCCTGATTTCAGACTCTGCCCTGAGCTTGAGTCTGACATTGTCCCATTGACAAGAGATTTCAAAGGGGAGGGGATTTGAAATGTGAAATTCCCAATCACAAGAGATCTGGTGGGAGTGGTTGTGTTTGACTTGTGTGTACAAAAAAACATTCCCCCCTCCCCCTCCCCTCTATGACAGGCATCAAACAGGTCTTGTCTTTGATGCTAACGAGGTGTGCACAACCCCCCTTTGAAGTTCAAAGGGAGCAATAAGAGCTTTGGCTGAGCTCCCCCCTCCACTGTTTCTGTTGATTTTCAAAAGTTAGACCCACCCCCTCCTCCGACTTGCATTGATTTCATTGGCTGGTACGCCAAGATACCATATCAAGTTAAGACCAGACCAAGAGAACCAGTCTGCTCAGAGAGTGGGCGGGTCTATGGGCTGGAGCCAGGCAAGAACAGTAGAAAGGTCTCGGCCTGGTATTCTAAATGTAACCTCGTAAACTATGCATAAACTAGACCTTACCCGTTCGAATATATGTGCTGCAAAATATGTGCAGAGTGTGGGTTTTGGGGAAAGTAACTGTAACTGCATGGTGCGTGCGTGAGAATATGTGGGAGCATCATAATGTAAGGAGCAGCCCATGGAGGAGTGTATATTTATGATGGATACAAATAATTTAACAGCAAAATTAGGTGAATAGAAGTATGAGGATGTATTTGCTCCACATAAGTTTTCTATACTCGTTGGAAGATGAGACACACATCACCCGTTGCATGCGTGACCCAGAGAGAGAGAGAGAGAGAGAGAGAGAGAGAGAGACTGCAACATTCCTAACTGTGAGAGAGGTGTGTGTGGGCCCGGGGCTACAGATCCCATGGCCTGGAGGAACGGACCGTAACCCTGACAACAGGCTGTAGAGCTGTAGAGTGAAGAAACGCTAATAAATCGCTAGAATTTGGGAAAAATTAAATTCGGGCTCCGTCACCGTGTGTATAATGCTAATGGCCAATGCCATGTTAAATTTGAGATCAGTCGCTGAAGCGAGTGAATAGATAATGCATTTTGTGACCTACTGACTGACTGACTGACTGACCTCTCTCTCTAATTATAGTATAGATGGTTAACTTAAACCTGACCTTATTGGCAGAGGTCACACCAAATATAAGAAAACACAATGGTGAAAGATAAAGTTGTTGAAATATTGTTATATATTATTGTTAGTTGTGCAGCACTTGTTGGGCAATATTACTTGGGAAAGTGATATGTTACTTATTAGTCTTACTCTTTTAAAAAACAAATATGATACTGCTTATTACTTTGTATCAAGAGTAATATAATATATTACATATTATATTATTATATTACTTTTTATACGTTTTTATTGTTCCATATTGGAACAATAAACATATTGGAGACAAAAACAATTGGATGAGTAATATTATATGTAACGTCTTATATAAATATAAGAGATAATATTCCATTTTTGGCAGAGTAATATGTTAAAAAAAATACTTCCAAAACATACTTTCCAAAAATACTTCCAAAACGTCAAGGATGTCCACAATTATTACACCAGAGGCAGCTCCAGTGTTTGTGCCATATTTGGTGCAGATCAGAGCTGATGTAGCACCATGGGTCCCGTGAAGTGGCCGCTGGTGTGACTATTGTTATGGAAGACCCCTGAACAGTGTTTGTGCCATATTTGTTGCAGATCAGAGCCATTCCCCCGGGTGGCCCTGATATGGCACACTGGGGCCCCTGATTTGGCCTGTGAGGTAACCCCTGGTGTGACTATTGTCATGATAGATCCCTGAACAGTGTTTATGCCAAGTTGGGTGCAGATTGGAGCAACAGTGCACCTTTGACACCCCGGTTCCACCGGGGGCCCCTGATATGGCACACTGGGGGCTCTGATGTGGCCCCTGGTGTGACTATTGTCATGGTAGAACTGTGGCCCCCCCAGGGGCCTCTGATTTTGTCCCTGGGGGCCAAATGTGGCCCCTGGTGTGGCTACTCTGATGTCCGGCTGCCAACTTGGCTTTTATGGCATAGGTATAGTTGGCATAGTTTTTTTTTATTGGCCTAAAATGTTGTCTATATTATACACATTCATGAAACCACTTGCTGACCGCCTGTCAGCATTGAGCAATTTTATTTATAGGGGGTAAAAGTTTATCCCATTCACTGACTATACAATATACTAAGAAAAAATACCCCCAAAACATCTGCTTTAAGTAGCATGTGAGGGGTCAAACTAGGGGTTTTTAATTATCCTGAATCCATTGCAAGCATTTGTTTCGCATGAAAAACATTCCTTGGGCTAAAAATGCCCCCCACGAAATTGTGAAAAGATGACTCATCACTAAACCATAGTTTTGTGCGGCTGGTTTTAGGCCAAGGAATGTTTTTCTTTTTCATGCCAAACAAATGCTTGCACTGGATTCAGAATCATTAAAAAACCCTAGTTTGACCCCTCACAAACTTAAAGCAGATTTTTGGGGGTATTTCTTTACTTTATAGTATAGTGTATAGTAAGTGAATGGGCCGCACACTTTTACCCCCATAAAATAAATTGCTCAATGCTGACAGGCAGTCAGCAGGTGGATTCATGACTGTATGTATATAGACAATATTTTAGACAAATAAAAAAAATATATATACCACATTTCCTACCCCATCTCAGCCCCCAAAAAAACAGTGAAAAGTGATGACTCATCACTAAGCCATAGTTTTATCGGGCTGTTTTTCGCCAAAAGGAATGTTTTTCATGCAGAACAAATGCTTGCAATGGATTCAGAATAATTAAAAACCCCTAGTTTGACCCCTCACATGCTACTCAAAGAATATTTTTTGGGGGTATTCTTTTTCCTTTATAGTGTGTAGTGTATAGTAAGTGATGGGCCGCTAACCTTTACCATTATAAAAGAAATTGTTCAATGCTGACAGGCGTTCAGCAGGTAGATTCATGACTGTATGTATACAATATTTTAGGCCAATAAAAAAAACTATATACCAAATTTCAGACCCCACCTCAGGGGCAGCTATATAATATAGCTATAGACTAACTAGGGCAGGGTTTTTTTTTCTTCTTCTTCTTTTTTCCCGCTAAAATATGCTATAAATATAAGGTGCTGGGAGTGAAAATTAGGAATATAATAATGTAGGGGTGCCTCGGATGAAAATAATATTTATAGGGGTGCCCCGAGCCAAAAAAGTTTGGGATCCCCTGGTATAGAGAACCGAGATGACTGGAGAAGCCGATGGAGTGGTTCTCAAACATTGTTTTCAATGAATCTATCATGGTTAAAATGGAGTTCGAAGTCAGAATGGGTTTGTATAGGAAGAGGGCGTGTCTGATAAAATGAATATTAAATATCAAGCAACATAAAATCTGTCCAGGGTGGTCACAAAAGATGATAAAATGAAAAGGAAAAAAATCACATAAAGTGAAATATCCCTTTAACTTTATTCCGTGCTCTTAACCTTCTGCAACATTGTTGTTAACTGATCTACAGATAATTTCCGGATAAGCGGTTGAAGATGGATGGATGGATTTCCTAATAATGATGACTCATCCACATCCAATCAATCCGGTACACCTTCTAACTCTTTCACCCCAATGTGTTGGCCTGATGCCTGCCCATGCACAAGCACGCTGTAAGCAGTGGCGTCAGTTCAGCAAAAGCTAAGGTATGGCAACATGACTGGTATCTTACACCAGTCATGTTGCCATACCTTATAGTACATTACTAGCAGTGGATAGTATTATTTTACGCAGGTACAAGTAAACAACTGACTGCCACACTTGGAAAAAAGTGTGTCGCTGCTGATAATTAACAATAATACATTGCACCTGTGCTGACCTACTGAACCTGTAAATATACCATTTGTCAAGATAGGGGAGATACAAGAGTTGTGGAGAATATAATACCTGGTGGAAGCGATAATTTTGTTCGAATTTGCATTGTAGTTAGTTTAAATTTATTTAATAACAGAATAATAAACGTATGGTCATTTGTGAATTTATTTTAAGAAGTACATTTTTTCCCCCCAATTTTCCCCCCAATTGACGCCTCTGGCTGTAAGGCCTGCCGCTAATTGGACTTTGCAGACCCCCTGGCAGACCAAAGACCAGAAGAAGGGATTACATCTCCACACTGGCTAATGTTGCTCAGGAGAGGGAACGCTAGAACTCTCTGTTGGAACTGTTAACCCTGTGACCCGATTCCGGAAAAGCGGTTGAAGATTGATCGATGGATGGACAGTAGAGAAGAGATCCAGCAGAATAGAACTGCAATTTTAATGACTTTTGAGCAGTGCTCCTGGAAGGAGCTCAGCTCCAACATCTAGCTTTGTCCGGTTTCCAAAATAATTCCGGGCCCTAGAGTAAACTGAAGCATGGCCTACATCTGGCTTACATCTTGCAAACGGGTCAAAGCTTGTTTTATGCCCAGGGTCCCATTGGCCAAGCTTTGCAGGATGCGTTGCAATTGTCTAGCTAGATGAAATTAAAGGAGTAGTATGACTTTTTTCTATTGATTACTCATGCCATGGAGACTTGAGTTCAATAATATTTTTTGGTATTTGTGACAAAAAGTTTGATTATATTAAATTTACCCCCATTGATTCCGGATGGGGACCCAAATGCATGGCCCTGGATGGGGACCCAAATGCATGGCACTGGATGGGGAAACCGTCAGGGTAAATTTTACTATAATCAATTTTTTGTCTCAAAATCTTTTTTTTTATTTGAACTCAAGTACATGGCGTGAGTAATCAATAGAAAAAATATATATATATTTTGGGGGTGAACTACTCCTTTAACTCATAAATAGCACCACTCACTTCACACTATTTAATTGACAAATTGGCCTCCCAAATGTGTGCCCCCACGCTTCCTACTGCACCTTGTCATTTGGCAACATTCTGTTTGCATTCCTTTTAGTTTAATATATTGTTTCTGCCTTGTTGCTGTGTTTTGCTGATTAGCTGTTATTATATAGTAGCAACACCAGCTGCCCAAAGTGTCCATGCTGTGGCTGGTGGTGTTACACCACCAGCCACAGCATGGACACTTTGGGCAGCAGGTTGCTGTCAGAAAGGGGGGAGGGTGGTGTTGATTTAAGTAATATTGCACTTTTGTTTGTGGATATTGAAACATATATTTTAGAGGGGGAACTGGACTGGAGCTGTTTATTTCAGTAATAGTAGCATAATACTGCAGTGGATTGTGGATGTTTGCATGCCATTCATTTATTTTTTTCTGGTTATGTGTGGAGCTGGTTGCAGTGTTTTGCTGTTTAGCTATGGACGGGTTTCTGGTCCACGTTACACAGATAAGAAGTAGATGCGTGCGCAGGTTCGGTACCAAAATTAGCCAATGAAACCAGCGCTCCCCAAAACAACAGGTTTGGGGATTGGTGGGAATTGATTACATGATACATTCAGCTGTGCATTTAGTCTCAATGTTTGTAAACAAGAAACCCGTCCATTGGCCTATATATTTGATTCAAATTCAGCAGTGTTAATTCAACAGGCATGGCAGTCCAGAGAGAGAGAGACAGAGAGAGAGAGAGAGAGAGGGGGAGAGGTAGAGAGGAAGGGAGAAGGAGAGAGAGAGAGAATACTGTTTATTTTAGTACCTGCAGTTTTGTTTGTGGATTTCTAAATACAAAATCTAATCATATTCTGTTTGCATTAATTACATTTATTGTACTGGGGTTCAATCCTGGCTTAGGAAAATTCAATATTGATGTGCTTATAGCCTCACCTCACCTTGCAACAATTGTTTTAGGTATATCTGACTGTCTGTAATGGTTTTGCATAGTCCCTGCATAGTTGCCTTCATTTGAGCATTACATTAGACCCATGCTGCTATGGTGTCATATTTGGTGAGTTTCTATTCTATAATATCATGTAAACCTACAGTGTTTATAGCCATTTACGCTTTCATTTTTACATGTAAAGTGGGAGCGTGGGGGGTTGAACTTGGTCACTCTGGGGCACCACACAGGGTTAATCTGGCCCTGCACGCACACGCACACACATTATTTTCGCCCCAGAATAGGGAAACAATCATGGTTTAATTAATGTGCGTGTGTCAAATCATCATGAAACTTGCAAGTTAACTTTAATAATAGGTATTTGAATTGGGCTTGAATCTCTGAATCACAGCATTGCAGCTGTTCTGTGAATCCGGAAATAATGTGTTTTTGTGAGAAGCCACGCAGTACAGCGCAATGTGACACATTATAGGGTGCGTTTATATGCACATTCAGAATGGCATTCAGAATGAACTTATTCCGAATAGAGCTTCATACCCAAACGTTTACATGGGACCTGAATACAAGTATCCCTCATTCCACTGTCGTTTACATGACCAAAGGATTCATTCGGAATAGAACTTTGGGCATGCGCAAAGTAGGCCTACTTCAGGTCGGAGAAAGGGGGGGGGGGCAGTTCAGACAGCAGTTCATTCCGAATGGAGCGTTTATATGACAAATGTATCCCGATTGAAACGGCATAAACCACCTCTTCAGACCAGAATGAAAATTCATTCGGGTCAGACCGGAATGGCCATTCCTAAACGTTTATATGAGCATTTCTATTCTGAATGAGCAGTCATTCCGAATATAAGTGGAATACATCTGTGCATATAAACGCACCCACTCTCAGCTTGTATAGAACTGCTATTTTTGGACATAATTTTGAATAGGGCTTTACCCAGGGACGTGCTGGGCCCCTGATTCAGCCCGGGAAAAGGAATTGGAGAGGCCCTCAATGTGCGTGGCTATTGGCAGTGCGCCAGATTTTTTGGGGGGCCGGTATTCACATGATAGACAAGCCAGTGGGGCCAATGTGATTGCTCTGTGGGCTGCTGCAACTCAGCTCTCTATAGAGAGAGCATATAGGTGCCGTCACCATTTTCAAAATAGTATTGCCATTGAGAGGGACTAATGCGCATGCACGTGAAGCGCACATGCAAAGATTTTCGGATGTCCTCGGGTGTGTGTCTGTGTGTGTGGGGGGGGGGGGTTGACAGTTCAGTTCAGGGTGAATAGGGTTAGTACTGTAGGCCTACAGGAAGTGTAACACTTTCTGATCATTTACATTTTGCATGATTGAAATTATGATCTGATCATTTACATTGTTGCATCATTTAAATTCAAATGTCTTAAGAAACTCATCTTAGCTGAGCAAGCTTAAGTTTTAGTTTATACACAAGTTAATGACCAAGTATCTCTTAACTGTGTATTCCCCTCCCATTGACACAATGTGTTTACCACAGAGGTCATCAAAATGTCTGTACACAGACAAATGAGTCTGTGGCAAGACTTGTCTATGTCCATGGCCCATTTTGTTTATTTCTTTTAAATGAAAAATATAGTCTATATAAATATTGTCTTTGCTGAGTACCAATTGTGTTGGGATGACTTGCTCATTAATATGTTGCAGGAGATTTGTGGTAATGTACATGGTACTGTACATGATTGCATCAGATGAGAACAAGACAGCTATAAGTAATGTTTGATAATAACCTTACTTCCCTGAAAAAAGCAAAACGTGTGTTTAATCCTTTGTTGGAGATTTGGACATTTTTTGGACAATGGATTCATATGGTGGTCAGACAATGAAACAACTAAGGTCAATGGGACCGCAGTGAAAAATTGTGCTGGTAAAGATCAAAACAGATCTGTTCAGAAGGATCTATTTGCTACAAAAGAAAAGGAGGGCAGAACTGGACAAGTAAAGCTTGATGAAAAAGATTTTCACCCTTCAGAGAAAGTGTTTGAAAGTGTCCAAAAATAACAATATACTTTAGTAACACTCCATAATCATAGTCAGTGCTGACCACAGCCTAGGGTCCACAATCACCATCAGACCTCCAGCTTATAAATCTGCTCACCTCTGATTAAAGTTAGGAGATTGCATGAAAGTAGTTGTGACACTGCATTCCTTTAAATCCTGTCATCCCCTTTATCATTATCTAATCACTGGTCATATACGTCATGTACATGTGGCCGGCTAGGTGTGAGCTGAATTTAGGGGCCACCGTAGGGCAGCTGCACAGCCACTTCCTCATTGGCAATCAGGGAGGGTATTTAAAAGCCATGCAGTCAAACAAACACTAGACTGCTGGATGGCTGCTGGCTGCAGGGCTTCACGACCTGGGGTCCTTTTAATGTGTTTTATTCCATGCCTGGAGTGCAGTCTGACTGCAAGTCCTATGGTGTTGAGGGGACGTTACGAACAGTCCATGTTTCCCATCCGTGGGGATACGAAAGACACACTCAAGTGATCACCTTCTGCTGTTTTGTTTAGTCTAAAGTTTATGATTTTGTTTTATTTTGAGCCATTTCTTTTGTTATAATTGTTTATTTTCATTTCTCCTAAATATAAAAAGCAGCTTTACTTACTGCTGGGCACTGAGGGGAACAGCCAGGCTGGTTCAGGGGGTCAGCATAGCCAGGACATTTAATATAGCCCACTACTGTAATTTTGTGTGGCAGCGAACAACTCTTTTTATGGTGTCGCCCGTTTTCCTTGCATGCTGCGTGCTTGTGTGTGATATGTGCTTTTAGTGTGATTATTTTGTTAGTTTGGGCAAGGGTTGTGTCCTGCTAAGCTACCTTAGCTCCCCTGTTGAGCAGTTCTGCTATCTCCCCTTGCCTCTCCAGCCAATAGATGAGGCCTATTTATTTGATTATATTGTTGTTTGATATCGAATATATTACACTGAAGTTCTTATTGATGACTGCCTATATGGTTACTTTTAATTATTGATTACTATTAAAATCTGTTACCTGAAATTTAAATAAAAACTCTCCTGTTTGGGGGAACTTCTGTCTCAACGCCTTGTTGTCGAGCCTGTTGTTGGGGAACCCAAGTTAATGTGTACTGAGTATTCATGTCCTCTATTTAATAGAGGTGGCGTTGTCTGGTAAATTGAAAGTAAATGCAAAGCCGCACCAGGTCACATACAGTACATGACCTTTCCATTTCCATTGTTTCACATATCTTGCATCACAACTCTGCAAGGTCTAGACTGTCTCATCATGATAGAAGATTTCTCATCAAGATATCACCCCAATGAAAAGAAACCACAACTGTCAAAGCTACCATACCAAAAAATAGTTTTGGATCGATAAGGTAGAACTGGTAGAACTTGATCTCCCCCTCACCTCAACTAACCTCTGACAAGCCAGCAGTCTCTACAATAAGCACATGACACTGTACCTGCACCTAAATGGCCCTTTGGCTCATGTAGTGTGCGATGGAAGTACTAAATGTACTGATAAGACCCAAATATTGAAATCCCAAATACGGAACAGACTTTCTTAACCTCCTAGAAGTCTAAGGTTTTCTTCATAATATGTAACCTGGCATGCTCCATTTTGGGCATGTCATTGCAGGCCAAGTAAATAAATAAATACGTAATGAGAAACATTTCTGAAAATGTGTTGTGAGCTTTTAGATTGGCTTTCAAAACAATGGCTTATTATGTTTCTCTGTGGCTCAGTGGTTAATGCAGACATACTATCATTGTAAAATGTATAGCACATTGGCATAGACAATAAGGAGTTTAACCACATTGTCTTGGTTTATATTTTAATTTAAAAAATGCTCAAAACTACCGGTAAATAAAATGCCATATGATCCATATGAGTGTGGTGTTGCCAGGCAATATAGAACATTCTTTTTTTCTTTCTTTCTTTTTTTCTTTTTAGTTGCCGGCCTGGACCAGCCGGGAATGGACCGGCCGTTCGGGAGTTGTCCCGCTTTTCCCAATGGCCAGCACGTCCCTGGCTTTACCACTGCAGCCATTACGCCCTTATTCCGTATAGATGGAAGCTTTTCAAAGTGGGTGCACCCTGGGGTACCCTGACAGCAGTTCAGGGGTGCCGCAAGATAATTTGATAATATTTGGAATTTATTTGGACAAATATTTATAATCATTTAAAACTTGAAGTACAAAGTTATTTTAAATATGCTATAAATACAAGGTGCTGGGAGTGAAAATTATGAATATAATATAAGGGTGCCGCGGACGGAAAAAAATATTTATAGGGGTGCCCTGAGCCAAAAAGGTTTGGGAACCCCTGGACTAGGGTTTAATACCGGGATCCCGGGCTTCCCGGGCAGAGTGCTCGTAATATCCCGCCCGGGATTTGGCTGCGGGACCCGTCGTCCCGGAGGTTATGTTTTTTCTTGTTAGAAAATACAATTTACTAGAATCGAGGAGGCAATTAGTTGTCCTCGCCAGCCGTGCAAGCATGTTGTCTGTTTCAGCTGTGTGGAAGGATTTTACCAGTCCCTGTGGGATATCAAGCTAGCCTGTCATCGAAAATAGCTGATCTACCATCTCACAGTCACAACACAGCGCAAAGTGTCGCATTGTGAGCTTGTTAACGGAATAAGGTTTACAGTGGGATAGCCAACACAACAGTGGTGCCCAGGTCGATTCTTAGTCAGGGTATAGGTCCCTGGTTCACAATCAGTTTATCTGGTATAGTGGTTCAATATCAAATGCTACTACTAGCAATTGTCTCCAGCTTGACAATCAGGTCTGATGCGTCTATATGATGGTAGTTTCTGACTAAAGGGGTTAATTCACACATTCACACATTTTGGGGTTCCAACATGAAATGAAATTGTACCATACTATTGGACGTGCTGGAGTGGGAAATGTGTTCTTGTATGTTGGGTATATACAGTAAGTACTGGAATCTCTAGAAATCTGTTTTATTTTGATATGTAGCTGTTGAATAGGATTGTCACTTAACGTCACATACAGTGAGTATTCATCAGATCATTGTCTCAATATTTTACTCTTGTATGAATCATAGTTCTGCACACACCTGCACACAGCTGCTCCACCTTTGTCTGCGCAATACAAGCACTCTCCATGAAATAATGGACCAAATTCCATCAAATGACTTCATCCTTAAACTGGCCTCCCTTGTTCCTTTTTGATAAAAACCCTTTACAAACAAACAAAAGGAGTGGCTAATGGGCGCAGCACTGGCCCCATCAGTAGAAAATGAATGTTTGCTGAATCCTGTAAAAAGGGGGGCAAATTGACAAAGTTGAACCTATACCCAAGGAGAAGACTTTGACTGAATCCAACAATATTATATTCCTACAAGCAGAAGCATGGTGGAAATACAATTTCAGCATAATGGTCTAAATGAGTCCTTGGACTATGTTTTTCTTGACTAGCTTATCTTTTGTTATTGATCAGTTTATCCTTGTATTGATGCTTTGACTGCAATGTAACGGAATTCTTCCTTGTCTTATCTGATAGCTCTTTTAAATTTCACAAACAAATCGGTCTGTCATCAAATCCAGCTTTTTCAGCTGCGATTAATCTCCAAGGTAAAAGCATATCTCCCTCCAAAGCAGCTCGAAACGTTGATTCATGCCTTTATTTCATCCAGGCTATGCAATGCCTTATATTCTGGCATTGTTCAGGCGCTTGCAGTCAGTCCAGAATGCGGCTGCACACCTGCTCACAGGCAATAAAAGATGTGACCACATAATACAAATCACTCTTTTCTCACGGTGAAGATTACTATCTGGTAATATGTCATAGTACTGACACATATAATGACGCACGCACAGTCGCACACAGTCGCACGCGCACACACACGCACGCACGCACGCACGCACGCACGCACGCACGCACGCACGCACGCACGCACGCACGCACGCACGCACGCACGCACGCACGCACGCACGCACGCACACACACACACACACACACACACACACACACACACACACACACACACACACACACACACACACACACACACACTCTATTTATGTATGTAGGCTTACGTCTTTTTGTTTTAATGTTGACTAAATGTATATAAAATCCCTTGGGCAATATTGTTTCAAACAATGCCATAAATTAAGCCAGTTGAATTAAATGCGTTCCATGTTAATTCCATCTCTTCCTTCCTTCACACTGGGCGAAAAGAGCAAGAATCCCAAAATATCGAATTTTGATTCTTTCTGGAATACGGACATTTCCGTCACATATCCTGACTTTTTTTGATATGCACCATATCTGGTCAAATATGAACCAAATATACATCATGAAGACAATATGGTGTACTAGGATACAAGCAAATATTTTATTTTTGTCATATATATGTTCCGTAAATGACCTTAGGTCATATCTGTAAATATCTGATCACAATATTCTTTCTAGAATACTTGATGTGTCAAATATTGATTCATATATGACCTAAAGGCATATCTTTACAGTGGATCTGCTAGAGAATACTGACCATTTATGAGGCATATTTAAGGTTTTGTTGACATCAACCATATCTTATCAAATATGGACAAAGTATACATCTCCTTGTCATATTTTGACAAGAATAATGACAATATCTGTAGCACATATATCATCAACGATTTTCATATCAAATATGCTTACCACAGATTTTGCCATTTGGCATGTTTTGGGTGAGATATTTAACTGATATTGATTGGTCATGAAACAGAACGTTTCTGATGCATATATGAGTTCCATAAAAATGCCATATCTGGTCAAATATGAACCAAATATATATCATGGAGACAAATGTTGTACTAAGATACAGGCGTAATTTTAATTTTGTCAAGTATATGTCCTGTAAATTACCTCAGGTCATATCTAGAAATATCTGATCATAATATTTTTTCTAGAATACTTGATGTGTCAAATAGTGAGTTCATATATGACCTAAAGTCATATCTTTACAGTGGATCTGCTAGAGAATACTGACCATTTCTGAGGCATATTTAAGTATTTGTTGACATCAACCATATCTCATCAAATATGGATGAAGTATACATCTCCTTGCCATATACAAAGTATGAATATACGCAACGCAGTGTATATGAATATACTGACAGCATATTTTGATAAGAATAATGGCAATATATCATCAACGATTTTCATATCAAATATACTTACTACAGATTTAGCCATTTGGCATGTTTTGGGTGAGATATTTAACTGATATTGATAGGTCATGAAACAGAACATTTCTAATGCATATCCTGACTTTCATGGAAATGCTAGATCTGGTCAAATATGAACCCAATATATATCATGGAGACAAATGTTGTACTAGGATACAGGCGTAATTTTAATTTTGTCAAGTATATGTTCCATAAATTACCTCAGGTCATATCTGGAAATATCTGATCATAATATTTTTTCTAGAATACTTGATGTATCAAATACTGAGTTCATATATGACCTAAAGTCATATCTTTACAGTGGATCTGCTAGAGAATAATGACCATTTCTGGGGCATGTTTAAGGTTTTGTTGACATCAACCATATCTTATCAAATATGGACAAAGTATACATCGCCTTGTCATTTACAAAGTATGAATATACGTAATGCAGTATATATGAATATACTGACAGCATATTTTGTTAAGAATAATGGCAATATCTGTAGCATATATCATCAACGGTTTTCATATCAAATATACTTACTACAGATTTTGCCATTTGGCATTTTTTGGGTGAGATATTTAACTGATATTGATAGTTCATGAAACAGAACATTTCTGATGCATATCCTGACTTTCATGGAAATGCCATATCTGGTCAAATATGAACCAAATATATATCATGGAGACAAATGTTGTACTAGGATACAGGCGTAATTTTAATTTTGTCAAGTATATGTTCCATAAATTACCTCATGTCATATCTGGAAATATCTGATCATAATATTTTTTCTAAAATATTTGTTGTGTCAAGTAGTGAGTTCATATATTTTTTTTCTGTAGTGCTAAGGGTTTAGGTGGAGTCTGAAAAGGTGAGTCTTCAGTCCACGGCGAAAGCTAGCGAGTGAGTCCGTTGTTCTAAGTGCGACAGGGAGTTTATTCCACAACTTGGGGGCCAGGAGGGCAAACTGTCTCGGACGAGTGGATTTCTAATGCATACCATTAGAAATCCAGACCATTTCTAATGCATATTTAAGGTTTTGTTGACATCAACCATATCTTATCAAATATGGATGAAGTATTCATCTCCTTGTCATTTACAACATATAAATATGACCTATTGCAGTATATAGGAATATACTGACACCTATTTTGGGTAGAATAATGATAATATCTGTAGCATATATCATCAAATATTCTCATATGAAATATACTAACTACATATTTTGCCATTGGGCCTGTTTTGGGTGAGATTTTCATGAAACAGAACATTTCTGATGCATATCCTGACTTTCATGGAAATGCCATATCTGGTCAAATATGAACCAAATATATATCATGGAGACAAATGTTGTACTAGGATACAGGCGTAATTTTAATTTTGTCAAGTATATGTTCCATAAATTACCTCATGTCATATCTGGAAATATCTGATCATAATATTTTTTCTAAAATATTTGTTGTGTCAAGTAGTGAGTTCATATATGACCTCAAGTCATATCTTTACAGTGGATCTGCTAGAGAATACTGACCATTTCTGAGGCATATTTAAGGTTTTGTTGACATCAACCATATCTTATCAAATATGGACAGAGTATACATTTCCTTGCCATATACAAAGTATGAATATACGTAATGCAGTATATATGAATATACTGACACCCTATTTTGATTAAAATAATGAGAATATCTGTAGCATATATCATCAACGATTTACACATCAAATATACGTACTACAGATTTTACCATTATGCCTGTTTTGGACAAGATATTTAACTGATATTGATAGGTCATGAAACAGTACATTTTTATGCATATTCTGAGTTCCATGGAAATGCTAGATCTGGTCAAATATGAACCCAATATACATCATAAAGACGATATGTTGTACTAGGATACAAGCAACATTTTATTTTTGTCATGTATATGTTCTGTAAATGGCTTTAGGTCATATCTGGAAATATCTGATCACAATATTTTGTTAGAATACTTCATATGTCAGATAGTGAGTTCATATATGACCTCAAGTCATATCTTTGCAGTGGATCTGCTAGAGAATATTGACCATTTCTGAGGCATATTCAATGGACGAAAAGATCTAGAATCCCCAAATATCAGATTTTGGATTCCCTATAGATACGGACATTTCTGATGCATATCCTGAGTTGTGTTGATATGCAACATATCTGGTCAAACATGAACCCAATATACATCATGAAAACAATATATCATACTAGGATACAAGCAAAATTTAAAATGTGTCATGTACGTGGTCCGTAAATTACCTTTGGGCTAAAATATCCAGAATCCCCAAATATCTGATTTTGGATTCTCTCTGGAATACCGACATTTCTGATAAATATCCTGAGTTTTGTTGATATGCACCATATATTGCCAAATGTGAACCCAATATACATCATGAATGTTCATGAATACAAGCAGCAGTTTAATTTTTTCATGTATGTGTTCCGTAAATGACCTTTGGTCATATCTGAAAATATCTGATCACATTATTTTGTCTAGAATACCTTTAAGTCTCTGGTAAATCTTGATGTATCAGACTTTGACTTCATATATCACTTAAAGTCATATATTTACAGCATAACCACTTCCGAATACAGACAGTTTACAGTTTACAGTTTAGGCATTTAGCAGACGCTTTTAATCCAAAGCGACTTACAATAAGCAGATAACATCACAATAATAAACAAGATAATATGTCAGTACATCATCAACAATATAACAAATGCAAATGGATATCTATCTAGAAAAAACACAATATAATCAAAGTTCTGAAAAAACCTAAAAAACAAAAACAAATGCTAACTAGCTTCATGTATTCATTGATTCTTTTTCTGTAGTGCTAAGGGTTTAGGTGGAGTCTGAAAAGGTGAGTCTTCAGTCCACGGCGAAAGCTAGCGAGTGAGTCCGTTGTTCTAAGTGCGACAGGGAGTTTATTCCACAACTTGGGGGCCAGGAGGGCAAACTGTCTCGGACGAGTGGATTTCTAATGCATACCATTAGAAATCCAGACCATTTCTAATGCATATTTAAGGTTTTGTTGACATCAACCATATCTTATCAAATATGGATGAAGTATTCATCTCCTTGTCATTTACAACATATAAATATGACCTATTGCAGTATATAGGAATATACTGACACCTATTTTGGGTAGAATAATGATAATATCTGTAGCATATATCATCAAATATTCTCATATGAAATATACTAACTACATATTTTGCCATTGGGCCTGTTTTGGGTGAGATTTTTAACTGATATTGATAGGTCACGAAACAGAACATTTCTGATATATATCCTACATTTCATTGATATGTCATATCTGGTCAAATATGAACCTAATATACATCATGAGGACATATTTTATAGAAGGATACAGTTACATCTTTCTTCTGTCATGTGTATGTTCCAAATATCACCTTATGTCCTATCTGGACATATCTGAGCTCAACAACTTTTCTAGAATACGCATCAAATCTATGGTATGTATATGAATGTGTCACAAATACAGCCTATATTACATTCATATATCACTTAAAGTCATATATTTACTCTGGAATTGACACTAGAATTACTACCAATTCCGATATTCAATATTCACTTGGCCCATCCCATATCTAATCAAATATGGAATATGGAAGTATTCATCTCCTTCTCATATAAGAAGTATGAATATGAGGTATTGGAGTATTGCTACTACAGATTTTGCCATTGGGCCTGTTTTGGGTGAGGCATTTAAATGATATTAATAGGTCATGGAAATTCACAGAATTGGGTGATTTATACTGGGCAAAACAGACCAGTGTCATTGGTGTTTCATATTTGGTCAAATATGAACCCAATATACATCATGAGGATATTATATACGGAAACCAGTTACATCTTATCTTTGTTGTGTGTGTTCTAAATATCACTTTATATCTTATTTTTGTCATGTGTATTTCAAATATGACCGTATGTCCTATCTGGACATTCTGACGAGCACTATCCTTTTCTAGAATACAGATCAAATCTATGGCATATCTGAAGGTGTCCCATTTTCGATGGTTCGATTTTCTTGGCATAACCCATATCTAATCAAATATGGATGAAGTATGAATATGGCTTAATGCAGTATACTGTCTGGAATGTTGATAACCTATTTTGAGAAGATGACAATAGGGCCTATACTGTATGTAGCATATGATCACCTTTTGCCATATATTGGGCCTGTTTAGGGTGAGAGTTTTGGGTGACAGTCCAAACTGATATTTCATGAAAAGTGACTGAATCTGGTCATTTTTACTGGGTGAATTCCTCAACGTTTCTATGGAATACGGACCATTTCTTATTCTTAGTTTTCTATTACCTTGGAACCTTGGAAGACAGTGACATATGTCATTTTTCACTGTATTAGCGTTTTGTGAAGTTTGGAAGTTATTAGCAAATGCGGCCACAGGTTCTGTTATCAAGGTTATGTCCCCCAGGTTATGGGATCAGCTCTGTTGTCACAGATACAGTCCCATGCAGTGGATGGAATTATAGCTACAGGATGCAGTACACACACTCGACCCTGTCACACAGACAAGAAACAGACAAGAAAGCAGTAGCGACAGCTACTAAAAGGTCTTATAAAGGACTTGTGGAGCTGTGTCCACACAAGACCGCATTTATGAGCATAGCTTTGGATAGCATGTCCATAGAACAATGTTTATTCACAGGAGCAATGTTAAACCTTGTTATTTGCACATTGTTGTTTGCACATACCGGTATAACCTAGCAGCCCAAAACAATGTAAGTGTAGTGGGTTGACCTTTCCTGTAGGCAATCCTTAATTATGTGATGCTCCCTAATCACCCCTAATCAAGACAGGTGAGACACAGATGACTGCTAGTTTAATAAAAATGAAACACACCAGGCCATCATAGTAGATGGCTGGCTTGGGTTTATCTGGTGGTATGTTAGGTCACAGGGGGAGCGTGTCGCTGTTACTACATGTCATCTTTTCGACACCCGACTCTAAACCTCACCCTAACGCTAACCTCCGTGGAGTGAGTCGCTAACCCTTCGGTCGAAATGATGGTCGTTCGAAAGAGCGTGATTTCCCCGGTCACAAGTTCATGTCCATATTGGCATTCCCAGATATGGGCTTAATATTGATCACTCAGGGATCGACCACACTGGTTATCGTGAGACTGACACAATATTTATGACAACAGGGATCTTGGCAATATATGGAGATTGATATAAGGCATAACTGACACACGCACAGACGGACAGACAGACAGACAGACAGACAGACAGACATGATCTGCAGGTGTTCATGCTAAATAGATTTTAAACTTTGTCTAGTACAAGCAATTGATAAACTATTATATATTTCCCAAACTGACTTCTCTGCTCCTCTCTTTCATTCTGAACTGTGAATTTATAGAGCAAAATCATGCACTATTCATGGTTGTGGTAACGACTTACTCAACATCAGGTAAATGACACACAGCCATGATCAAATGATCAGCCTCCACTCCTGAAGTTTAACTAATCATATACTGTGCACACAGTGAGTGCATAACCCAAAGAGTGCTCATATGTATCAGTATTGTATAATACCGATTACATCTATGGCATATCTTTGTGTGTCACAATTACAGTCTATCTTGGGTTCATATTATGTAAAATATCTAACTGATGCAAGTTACAAAAGAAATGGGTCGAGCTCAAGAGCTTTAAGTGGATACAGACTGTCTCACAGGTCAAAATGGGATTGGGCCTATAGATTCCAAAGACCTTACCAGAGAAGCTAAGCATAATCAGTCTGTTTTTATACCTTTAATAAACAAATTGAGTCAGCTTGTAAATGTCCTTATTTCTGTATGCATTGCAAAGGATTATGCTTTGCTGGGGATAAAAACAGAACATGTCTGGGTAAAGACCACATAAAGTATGCAGTTTAAGGGACAGTAAGGTGTCATTACAGTTAGGGACATCTGAATGTTTATGAAATTAAATTAATTAGGATCATAGCATTCATTGGACTATCAGCGTCTCTCTTGAATGTAATGGTAGTTACAGGTAAGCATGAGCATTACGTTAATCTTGGAAGTGAACAAGACGAGTATAACTGGGGAGTTTATTGGCATTGACATAGTGAACAAGGTATCTAGCAAGAATGTCAAAGTTCCTTGATAAGCAACCCCTGAGGACACTAGCCACTTCATTGGTCCAGCATACCATTACATTGGCTCAACAAAAAAACTAAAGATAGGCCGCAACAATGCCGATTATAAACGAATGTGGGTTGTCCTTAAAGTCCAAGACCATTTAAATTTCAATGTTTTGAATCCTAAATAAGAGCTAGTCTATCTAATCTGAAATGACAGGAACTTAGAGGACAAGTAGGCCTATATTTCTTCAGTGAGGGTATAACAAAATGCATTGTGGCCTGAACTCGGGCGATAAAGAGAGACAGACAGACAGACAGACAGACAGACAGACAAACAGACAGACAGACAGACAGACAGACAGACAGACAGACAGACAGACAGACAGACAGACAGACAGACAGACAGACAGACAGACAGACAGGCACACAATGATGCTTATCTAACAGTACACAGCAGCACTGCTTTGATAATGACCTCTGAATCTTGAACCCTAGAGTCCATGATTAAAGGCATATCATTCAGCCACAGAAGGGCTTACAGTACATAGGCTAGAAATGGCTAACTGTTAATGGAAAGGTCTTGACCTCAGCTGTCATAGGTCATTGTTGAACATCTATGGGACACCATCAAATGGGGTATACCCATTTAAAGATAAAAAAATAAATAAAAAATAAAACTCACACAAAAACAACATATCCCATCATATCTCCTGGCACAGGGATCATCAATGTCTGTACATTGACACGTGGCGAGACTTGTCTTTGTCCATGGTAGATTTTAGATTTTACTTAACAATGTTGACATTTTGATCATGAGACTAAATTTCTGTCCAAGTCTCCAGGGTTTCTTCAGGATATGTATGACACTATAGTCCACTAGTACAGTGGTTCTCAATTTATTTGTATTATTATTATTATTGTTAAGGACCCATAACTCTGAGAGTGTTTATGGGTCCATTTGGTTCCATACACTCTCAGAGTTACATACCTGTAATGTTCGATTTGGACCACATTCAAGGAACTTTGAGGTCCCTCTCAACCCGCTTTGAGAACCACTGTGCTAGTATACATTTGAGACTGGCACTTTGTGTGCTTCTGGTAACATTATTGTTCACTCCATGGCAAAAATATCGTTCAGACAAAAATGTCCACCCCAAGCCAGCATGACGATGAACCCTGCCTGGGGTATATCCACAGTTTAATACTGCATACTATTAACTATGAGGTTTATCAATGTAAAACATTATAGATTTGACATAGAACTTGTTACAAAGTGTACAACTCAGCCCAACATACATGTACACAACCCATTGTGGACGGGAACCCCTGTTTTATCCCTCAGGTGGGGAAAACATTTTTGTGTTGTTTTTCTGAAAACTTAGGTCAGGCTTTAGAAGGTATCGACCTTAGGTCTTAATGGGTTAAAAAAAAACAGTAAAGATATATGGAATGGCAACCTGATATTAACTGCATTATTTCTCGAAGTGGGGTCCTTGAGGGAGTTCCAGGGAGTCCCCGGCTAAAGGAATGAAATGGACCCTTATGGGTAACTCATAGAGTGTACAAATGGAACCAAAATGGACCCATTAACATTGATTTTACAATAAATTGGGGTCTCAGATAGAATGCCATAAAATGGGGGTCCGTACTTAGACCAATGCATGTCAAACTGGGGTTCTTGCAATTAAAATAGTTGAGAATCACTGCTAGACTCAAAATCTTCTCTAATGGAAATGTTTCTTCTTCCACTACCATACTGTATTCCTCAATGCTTCAGAAGCTTAATATAAAACTATCCTGCTTGAAATGAGTATAATACAATAAAAACATCATCATACAACAGACACAACATACAAGGTTATACAAGCAAATTATCATCTGTAATTAAATCTGATTAAAACACATTTTAATGCCTATCTTTTGGGATATTATAGTTTGGAGGAAACATATGAAATATGAAGGGAGGAACAGAGTATATGTGTGTTTATGGAAAACAGTTTGAAAGTCAACTACACTGCCCACAATGCAATTGCAAATGCCTGATTAGCTGTGTGTCATGTGACTGTGACGTGGCCAGCTACCATTGGCTCTGCTGAGAGCACACCCCCACTTTGAAATCCAAACAGCCAGCAGCAGTTACATTTGTCACCAACAGCAAGCATGAGAGCTGCTTGTGTAAAAGTGATTTAGGATAAAGCTAAACTAAATAAAATCACTGTTGATTGTTGAACAGGAAGATAGGTTGCTGCCAATCTATTTGTGGGATAAAATCTACATTATGGAGACTTTTGGCACACAGAGAAGGAGTTTTGGAGCAGGGAGATGGTATGTAAAGCTATTTCAATTGATTGCTTTTGCTTCCATTATTATTATTTTATTTATTTTACAACTTCACTATTTAGAATTCATGCTTCAGTGTTTTCAGCCCTTTTCATGTCAAGGACCCCAAAATCCAAAATGTAGACTATGGCTGCAGACCCCTTTTAATATGTGACAGGAACCCTCATTCCTGTTAAAATGTTTCCATTATATAATGTTTCCAAGGTCAATTATTTATTCAGCAGTTAAATAGCGTTATTGTGACAGTAATCATTGCTATAGAGTATTTGTTTAGTAACATGTTAGGTTGAGAACCACTGCACAAGTGGTCCGTGAGGTGGTTCCAGCCTTCCAGGTGGTCCCCAGCTAAATGATGGGGAGTTGATAACCAAATGGACCCCTATAGATCTTTTAATTATTGTAAAATCAAACCAAATGGACAAGCTAAATTATTGTTACACATGATCTGTATTCCTTAAGTATTGGGTATGAGACTGAGAGGCTAAATGTCACTAAATGGTGGTCCATGGCTCAAATGCATAAATAATTGATATCAAAAAGGTTGACAAACACAGATTTGCCATGGTTCTCAAAGTGGGAGTGGGAGCTGATTTACAGGAGTTCATACTGCGTGTGTGTGTGTGTGTGTGTGTGTGTGTGTGTGTGTGTGTGTGTGTGTGTGTGTGTGTGTGTGTGTGTGTGTGTGTGTGTGTGTGTCATGAAATGTGATCTTACCATAATCTCAGTAATCCTTAATAATATTCCATCATATTCAAGGGCTTTTGAGAAAGATACATTCAAATTAGACCACTGCAGAGGGCAGGTGTGTTTGTCCAGCCACCAGCTGACACTAGTTTGAATCTGCATCAAGGCAATTATGCTTCTGCCCAGTCAAAATCATTTCAACAGAAAATGTACTAGTATTAGGCTACTTAAGTGAGTTCACCAACAAGTAAGACAGTAATTCTAAATTCACAACTATATATTATTTTCTCCCACATTTTTAGAGAACTATAATTGCTCAATAACAGGCAGGGTTGGTGACCTGGCAGAAAACCTACATTCAAAATGGGATGCCATCATGGAGAATATTGATGGGGTGGACACAAGGACTTCCTCATCCAAAATCCCATCAGAGTTTTCTGTAAGTACTTTAACATTGTTCAGGCCAAGGACCCCTTATCTGAGAAATATCAAGCAGGAACCCCCCATTACATATAGTGTATACAATTGTGTGTAGTGTATACAATTGTGTACAATTGTGTACTAAAATTGCATCGATGTTGACTCCATATATTGGTAAACAGTGCCCTCTAGTGTTGAAACAGGTACATAGTCAAATGTCTGCTGCATTCTGTGCAAAGTGATAACTCCCAATGATGCTGCTAGCCCTGCATCATGCGTCCCTGACACATATGTTTAATAAAGGACACAATAAATTAAGTATCACTGCATCCCCAGTACGCATTCAACTCTATCCTTTCTGCTATCAGTAATTTCACTGGACCAGCTGAGCTGCATGTGGTGGTCTCCACAGCTGTGTTCTGGCACTCTGCCTTCTCCATGGCACATGATTTGACACCACTGTTTTAATGTCCCTGCAGTCCTCAGTCAAGCAAATCTACAGAGGCCTTGGAGAGGATCTTAGATGGCATTTTTACATTTTTATTATTTTTCCTTCTGAAAATGCCTTGCTTGGTGAGATGTCAATTTGTATAATGCTATGCTGAATGAGTGCTATCTTAAAAGTGTTTTTTTCCCCCCATAGATTCCGTACCGCACACAATGAGTCTGTGACGCAGGCTGAGGTGCAGGCCATAAAAGACGGCGACTCCCAATGGTCCACCTGCCTCATCAGAAGTAAGTATGATATTGCATTAATTTGGGGACATATGCCCTTACATTGGTTGTAATTTTAACTATAGGCTGTCCTGGCATACTTGTGATCCTAGTTTACTGAGTTACTACACTGTCTCTCTGCATGCTATGTATGTGTTAACTTTGCTCACTGTAAGTTGCTCTGAATTAAAAGCTTCAGCTAAATACCTAAATTGTAAATATGATTTTACACAGTAGAAGAAAAATGTAATATTGGTGCAAGTGATTTGTTTGAAAAGGTTTGTTTTCTATTCAAACATTAGTGATTTCTATAATGTTTGCTAAATTAAATAACAGGGGTCTCCCATCACTGCAACTTGATTCTTTTTAAATATGTTGAATCTAGAGCTGCAACAAAAACCTTTGGCAGCCCATACATCTAAACAGAAATCAGAAAACAAAAGGTGAGTTATACTGTCAGTTAGGACTGTTTGTTTGGATGTACGGGCTGTCAATGGTTAGTGGTGCAGCTCTAGAATAGATTGCAGATTTGTACATTTGGTCTGCTTATTTCTTCGAGTTATCATCCTTTTTAGATGCATTTATTTCATATTTAGAGTTAATTTAGTTGTATTTGTTGTTTAATTCACTAGAAGTTTGCAATAGAGCTATGAAAACCTAAAGGCCAGCAAGATGATGGAGCTGGATGGGCCCATAGAGGACGTGAAGAGGAGGAAGATGATTACCAGCAAGAGAGATCGGGTGAGGTATTGCCCTGTTGTATTATGGTTGCATTTGTTTGATCATGTAACTTCAATTACCTTATGTAAGGGATATAACAGTGAGGTGGTCATTGCTGAGAAATGGTTTCACTACTCACAAAAACAAAGGCAGGTTTATGATCTTAAGTTTATTCTACAGGTCTGGGCAATAGCATTAATAGGTGGCACACTTGAGTGAATCAAAGATTCTGTCTGGTGGGCATATTCTATTTCCTGGCCAAAGGTGGATTTTACCCAAAAGGTGGGGTTCTGAGAGGCTTCCTACCACAGGCTTTCATGATGGTATCATGAAACTGCCTTCGAGTCAGTAAATATCAAACTGTTTACTCAAGTGTTGATGATTCCCAAATGGGGGTCCACTGATGAGTAACTAATGCAACATTGTTTTCTCACCCAACTGTAAACATATCAACATACAGCATATTTTTTTAACTGCTTTCATTGTGAGCTTGTAGATTTTAACAATAGTTATCAGTGGAACAGTCAACTAAATGTAATAAATCAACTCCTGCAAGTCCAAGTCCTTGTCAGGGTGGGCATCCCCAGTTCAAGTATGATTGTTATTTTTTTTCTAGACATAATATAGCCCCCATACAGTCATTTTTGATGGAAGCTGGCAGTAAGGGCTGCTTGTAGCAGTGAGTTGGATGATGCCTGTGACAAGCTGTTGAGCTGAAGTTAATGCATCTGTAAACCAATTGAAGTAGTAACTAATAACTACTTTTTCTTCCCATCTGTAACATGTAGAGTATTGTCATACAGTTCATATTGGATGAAAGTAATCTCTGGTTTTCCAGGGCTTTAATGCCTATTTCATTGTTACATTGTGTTGCCAAGAACAGGGTCAGATTCATTTTGTGACCTTGAATAAGTGTTTCATCTGGACCAGAATAATCCCTATTCTTTAAGATCCTAGTTGGTTTGGAGTTTGGAAAGGGTTGACATTAACTTGTTCCTGGTCCTTCTCTAGTCGCCAGCATTGATTATTGCCCTTATCTGTTTCATTCAACTTCCTCCTTAGTGGGCAGCAAGTTTAATGCAGGTAATTGCTTTATTGCCAGGTTTGACAAGAGAAACAAGGGACTTGGTATAAGTAAAACAAGCACAAAAGAACTAGGCTAAGTTTGACCACTCTAAAGTACACCGGCTATTTGAAAATGGCAGATCTATAAGGTTTGTTAACCATCTATGTGTGCAGTTAACCTGGTCACGTCTCCTCCTATCTATGCTGGCCCACAGCTGTTGCTCAGAGTGTGCTCAAAATATGGTTAGCTGTTTGATATTAAGTTGATTTTAACAAATGAGGATGGAAAGGCAGCATTCCCCTCTTTATCTGGCCGACATGGTGCTCAATGATGTAGACCAAGTCACATCATTAAGGTAACTTTCCACCAAACAGACTACAAGAGACTCTTTCCAGCTCCTTCAGACTGGCAGTCTGTCGCTTTAGTTTGCACAGACTAAGCACAAACTTTAGTCGTCTGAAAGAACATGTTTTTGTACTGATGTGTGTTGCCAGGTCTGCTCATAATAAGAGACTTTGGACTTGTTTTCCTGTATAGTCGCTTGTAAATATTCATAGTTGCGGGTTGCTTAGTTTGGACTTGTTTTCTTAAGTGTGGTTGCTTATTTGGGCTTGCTTTTAAGTACATAGACCTGTTCCCCATGTTTCACTCACAGAATATATGTGGCAACACCAAACAATCAAACCCACATTTTATTATTCAAGCTTTGCTTAGGAATTGATCGATTTATGTTGAAATAGATACAGTAATATGGTATTGGTTCAAATGTGCAATGGGAAAATGTCCCTGGCTTATTTAGGCTTGTTTCTGTTGCAGACTAGAGGTCCACAGAACTAGAGTATATACTTCCTCATTGCTGAAAGGCTCCCAAAGGCAGCTTTTTGGCGCTTTTCCACTTGTTCCAACGCTGCGTTTTAAAATATGTTTGGTGGGAAAAGGGGCTTTAGGGATGTCCTCAGTGGTTTTGATGTTCAGAGACTACTGTAAAATATATGCACAACCCAATATGCTGTCACGCATGAAGGTCACACGATGGCGCAAACACACACAGTATGCAAATTAAAAAAATATATATTGTTTTTGCCAAGTTAAATTATTTTCATTGTAGGTCTGTTTTGTCTTTACATGTACAACCTGCTGCACAATGTTTTTTGTAACACCAACTAACTTTAGAATGGAGCTCTGGTCTAGACAGAAATCAATGGCAAATATTTTACACAATCCAGGGCAAGGGTTTTTCCTTGGCCTCTAGGTAGTATGTTTGAACAATGTTTATTCAGTGGAGTTATAGTGAAAACGGACAACCAGTAGCAAAAACATTGTCTCCCTATGCCTTCGGCCTGGTTGAGGCAACAAGCCTAAAATTGCTTATCATAAGCAGACAAGGCAAAACTGGGGGCCCCATATCAAAGGTTTTCCTTTTGACCAGAATGGGTGAATAGAACATGTTGAGTCTAACCTCCTCTTCCCATCTGTTACACAGCTCTTCAAGAAACAGGTCGGTGTTGGACAGAAGATACTGTCCAAAGAGGACCAGCTATACCTCAGCGGTGCAGTCGCCAATTTCGTCAGTGACAAGGACAAAACTGTTTTCAAAATCAAATCACAAAAGTGGCGCTCATCACGGCTGTCCAAAAATGGCGGACTGTCAGAAGGTCCTGGATGACAATGGGAAGAAGGTTGTGCAGCCCAGGTCCACCCATGTTCACACCTATCGTGGACAGTTCACAAGAAGAGCCCCCCCTCCTGCCGAGGGCAAGCAGATCTACCTGCAGCAGAGTGAGGAGGACACCTCTGGGACTTAGTAAGGCTTGTTATAGGCTCTGTGTACAACTGTACTCTTGGGTTTTTAGAAGGGGCATAAATGTTTCCTGTTCAGATTCCCATGGCTTTGTTTCATTGGCTCAGCAGCAGATTTGAACCAGAATAACCAGAACAAGCTATGGAAGAACGGGAACCATTCATGCCATCTTCTGGAAACATGGGATTATAGTTTGCACAGTGCCAATTAACGGTGGTGTTCTGTTCATGCTTTTGGTTCTGATATGTTTATTCTGTCCAACACTGACCTGTTTCAAATAGTGTTCTTACCTACCTGGAGTGTGTTAAGTAAGAATTGGATGTGTTCTATTTATTTTACAGTATTTACCACCTGTACCCTTTTGTTTTACACTGTCCTTAATCAGATCTGTGCCACATCCAGATTGGAATCCAATCGGTATTAACATCATGTGACCATTAAAACCAATTGGATTCCAATCTGGATGTGGCCCAGATCTGATTCATGCTGGATTTGGCTGCCAGAGTAAATGAAAAACCTGGGATTGCAGTTTTGAACACAGCCAATCAAGGGTGTTCTGGTGTTTTTTATTTTTATTATTTTATTTTTTGTTCTCCTCGTCCTTTTTCTTTTTTCCACTCTTTCAACCACCAGTGTTCAAAAGTTTTACCACATGCACCCTTGTTTTTCAGTAATTGAGAAATGTTTCTTTTAAGGAGGTTTTAGCTCATTTTACTTTTACCATTTGTACACTTGTTTTTCCATAATTTAGGTGCTCTTAGGAGGGTTTTAGCCCCTATTTTATATTTGAAGAGGACTTAATATATGGTTACAGGTCGTATCAGTACAGAATCCTGAGATAAATACACCCCGTGTTTGGACTTCATATATGGTCACAGGCCGTATCAGTACAGAATCCTGAGCTAAAATACACCCCGTGTTTGGACTTCATGTATGGTTATAGGCCGTATCAGTACAGAATCCTGAGCTAAAATACACCCCGTGTTTGGACTTCATGTATGGTTATAGGCCGTATCAGTACAGAATCCTGAGCTAAAATACACCCCGTGTTTGGACTTCATATATGGTTATAGGTCGTATCAGTACAGAATCCTGAGCTAAAATACACCCTGTGTTTGGACTTCATATATGGTTACAAGCCGTATCAATAAAGTATCCTGAGCTAAAATACACCCTGTGTTTGTACTTCATATATGGTTATAGGTCGTATCAGTACAGAATCCTGAGCTAAAATACACCCTGTGTTTGGACTTCATATATGGTTACTGGCCGTATCAATAAAGTATCCTGAGCTAAAATACACACTGTGTTTGGACGTCATATATGGTTATAGGTCGTATCAGTACAGAATCCTGAGCTAAAATACACCCTGTGTTTGGACTTCATATATGGTTACAGGCCGTATCAATAAAGTATCCTGAGCTAAAATACACCCTGTGTTTGGACTTCATATATGGTTACAGGTTGTATCAATACAGAATCCTGAGCTAAAATACACCAAGTGTTTGGATTTGAAATATGGTCACAGGTCATATCAATACAGTATCCTGAGCTAAAATATATCTGGTGTTTGGACTTGAAATATGGTCACAGGTCGTATCAAGACAGTATCCTGAGCTAAAATACACCCAGTGTTTGGACTTGAAACATGGTCACAGGTCGTATCAATACAGTATCCTGAGCTAAAATACACCTGGCGTTTGAACTTAAAATATGGTTAGAGGTTGTATCAATACATTGGATATGAGTTATGACTCATCTCCAGAAATGACAACTGTCCATTTCTGATGAGATATTTTAGACACTGCCTGGAGTTATTTTCAGAATATGGCATGTGGTCGTATACAGTATCTGGGAAAAGATTAACTCCATATTCTAGCAAGAATAAAGTGGTCCCATATCGGGGGTTCGATATGCTCCGAACATGAAATGTATTTCACTTGCTGTTCGGAGAGTATCCAATCTGGATATCAGCACATATATAGTTACAGGTCATATCAATACAATATATGGATTTAAGATACTTCTGGTGTTTGGACTTGAAATATGGATAGTGGTCATATATGTACAATATCTTGACATTGGATATGAGTTAAGAATCATTTCCAGAAATGACAGCTGTCCATTTCTGATGAGATATTTTAGACAGGGATTAGAGTTATTTTCCGAATATGGCATGTGGTCGTATACAGTATCCGGGATAAAGATTAACTCCATATTCTAGCAAGAATAAAGTGGTCCCATAATGGGGGTTCGATATGCTCCGAACATGAAATGTATTTCACTTGCTGTTCGGAGAGTATCCAATCCGGATATCATCATACATGACTTGTATCTGGTAATATTCGGGCAACGATATCTAGGGATTCTTGGTCTTTTTGCCCAGTGTCAGTTTCTCCTTCTGTTGCATTCATTGCACTGAATACATTCTACTACGTGTGCATTTTCTCGGTTCATTCCATTGGTCTTCCACATTGCATTCATTCCACATGTTTGCATAATGCAACCTTGGAATGACGAGCTACGTTGCGGTTGACACAGGACTCTTAATTAAGCAGAACACACCTTGCTATCCAACACAAATGACCCTACAGTATCTCCATTACTGACCTCATTTTATAGAACAGTGTTTGGGGTCTGGAGACCCCAGCGGTCCCCAAAAAAATGTGGAACAGTTTAAACCTTTTTTTTTAAATGTAAAATGTATGCAATTATTTTTAAAATAATTGTATATAATACATAAATAAATAAGTATGGATCTAGAATACCATCTTCTTTCTACAATGCTACAGTAGCTGTAGAGAGGCCATTTTCCTAACACCCAACCCAAACCAGGACCCATAAGACAGTGTACCGTACATTCCTGTACATGTACATGTACATGTACATGTTGTACATGTATTCAGGCATGCATAAACGCTCACGGTGATATGGTGCTAAAATGTTGAAACAAGATGTTGCAACAACTGTCATGTGTGAGTCATGTGTGTCATAGAAGGCCCTATAGTTTCAAGGTTCAAGGTTGTACTTTATTGTTACGTCTTAAAAGAATTGAGAGTGCAAAAGCAAAAGAGCAAAGAGAATGAGAAAAGCATCTCAGCTGTACATAAAGTTTGGTGTATTTTATACACCAATGGCATTTTTCCCCATAGTAGCCACTGTCTTCATTGTAAAAACGTAAGAAATGTTGCGTGATTCAGGTTCAGGTCAGATTAGGTCTGTGTTTTCAGATGTTGACCTACGCGGATTCAGCTGCATTTGGTTGATGTGTCGTATAACGGGTTAGAAGAAACCTGATTTCAATCTGGATGGGCCAATAAATCAGATTTGGGCTGCCAGTGTGAACATGGCTAGCCTTTGAAGCAAGGACCAAACTTTACTATTATTGTCATTATTTTAAGTTGGATTTGTTGTGATCACAGAATGATGGTTGTTTCTCCCGCCATACGTAAATCTCACACAATAGTGAAGTTTGAAGTTTTTGTTTTTACTAATCTCGGAACTGCGACAGTCCCAGTTAACCCAAGACGTCCAGTCACTCTACAAGCACGAAATATACTGCTCAAAGAAATGAAGGGAACAAAATGTTCCCTAAATGTATTTGAGTATAGTAGGCCTAATACTGTACTACTGCAAAAAAAAGCTCAAAGAATTAAGGGAATATTTTGTTCCCTTAATTTATTTGAGCAGTGTAGTTCAACCACTTATACAGTAAAACCCTACACTCAGTTGACTGGAATACCCAAGGCCAGGCCCGGTCAGAGGGCCTGGCTCAAGGGTTGCCCTCCTCACGCACACGCACACGCGCACCGCACATGCAGATCGTGTGTGTGTGTGTGTGTGTGTGCGTGTGCATCCTCCCCCTCACGCACGCCGCATGTGCGGCGCCTGTGTGCGTGTTGACGCGGGGTAAAGTCATGGCTTCACCACAGAACCTGTGTGCCTGCATTGAAGTTGATCTGAGTGACAGATTTACAGTATTTCCTGTGAGAAAGGAGAAAGCATGACCGGTTCAGCACTGCAACATAGATTTCTGTCATGAATCACATTCTAATGGGACGGGTTGGGCAGGTATTTATGCTGCTGCTGCATGACAGCAACACTACCAGACACAGACACGCACACATACTGTACACACATACTGTACACACACACACTGCAGCGCCCTGTGACTTCTATCTGTGACAACACAAGCATGGATCTGAGTAAGTAAAGAAAACTGTATTTTTGTATTGTTCATTTGTTATTTGATCTGATTAAAGTTGCAATTTTAATTAATTAACCATTATTTTACCTGTATGATAGAGTATGTAAAATGTCAATACAGTACAATACAGTTACCTAATACTTTTGGGGTATTCCTTTTAGGCAGGGTGTTTGACTGTACTTGTGCTGTAGGCCTACTACATGTTTTTGTTTTGACTGTACTCATTTTAGTCTAATAAAATATTCAATCAATCAATCAAACTGTCATGGAAACCTCACCAAAAAAAAACTGTTACTTTTTTCAGGACTCAGCTATCGGCTACTTTTGTGTTACACTGTATAGTGTAGTGTGACAAAGTCGTTCACAGATTTACGGGGGGAAAAACACGTTGAAATGTGGAGAAACAAGGTTTGTGCACGACAACAACGCTAAGACATGCAGTGGTTGGAGATGGTCTCCATACTCTGCATTCCATTGAGACCGTGTAGACCCTGCAGGCAGGGGCGTCACACTGGGGGGGGAAGTGGGACTGAGTTATTGGGCCCAAGGTGGAGGGGCCCTAGTAACTTTAGCTATTGAAAAATAGCAGATATACAAGCTCACAGCGCGTCACAGAGTGCCGCGCTGGCGCGCTGCGAGCTTGTAGATCTGCTATTTTTTTTTTAAGTCGTGAAAATATGTGCAAATCTTTGAATATATGTATTTTTTAAGCAAACATTTGTAACTCAAATTTGCTTCTGGGGGGTCCCTGGAACTAAATATTTTGAGATGGGGGTCCGTGGCCAAATACATATCATCTTGAGGGTCCTTGACATGAAAAAGTTTGAGCACCACTGACATGGAAACATAGGTTTCTTGCACACATTTTCACAATTTTTCAAATATTGCAGATCTCCAAGCTCGCAGCGCGGCACTCGGTGCCACGCTGTGAGCTTGTATATCTGTTTAGGACACCTACTGGTCGACAAGTAGCCCTGTCTGAAAACATGAACCCGAAGGATGAGCGGTAGATGTTTGGTCTCTCATGCAGGATAGGCCTGGCTTTGAATCCCATTGCAGTTGCAATTAACTCTCTCTGTCAGGAGAGGACTTTACGGATTGCAGCTTTAACTTTTTAGAGCATTTCTGCTGCTTTAAATGGTGGAGTATGAAACAGTGAGAGAGACAATGGGAGAGACGGTTTGTGGATGGATGGATGGATGGATGGATGGATTAAATCTTGTTTGTCCATAGGGCAAGTCAAAAATCCTTGCAGAATACTTAGACATGTTTTCTCGCACTTATCACTCTGTAAATGTTTATTTTTATGGTGTGGTAGCGTAAGTGTAGCCCAGTGGTTTTGAAATGTATTGTGCCCAAGCCAAGGCACACCAAAGGGCAAATCAAAACTTCAATGCACTCTGCATTCATATCTGTCTCTGTGTCTGTGTCTGTGTCTGTGTGTGTGTGTGTGTGTGTGTGTGTGTGTGTGTGTGTGTGTGTGTGTGTGTGTGTGTGTGTGTGTGTGTGTGTGTGCCTGCGTGCCTGCGTGCGTGTGTGCATGAGTGTGTGTGTGTGTGTGTGTGTGTGTGTGTGTGTGTGTGTGTGTGTGTGTGGACACCGCTTCATCAATGTCAAACGCTATATATGTCGAAATGCCAGTAGGCCAAGGAAGACACTCATTAACACTCTATTATACTGTAACTCTTAAACTGCAGGCCGCTCGATGTTCAAGAAGGTGGACTTCCACTGTCAGGACAATAACTCCTCCCACCACACCAGTGAAGTCTCCGTTGACCAGCTGATCGTGAGGCGGGGCCAGTCGTTCGCCTTGACCGTTGAGCTGCTGCGACCCTATGACCCTGAGACCGACCAGCTCCGCTTTACCGTTGAGACAGGTATGACCCGCCACGCCTCGTGAACCTGTAGATCTTTTTGGCAAAGAGGTTTGGTGTAGCAGTCTTTCCCGTTAGCCGACATGCACAATATCACCCTGACTCTGTTTAGACTGAGCCTCCATTAGAATCATTGGTATAACACAGGGGTCTTCAACGTTTTCAGGCCGGGGACCCCCAAACTGATGGGGAGATGGAGCAGGGACCCCCTACCACCTCGTAGGGTGGGGGGGTCGGGGCTACGACATATTTTTTTTATTTTAAACATGTACAAGTTACAGCGAGCAGGGTGGGCCGTACCACTACCATTTCTAAACATACTACTTATTAACTGAGAACCAATGTCAATAATATCAACAATGTGTCAATTGCATAGTAATCATGTATTCAAGCTATTCAAAATGGATAGAATCATGATTTATTTTATAACATAAATGTGAAAAATTAAAAAAAAAATCTTTTTTGAAATCTTTTTTTTTTTTTTATCAATAATTTCGCGGACCCCCTGCAGTACCTCCGCGGACCCCCTAGGGGTCGCGGACCCCCTGTTGAGGACCCCTGGTATAACACCTACAAAGGAAGTACTGTATGGAATTTCTTTCCAATATGCTTGCTGACTGCTGTACGTAGAGTCTATTGTAAATTGTAAAGTTGTATTGTAAATTGTAGGCAATGGTGTAGAGTAGACAGTAACTAAGTACTCAAGTACTGTACTTAAAGGAGTAGTTCACCACTTTTCAACCTGTCTTCATATAATAGGTCCTCAATAATGTTCATGATAAAATATCACAATTTTTTTCTACTCAGTCCATGTCTCCTAGGAGAGCTGTGGGAAGTTCAGAATCCATCGTCTTGTGACATCATCATTTTCCAAAAAAAACTTTTTATCAATATTTTTGAAAAAAATATTTTGATTTGTATTATTGCGAGAACAATGGCTTCCACTTTAAAATTGCAACTTTTCAGGAATAGAAAGCCTGCAGTTTCTATAAGCTGGATTGGCAATCGATTATGTCACAAGACGATGGGTTTCTGACCTGCCCACAGCCCTCCTCTGAGAAAAAAAAAGAAAAAAAGCTATGTTTGAGTGAGGACCAATTATATGAACATAGGTTGAAAAGTGGTGCCCCTTTAAGTACAATTCTGAGGTATTTTAATGTTTTACTTTACTGGAGAATTTCCAATTTTCTGTACTTTTACTTCTACTCCATTACATCTCAGTGGCAAATATTATACTTTTACTTTGTCGATTTTGATTGTTATTTCAAAACATACATTAAAGGAGTAGTTCACCCCCAAAATGACCTATTTTCTATCGACTACACACACCTAATGAAGACTTTCATGGAGTATCAAATTATTGGCTTGGGAATGCGAGAGAAGAAAAAAAATCCATGAATTCAAAGCTCTGTGGGTTGTGTAATTAAAAATAAGTCATTCTTTGTGTGAACTACTCCTATACATTTCGTCTATTTGAGAATAGACGATCTACAAGCTCACAATGTGTCGCATCGTGACACATTGTGAGCTTGTTGGGCTATTGCTACTGTATTTTCCAAAGATTTTAATGCATTTGAAAACTTGTGAAATGGGACAGTCTGCACAATGAGTACTTATATGATGAGTACTTATATTTTGATAGCAATGCTTTTGGACTTTTTACTCAAGTACATTTTTATTACCAGAGTTTTACTTGTAACATAGTGTTTCTGCATTGCAATATTGGTTATTTTACTTAAGTAGATTTCCACCAACCATTGTAGGTCCCAGGGCTTCGGAGGAGCTGGGCACGCGGGCTGTGTTCGGCATCCGAGGCCTTGAGGGATTCTCGGCCAGCAAGGCGGTATGGAAGGCGGCGTCCTCGGAGCACAAGGGCAGCCAACCTCAGCAAGGCATCGTGGCCGTGGACGTGACCCCTCCCGCTGACGCTCCCGTGGGGGAGTACCTCCTGTCCGTGACCAGCGAGCAGTTCATGTTTGCAGCCAAGCGGGAAGTGGTCTTGGGCAAGCTGGTGGTGCTCTTCAACCCCTGGTGCAAAGGTACGGACAGAGGGAGGGAGACACCGTTGACCTTTTACAAATCCCTAATCATCTCATGAAAGGGATATTTCACTTTAAAAAAAAATAAAAAACCTGGTAATTTTATCGTTTACACAGGCTTTTGTGAACACCCGGGACAGTTTCTATGTTGCTCTATAAAGTATTTGATATTAATTTGATCCTATACAAACCCATATACTGTAGCTTCAAACTCCATTTTAACCACAGCGTCTAGTCGGCGACCTGGCCAACTCGGAACAATGTAAATAGGGAATGAATGCCCCGCCCTTTAATGCAAACCCCATTATACCTGTTTTCATAGGACCCGTTTTGACCATCTGTCTGCCTGTGTCCATTTATGCCCATATATGGAGATATCTGTATCTGTCTGTCTGTCTGTCGGCGTCCATTTTATGTCCATATATGGAGATCACTGCAGTTATAGTTCTGGGTCCATTTTATGCCCATATATGGAGATATCTGTCTATCTGCGTCCATTTTATGCCCATATATGGAGTATCTGTCTGTGCCTCCAACTGTGTTGCAGAGTGCAGACACAGTGCCGGTTCCCCCTTTAATGCAAACCTCATTATACCTGTTGTCATAGGACCCGTTTTGAACATCTGTTTGCCTGTGTCCATTTATGCCCATATATGGAGATATCTGTATCTGTCTGTCTGCGTCAATTTTATGCCCATGGAGATCTTTGACCATCTGTTTGCCTCTGTCCATTTATGTCCATATATGGAGATCACTGCAGTTATAGTTCTGGGTCCATTTTATGCCCATATATGGAGATATCTGTCTATCTGCGTCCATTTTATGCCCATATATGGAGTATCTGTCTGTGCCTCCAACTGTGTTGCAGAGTGCAGACACAGTGCCGGTTCCCCCTTTAATGCAAACCTCATTATACCTGTTGTCATAGGACCCGTTTTGAACATCTGTTTGCCTGTGTCCATTTATGCCCATATATGGAGATATCTGTATCTGTCTGTCTGCGTCCATTTTATGCCCATATATGGAGATCTTTGACCATCTGTTTGCCTCTGTCCATTTATGTCCATATATGGAGATATCTGTATCTGTCTGTCTGCAATCCATTTTATGCCCATATATGGGGGCATTCATTTTATGCCCATATATGGAGAACGCGCGTGCCCGTGGGACGAACGGTTCTCGAGATACGCGGATTACATACATAATACATACACACTCACAGAGATTTTTTGTTGACTCATGTGGCGTACGTGATGTCAGAGCCTTTTATGAAGTGATGTCACAATGAGTCAGAGCTTTCGCCGATTTCCTCCGGAACAGCCTGATGTCAACAATCAACCCCGCATAAGGAGATTCCGAACGTTTCGCGCCGGTTCGGGAAAACCGTGCGTCGGGTCGGGTCGAGACCCGGCACTGCACTCCGTGCCGCGGCGGGGAACGCGCGTGCCGAATCTGAAGCCGGTGGGACGAACGGTTCTCGAGATACGCGGATTACATACACGCAGACACGCAGAGACTTCTCGCATTTATAGATAGATGATAGAATCATCGAAAACACATAATTTCAATATATATACCGGTATATACATATATATATAAATTCCTGAAAAGTGTTTGACAATGGATGTATATGTAAGTGGTTGAATATGGATGTATATGTGATAAAGCCATGCTATTCATACAATAATGAATTGTGTACAAGCCACAACACCATTCACACTGGGTAGTCAACCTGGCCTAGTGGGGATATGCGCTCCTAAGAGGTGAATTTTCTTGTAGATTGACTGGGTGTTTATTGTGTTTTGTGTGTGTAGATGACTGGGTGTATCTTCCGGATGAGGCTGAGAGACAGGAATACGTGATGAACGAACAAGGAATCATCTACCGAGGCACAGACAGATACATTACTGCTATGGCATGGGATTACGGACAGGTACACATTACATTTTTAGCAGCTCAGTGGCCTTGTCGTTAGAGTGTCTGCCCTGAGACTGGGAGGTCAGGGTTTGAACCCCGGTCGGGTCATACCAAAGACCAAACATACCAAAAATTGGACCCAGTGCCTAATTGGCACTCAGCATCAAGGGTTGAATTGGGGATAAGCCCCTGCCACATACAAGCTGCCTCACCAGACAGAAACAGGAGATAGGCTCCTGTCCTATGGCAAGGCTTACTTAAAGGTGATACACCATGAAATTTCACATTTCCTATTTTAAAACCTTTTTTTGGGGGTCCCACTAGCACCTTCTATCCTCACAAAGTCCCATTTCTGACCGATGTGTCTTTCATGGTTTTGAGAAGGCGAAGATTAAAAGTATCCCACGGGTTCTCAAAACAGGCTATCCAGATTTGCTGCCGATTGTGACGTCATCTGCCGATTGTGACGTCATCATAAAAAATAAAAAAATCTAAAAAAATAAATAAATTTTTCAACAAAGATTTTTTTTTTTTCAAAAAGATTTGTTTTTGGGGGGGGGGGGGCTCTCTATTCAGGAGTGGTAATTTAGCCTCAAACCTTTTGAAAAACGTTTTTGGGACATAAACAATATGACATAAATACTTTTTAAACGCATGGTGTATCACCTTTAACTTACACATTACATTAAGATTACACCAGGTTACATTAAGATTACAACAGGTTTACAATGGATAGAGGGACAGAGAGACAGACAGACAGACAGACAGACAGACAGACAGATAGGTAGATAGATAGATACAGTAGATTGAAGAGTTGATAGAATGTTATATCTATGTTGTCTTTAATGAATAATTAATTAAATGGGTATGTGATAAACAAACTATTGCCCAACATTAGGCGTTATCCCTGGAATTCTGTCTTTGTTGGATAGAATCTCATGTGACCAAAATAATCTTTTGATGTGTCTCGCCCATCCAGTTTGAGGAGGACATGGTGGACATTTGTCTGAAGATTTTGGACGTCAATCCCAAGTTCGAGAAAGACCCGGCCGATGACTGTGCCGCTCGTTGTAACCCCATCTACGTCAGCAGAGTGGTCACTGCTATGGTAAGACAAAGGCAAGGTAAGACTTTGCAAAGGCAAAGTCTAGACTTATTTGTACAGTAGCTCAGGCTTGTCAACTCTCCTGGATTTCCCAGGAGTCTCCTGGATTTTGACCCCATCTCCTGGCATGCTCCTCCTGGATTGGCAAATCTCCTGGATTTCTCCTGGATTTTGTATCAAACTCCCAAAATTCACCAGAACACAGTAAATGACATCTACTATGTTAATTTTTTTTCGGGGGGAGGACCCCCAGACCCCCCGCTTTAGGGGTGGGGGCAATGCATGCAAGATCATACAGATATTCACTTAAGTAATGACTTATAGATGAGACATCATTATTAAAGATGTCTTACTTTGCTGCAGTCATCAAATCTGTACACCTACATTTGGCATTTTAGGCTGAAATTGTACACATGCTAGTACAAGTAATCCAAGTAATCCTGATAAATGTATCAAACATGCACAAAATTCAACAGAACACAGGAAAATATATCTATTAATACATTTTGGGGAGAGCACCCCCCAGACCCTGGTTGGGGAGTTCCGCGCACCCCCCAAAAAATAAATCTCCTGGATTCTGACAGTCCAATGTTGACAACCCTGGTAGCTAGCCTGTCGACCAGCCTGTCGACCAGTGGCTCTTTTTCCTGCATGAGGGCCCACTTGAAAATCTTGAAAGTGTTCGTGGCCCACCCAACTGACCACTTAACAGTATACTTTTTCCTTTGCATACATTTTCAGAGCACGATCGATTGTGTTCCGGTTTGGATGCATGAAAAACTGAAAAACATTATATAGATATTTTCTTTCTTTTTTACGACCTGCCTGTTTGTCTGTCAATGTATCTTATCTATTGTCATGATGGAAATGTGTTAAGTGCATAAATACTTTACAGTTTTCAGGTAGACTATACTATACTATTACTATGCTTTAATATTATCATTGGTATGTATAGCAAGTGTTACCCCGTGTGAACACATTAATGCATTACTAATTACAATCCAATAATATGATTCTGAATTAGGCCACTTTACAAAATACTTGACCTTATACATTATTATGCTTTATAATGTGTTATGCTTATTGTTATAAACAAGCAATATGATTTTTTACGGGTTCTTATAACTATAATCATAGTGTTATAAGCAGATTATAATGCATTATAATTATGTTTATAATATTGATTGATTGATTGATTGATTGATTGATTGATTGATTGATTATTTTATTAGACAAAAATGGAGAACAGTACAAGTATAGTCAATACAATTGAAATGTAGTACAGTACAGGTACAGTTAAACAAACTTTTACGGCCTAACCCTCTGTATTTAATTCATGTACAATATGTAGACATTGGGTAACATATATGTGTTACCCAAGTGGTAACACATTAATGCTTTATTAATTACAATCCAATAATATGATTCTGAATTAGGCCATTCTACAAAATGATGGTAATGCAAGTATACTTTGAAGCCAATACCTTGTACTCACGTAAGGTTTTTACCATTTCTACTTGTGTTAGCTACTTTTACTTAGGTAAAACGTCTGAGTATGTCTTCTAACATTGTGTATTATTTGTGCAGATCAACTCTGTGGATGACAGAGGAGTGCTGGCCGGCTCTTGGGGTGATTACTTCGGCGGCGTCTCGCCCACTCACTGGAGCGGAAGTGTCGAAATCCTGCGAAAATGGCACAAATTTAACTGTCACGCGGTGAAGTACGGACAATGCTGGGTGTTCGCCGGGGTCATGTGCACAGGTAAAGAACCCAGCCCTCCTTTTGTGTGCTGCAGAAATGTATAGCTTATTAACACTTTTCTTTAGGCTAAAGACAAGGGATTCCTACATTATTTTTTTTAAATCTAATTTATAATTTTTGATAGACACAAATTTAATCATATCAGTAATGCATAATTATTATTGTTGTGGTTCTCAAAGTGAGGTCCAGGGACTCTCTGGCTTACTTGATAGTGATAAATGATAGTTACCTATATTATCCCGCAGGGGAAATTCAGATATCGCAGCCCAACCCAGCTGCTTTTTTTTTATCAGCTTTAACCCAGCTGAACTCAACCCAGTGATGCCCACAAGGAGCGCAAGGGGGAAGGGGAGCAGTGATAGCTGGAGCAGGGAATCGTACCTGCGGCCTCTGGGGCCTCCAGAGTCCTAGGTGTGGACACTAACCACTCAGCTATCACTGCTCACTTGAGAGGGTTCCAAATGGACACTTACAAGTTCACTCTCAGACAGTGTTATGGTGGTCCTTGAAATGAAAAGGTTTGAGAGCCACCGTTATTATTGCAGAAGAAGTGCACACCAGCTCTGTCAGCATGAGTAAACCGGTTCCAGAAACGGTTCCAAATGTGACACTTCCTCAATGTCGTCCTCCGGTTTTAATATAATATAAGATTCAAGTGTGTGTAGATGATGATGATACATCATGACATGATATACTGTGTGTGTGTGTGTGTGTGTGTGTGTGTGTGTGTGTGTGTGTGTGTGTGTGTGTGTGTGTGTGTGTGTGTGTGTGTGTTTTCTCCAGTGATGAGGTGCTTGGGTATTCCGTGCCGTGTTGTCACCAACTTCCAGTCGGCTCACGACACGGACGGCAGCCTGACCATCGACGTGCTCCACGCAGACTACGGAGTCCGGGTCCGAGATTCCAAGGACAGTGTCTGGTGAGTGAAGCCCAGTTCATTGGCTGCTCTCATTGCACAACGGTGTCGCTTGCCGACAAGAACTAAAGACCCTGACACACTGAAAGCACGAGACACACCTGACCTCATTTTGACGACTTACCCTAGTCATTTTGTTCTTATGTTTTGGCTTGTTTTGTTTTTACCACACGGTAAAAATGTAATTTAGATATCATGTTTAATAGACAGATGCTAGGTTCATTGTTTGCCTGATATTATTTTGATAGTATATTGTAAATGTTTTAGTCTAATGCTAGGTGCATGGCTTACCTGTGATCCTTGTTTACTGAGGCACCACACTGTCTCTGCATTTGACTTGTCTTTACCTTGCTTATTGTAAACCCTCTGGATAAAGAGCGTCTGCAAAATCCCTACATTATATACGCATGTCATCAAATGCACCCATTGTTTATAACGGATGCAGCCACACTGAAGGCATCAAGTCTACGCGACAAAACCTGTTGACACTTCTTTTAGAGCTCGGTTCTACTTTGGAGCCTTCAATGTGTGGCACAGACAGACCAGAGAGAGTGAATGGAACAAGACGGAATACAGTGTGGAGCATGTGTCCATGCATGTATGTGCAACACAGTTCATTACACAGCCGATGATGTCTAGTTAGCGCGGTGGTTGTTTACTCTTCCAATGGGAATATTTGACACGTGTCAGGGACATGGAGTATGAACTTGAACAGAAGGAAAGAGACTTTTGTACATGTATATCCCATCTCTTTTTCTCTTCACTGTCATGTCAGAGCACAATCACATGAGGAGAACATTAAAGAAAAAAGAAATGAAAAGTTGGCAGTAATTAGAAAAATCACTCCTGGTGTGAAGTGAGCGGTGCTATTTATCATTTAATTTCATTAAGTCTCCTACAAAGCTTGGCCAATGTGACCCTGGGCGTACAACAAACCAAGACTCAAGCGTTTATCCACCGCAGGGCATCCAACACTTGGCTTGGCCATGTGTCCATATGAGCATGCACTGTGGCCACAGTCCATGTTCTCCATGTGATGCGGCAGCCATCACTCAATGTACCTTTTCATCTTGAGGAGACATCCGTGTTTCTCCGCAGAGGTTCCAAGAGAACATCAGTGTTTTTCAGCTCGCTCTCTGTGCTGTACAGGTTGTTCTCCTGGATGTAGCGAACCACAGGGTCCGGCAGCAGGTACCTGACGCTCTGTCCCCGCCGCAGCGCTCGCCGCACATGAGTGGCCGAAATCTCATTTGTCACCCATTCGCGGACCACGTGGATGTTCTTACGATGCCTCCATAGAGCGTCCGATTGGTGGATGACCTTCTCGGCATCTGCCCCGTGGCGGCTGATGCAGACCACGCCGTAGAGGCCTACGATTTCAGCCACGTCCTCCTCCGTCCATAGATTTGGAATGCCGAAGGAGTCCAGGACGTCGCCCCCACACAGCAGCATCAGCCGAGGTGGTGGAGCCTGGGAAGAATGCTCCTTCCTTGCACTCTTTCTCCTTCTTTGCAGCTCTTTGTTCTGCCCGACTGCCACCAGTTCCCCGCAGTGATGCCGTGCTACTTTAACCGTCTCCGTCCACTCAGGCTGTAAGCTCTCCCAGGGGTCTACCGTGATCCAGTCAGAGCCATCAATGGCCAGTTGGGCCATCAGCACACGGTGGTGGGCTTCGATCAGACCCTTCTTCTTATAGCCGTCGCCCACTGGAGAGATGATGCCTTTCACCACCTTGTACGGGCCGCTGTCTTCCAGGTGGTCTTTGGCGAGCTCAAACATCCTCAGGTGCATGTTGGTTACGGGGTTGAAAGAGCCACAGGACAGCAGCACCACGTTGGTTAAACCCTGGGACTCCATTAAGACACGATTCTCTGTTCTAATAGTTTCTTCTGTTACTTAAGTACTTGGTGCGTGCCTCTTGTAGTTAGTCTCTTCACGGTGTGAAGGCAGACCAAACTTAAAATTGTGACATCATGCTTCACCACTTTGACACCTTGTTAGTGTGGTTGCCAGTAGGGCAACCTGACTATTGTTCTAATCCGGCCATTATTTTATTACGTCACCATTAAAGAGTAAGTCCATTGAGGTCAATCGGGGAGTGGTGCTAGCTTGAGGATTGGTCAAGCTTCACATGACAATTTGGCTACTCAGACAATAAATAGGCAACGACACTTCTAGTTTAGGGAGTTGCCCAAATGGCATGTTACCGGCATCAAAGCACGAACATGGGGTAACCATGGCAACCTAATGTCAACAAACATTTAAGAGCCAAGGACAGACACACAAAGACATTTATCTGTCCTTTCACTAATGCCAAAATATTTTGTTCCTCACTGACATTGTCTATATGTTGTCAGTTTTGCCCAAATATGGAGTTCCACAATGCTCCACTATTGGCCTTCAAATACTCACTGAATTTCCCTAGAAATCACCTATGATACCCTAGCATCCATGCACTGTTTTAACCTGGAAACCATCTGTTTCACTTAGCAACCATATTATCCATATACCAATCACTGTTTCCCCTAGCAACGACATGTTTGACTCTTAGCAACCACCTCTTTATCCTAGCAACCACCTGTTTACCTTTAGAAACCACCTATTGCACGTGTCCCTTCTATGCCCATATATGGAGATCTCTATCTGTCAGTCCTTTTCCCTTCCCTCCTTTTCATCAGTATATGCCCATATATTGGCCTATCAGTCGGATCGGTTCTGGACAACCACCACTTATCAGAACAACTCAACGCCAGGCACCACACTCCCTTGAGTCCTTGCCAATGCATGCGCCAAGTTTTAAGTCGTTTTGGTCCTATATATGCAGATGGCCATATATATGCTACGGACATGGGTATGGGTATATCAGGTTTGTTTATGTCTGTGTCATAACATGACATGCCTATATATGGGCATATCAGGTTTGTTGTCTCCGCCAGGCTGAAAGGCATGACCGAGACTATGTTTTGCACCCTGTCCGTCTGTTACCAGCTAATCTCTGGCGCTGTTGGCCCGGTTGCTGTCCAACTGTGCACACACACTCCCTGGATGCCAATGCCACATTTTTCATATGGGCCACCATGAGGAAAATGCTTGCAAAACTTTTTTTTTTTTTTTTTTTTTACAGTACTCCTTCAGATTCTGCCCAAAAATCATGTTGGCACCCTGCACCCGTGCTTAAGGTTGCCTGCCTCTGCTTGAAACCTTACTGTTGTTTGTGTCCTGCAGGAACTTCCATGTGTGGGTGGAGGCCTGGATGAGACGGCCAGACCAGAAGGAGGATGGAAGCTATGATGGCTGGCAGGTTGTGGACCCGACCCCACAGGAGAGGAGCAACGGTACTTGTCTCTGCAATCAGTGGCTATCAAGCTTTTTTATTCCAACGACCCCCAGTTTGACGTGCATTGGGCCAGTGATTCTCAATCTTTTTTCTCATGTCATGTTTTCTCATGTCACGGACCCCATGTGTAAGGTTGAGAGGGATGAGGCCACACAACTCAAAGCCATCGTGGCTTAGAGTTGTGAGCCAGGCCTCATCCTTCTCAACATTATTACCAGCCGTGGTCAGCACCTCGTCAACACAGTCCCAGAGAAACCCATTGTTAAGAAGAAAAAAGAAAAAAAATCACACCCAATGTGAAGTGAGCGGTGGTCGTGCTTGCATAACGTCTTCAGACTAGGATTTGAGTCTAGGATGTACACAGGCTATGCTACACACACACGTTTTACTATGGCAAAACGCTGAGGAAAAAGGCTACAGACACACGCACAGCCACTCTATGGAGCGGTTTACCAACGCTCAAAAATGTGTCTCTTTGTTTTATCTATGGGACTTCCAAGTGTAAAATCCACATTGTTGATATAACTCTGAGAGCGCACAAATGGAACCAAGAGGACCCGTAAAGGTCCACTTGGTTGAGTTGGTTAAATTTGTGAGTTATGGGGATCTGTGGATTAATAGTGCACAAAACTGGGGGTCCTTGAAATAAAAAAGAAATAAGTGGAACCAGTGGAATGGACTAACATGGGTTTGCTCTCCTCTCATGCAGGTGTGTACCGCTGTGGTCCAGCTCCAGTCGCAGCGATCCGTGCCGGACACACCGACCAGAAATACGATGTTCCATTTGTCTTTGCTGAGGTCAACGCTGACTGCATTGACTGGCTGGTTAGTACCTGATGGACAGGAAAGAACTGCATCCAGGGAATTGGTTGTATCAGTGGTTCTCAAAGTGTGAACATGAGCTGGGGTCCTCAGCTAAATTTGGAATACAGCATAAAAATCTGTTTAACCACTTGGACCCTCAGTCAGCTACTGTACTTGAAGAGACGACAATATCCGACCTACAAGCTGGGAGCTTATAGACCTGCTATTTATCTTAAGGTTTAATATACTTTTAACAACACAGATTTTGTATGGAGGTCCCCGGCACAAACAGTTTTCAGGGGGTCTGTGGCCAAATATCTTCTTGACTTTACAGCATATGGATTAGAAAGAGTTGAAAAAAGGGGATAGAAAATACTTAAGCCCAACTTGTATATACTCTTATGACAAATAGCAAAAGTAGCCAATCTACAAGTTCCCAATCCAAATATGGACATCTTCCACCACAAATGCCTAAATATGGACAATTGTACATCCTCCAAATTAACCCAACATTAACTTGTACATCACATCGGGAACTGTATAAAAGGAACGAGACACCGGCCTCTTAAAGGTTAAGCTCCAATCTGGAGTCAGATAGCAGCCTCTGAGATCTGCACTCCTTTGGTTTCACCCATGCAAGCATCCATAATACTGTTCTGACTGGACACCCAGAAGTGATGTCTGTGTATTGAACCCTGCACCAAACACATCAATCACTGCAAGCCTGTATGACTAAACAGGAGGAGGTAATACTGATCCAGACAAACCATTTACTGCTGACCCTTAATTACTTTTTGGGAACTTGAATCTCTCAGGCCCTTCGAGAAGGGCTTTATTAGCTGAATGGTTAAACCGTTATCAGGCTGGTAGCTATTATGGTGATGAAGTCATCGGTTGAGGATGATGATGCTGGCTGGGGACTGGGCATTGTCCCCGGGAAGATGAAGAATAATGCCAAGTGGGTTGACATCACTCGTGGTTTCGAGGGGGCGTGCAAGGAACTGAACCTTGGCGAGTTGCTTCATGACAAACTGTTTGGCTTGTCGGAGGCTATGTCGGCCATCGAGATGATGAATCCGAAGATGGATGCCGGAATGATCGGGAACCAGATTAAGCGGAAGGTGGTTCTGAGCTTTGAACAGGCTGTCAAGGCCGGTGCCATCAGGGTGAGGGACCTGGGCGCGCCTCAACTGATCGGAATCATGGACACATGTTTCTGCTGCTTGATCACATGGCTGGAGGGCCACTCTCTGGCCCAGACAGTGTTCACATGTTTGTACATGCACAAACCAGACTTAATAGAGGACCCGGCTCTCCAAGCCTTCACCCTGGGGATCCTCAAAGTGTGCGCCATCGCTCAAGGGAAAGTCATGAAGGCCGCCGTGTTTGAAGAGGAAGACTTCCAGGCCGTGACCTATGGCTTCAAGATGGCCGACAATGTCACAGACTCACGGGTTGCAGGCATGCTGAAAGACGTGGAGGATGAGTTCCAGAGGCAGGTTAAGAGCACACGCTGTCGACAGGGCGAACAGCAGCAGCGAGATGCCGGGGTCGAGCTGGAGCACCAGCAGAGTTTGGCACTTTTCAACAGGATCAAGTTCATACGCCTGCTATTGACCGCACTTATCGCCTTTTCAAAGAAAGAGACCAGTGGCAGCTCAGTGGGCGAGGCCCAGAAACTGATGGCTCAAACAGCTGATCTCCTGCCAGCCATCCACTCCAGTATCCACCATGGTATCCAGTCACAGAATGATGCCAAAGGAGATCAACCCATCATGATGGGCTTTGAGCCCCTGGTCAATCAGAGACTGCTGCCCCCCACCTCCCCCCGCAACATCAAGATCATCAAGAGAGAGGAAATGGTGGCATACTTCAGCAAGCTCATAGAGCGTATCGACAGCGTCTGTGATGTCGTCAATTCCACCAACCTGCACAGCATACTGGACTTCTTCTGTGAGTTCAGTGAGCGGTCTCCCTGTGTGCTCTCCCGATCACTGCTTCAGACTATGTTCCTGGCGGATAATAAGAAAGTGTTTGGGACTCACCTGATGCAGAATATGATCAAGGATGCTCTCAGGTACTTTGTCAGCCCGCCTGTTCTCTCCTCCAGGTGCTGTCTCTTCAACAACCACCAGGCCAAGGGCTACTTGGACTCATTCGTCACTCACTGCTCCCTGCCCTTCTGTAGCCTCATACAGATCCACGGCCACAACCGAGCTAGGCAGAGAGACAAGTTAGGACTCATCCTGGAAGAGTTTGCTGCGCTGCAGGACGAGGCAGAGAAGCTGGACACTGCGCTGCACGGCCTGCTGACCAAGCTGGAGCCTCAGAGACAACACCTGGCCTGTCTGGGCACCTGGGTCCTCTACCACAACCTGAGGATCATGATCCAGTACCTGCTGAGCGGCTTTGAGATGGAGCTTTACGGCGCACACGAGTACCATTTCATCTACTGGTACCTGTCAGAGTTCCTCTACGGCTGGCTGATGTCCACCCTGAGCAGAGCCCACTCCGCTCAGACGGCAGAGGAGAAGGTCGCGGAGGAACAGCAGAAAGGACGCAGCAGCAGCAAGAAAGCCAAGAAGAAGAAGGAGGCACACTCGCTGAATAAGGAGGTCACCATGTGTCAAGCCTACCAGAACATGTGCGCTGGCATGTACAAGACCATGGTGGCGCTGGACATGGGCGGGAAGGTGCGTAAGCCGCAGTTCGAGCTGGACAGCGAGCAGGTTCGCTATGAGCGTCGCCTCGCCCCCTTCAACAGCGTGGTCACTCCCCCGCCCGTACGTTACGTCCAGTTCAAGGAGAGGTCTGACCTGAAGAGCGATCCTCCGCCAGGCCCGGCTGACCTGTACCTTGCAGCCAGCAAGCACTTTCAACAGGCCAAGCTCGTCCTGGAGAACGTGGTCGGTCCAGACGCAGAGGTGAACCGTGTCCTGAAGGTGGCCAAGCCCAACATGGTGTTGACAAACCTACTGGCCGCCGGACACAAGAAAGACACTACAGTGCTCCCGCAGTTTGACTTCTCTGCTCACAAATACTTCCCTGTGGTCACGATTACATGATTCAGGAACATTCAGAATGAAACCTACAGTACCAGTAAGACTCCCTAGACCGTAGGTCGCTTATCTCCACAAATAGGGCAAAAATTAGTTTTTCCAAAATCTTCCTGATCCATGTTGATGACATGAGTGTAGACATACTGTGTAGTGATTTTCGTGATTTTAGGGCAAAATCTGTAGGAGCAGTGTCCAAAAATGTGTTTTTAAAAATCGGCCTGAAGGTGGCGCTATATGGGACAGATTCATGTTGATGGGATGAGTGTAGACATACTGTGTAGCGATTTGCGTGATTTTAGGGCAAAAACTGTAGGAGCAGTGTCCAAAAATGTGTTTTAAAAATCGGCCTGAAGGTGGCGCTAGAAGAGGGCCATGTGAGAAATGAGGGGTGGGGTCTCCGCGTTGCCTTGGCGGACGAATAGGTACCGGCCCCGGCTCTCCCGGACGCTCCTAGCCCGAGTTACGGCATTTTATGTGAGCTGCAGTGGAGGGGGTCCTCCACTGGGGGCGCCACCACTTTTGCATCCGTTCTGGAGCACCAGGAGTGGGTGGTCCCCAGGAATTCCCCGTGAGCAGCCCCGTTGGGGTGGTCATTTGGTCATTTTTGCACATTTGGTAATTCTTTACACCTGGGGGTCCCCCAGGGACCTGGGGGTCCCTGGACAGGTCCCTGGACAACCCTTTGGCAGGTAAGGAGTGTGTGTGCAAAATTTGGCATGGATGGGGGCAACGGTTGTGGAGATATGAGCAGGGCAAAAGTGTGACGTGTGACGTGTGACAGACGGACGGACGGACGGACAGCCGGTGGAGGTTTTGATAGTAAATGCGACCTATGGTCGCAATAACAGTGATGCACAGCAACAAATTACACTTACTTTTTTATCTACTTTATATTTGTTTTTGAGCAGTGCTCCTGAAAGGAGCTAATCTCCAAGATCTGGCTTTGTCCTTTTGTCCAAAGACTGTTGTACGCCCACGGTCACATTGGCAAAGCTTCGTGGGACGCTTAATGAAATGAACTCATAAATAGCACCACTCGCTTCACACTAGGTGTGATTTCTTTGGAAGCTTATGACTTTCACCCATTACGTTTCAAAGACAAATATTGTACCCAAATACCTCTATGATGTCATGTGAACCTACAGTACTAACAATATGTAGATCTGCTGTTTTTACCAAATGTTTTCCCCAGATTAGGCATTCATGTGCTAGGGTTAATGTGGTTCAGTCAGTGTTTTGTAGCTGCGTTTATATGATTATCATTATTAAATAATATGCGGCTGTGGCTCAGGAGGTAGAGCAGGTCATCATGATCTGTGGGCCAGCGGTTTGAATCCTAGCTCCTCCTGTCCATAAGTGTCCTTGGGCAAGACACTGAACCCCACATTGCCTCCAATGAGACGGTCGGTGCTAGCTTGTCACCATTGGTGTGTGAAAATGTGGGAAGTAGACACTGGCATAGATTGTTTGCCGCTTCACCTCCAATGTATGAATGAATGAATGGACCATTGTAACGAGTTCACAACTTGCTTAGAAAAGCACTATACAATCCAATCTATTAATACAATTATGTGTTTTTGTACTGCTAGGTTATGGCCGATGGTTCAAAGAAGAACATCTTTTCTGACACTATGAGAATTGGTCAAAACGTCTCCACCAAGTCTGTGGGCTCCAACCAGAGGATGGATATCACAGAGAGCTACAAACACAGAGAGGGTGAATATATGTGCAAGCATGCACGCACTCATGTACGCTCGCATGCACAGATATGAATGAGGACACACACAATGTCAGCATGTCTATTGTCTACCCAAACATGTGCATATACATCAGTGGTGTAGGATACAAACATACACACAAATTAATCAATTGAACATAACCCACTTTCACTTTAACAATATTTCGTAAACAGTGAAAATAACTGATCTACAGGCTCATCACAGCGTGTTGTGGATTGGCTATTGTCACTAATATTTAAGATTTCTGAAGATTTTAAGGGAATGCAAGACATTAATTTGCTCTGTAATTTGTACTTTTGAATACCTATACTTAAAGGGGAAAACCAACCATTTTCAATATTGAACTATGTCATAATATACCTTAGAGCTGTTGTGTGTAAATAAGAGAAATAAAAATGCATTTTATTCATTAAAAATTACACCTCTGCTCTGAACAGGTACCAACGAGGAGAGAAGAGTCAATAAACACGCCCTAACCAGAGATTACTCCATAGAAGGACGGCCCAGAAAGCCAAAGGAGGAACCAAATGGAACAAATGGAACAAATGGAACAAACGGCGTCCATACTATCTCTGCCATTTCAATGAACATCGCGGAGGTAGGCCTTCTACGCTATTTCTTTAAGAAAACAAAGGGTTTGAAAAATGTCGAGAAAATATTGTGAGATGGACCACGAGTTACTTTTACTTAGGCACTCCAAGTATATTTTGATGCCAATAATATAGTTCTCTTAGGCAAGTAACATTTTTAATAAAGGCCTTTTGCTTGTAAGAGTATTATATACTGTGATATTGTTACTTAGTTAAAAAAAATAAAGAAAATCGGAATACTTCTTATAACATTGGTGTATTATTCTAGATGTCAAAGCCCATGAACGGCCAGGACATCAGTTTGAAGCTGGAAATGAGCAGTAAGGACCAGGCAGCCAGGAGTTTCCATGTTACCATCAGTACCCAGGTCATGAGGTACACCGGTGTACCGTCTGCTAACGTCTACACCCAGCAGAACGAAGTCACTCTGGAGCCTGGACAAGGTAAACTAGTCAGTCCCTACCAGGGACGTGCTGGCCATTGGGAAAAGCGACAACTCCCGAACGGCCCGTTCATTCCCGGCCGGTCCAGGCCGGCCATTAGGAAAAAGATTAAAATAAAATGTCGGCCCTCGTTCCATTTTAGGGGCTAGGCGGCCAAAAAGTAAATCGTCACTGTCAGGCAGAAACCTCGTAACTCCAAGTTTCAAATGTGTAAATTGTTTTGCAAAGCAAAGCCACATTCATTCCCTGCGTCCTGGCTTTCTGCTTTCATCTGATTGGCTGAGGCTGCTGCTGCATGCACCGTGGGTGCTGGGTAGGTTTGTAAAATGCCATTTGTCAGGCTACACAAGTGGCCACAACTCCAAATGAAAAGCCTTTGCAATGTCAATAGCTGAAGTATGGCCGACGAAGGCCGCAGAGGCCTAAATCGTGTTTGTTTTGCTGCTGTATTGATGAAATAAATTGGGGAGAATTACGACGGTGTGCGCTCTGTGTGCTCTCCAGCACAAACAGTGAGCTACTGTATGCTATTGCTTAGTCAGTGTTTCAGTCTCAGATGTTATATATTTTTTTTCTTTCTTAAAGGACATAGTTTATATATAATATAATTTGACAGTTGTTATGACAGATCATGTGTGGTTTTGAGTGAGAGTATGGGATTCCAGCCATTCACATGTCTCATGCTCAGAGGGAGTTGGCAGCCCTGCAATTATTGTGGATTAGCAAACGTTCTTTGGCACACCTGAAATAATTTAGTTTTTTTCTGACACACTGTGCCGCTCCATTCAGCTAAACGGATAAGAGGGGATTTAACTTTCCCAGTTCTGAGCTGGTTTTTAAACTTGCATGTCCAGTTTCCCAAATTATACTTTGTCATGTTTTCACTTTTTAGTAATCAAGGGCCTTCTCTCTCTCTCTCTCTCTCTCTCTCTGCTAGTATTACGGTAGTATAACTGGCACTTTATATTAATGCACTGAACTCAGGGAAATGGATTGGAAAATTAACCGTGGGACAGTTTGTTGAAGGGTTAACTGACGTTGTTTCGAAGTGCTGCAATATGGCCTCCACTATCTATTTTATTTCATTGAATTGTGTCTATCTGTCTGTCTGTCTGTCTGTCTGTCTGTCTGTCTGTCTGTCTCTGCAGACTTCTGGTTCCCCATCCTGGTTCCAGCCACAGCGTACAGGGGACATATGCTGACCAGTGACAGTGTGAAAGTGTCAGTCATGGCCACAGACAAAGAACGGCCAGATGCCATCTACCTGACAGAGGCAGACATCACACTGGAAAACCCTCACATCTCTATCACTGTTAGTACTTACCAAGAACTGACACTAGAATCAGTGGTGGACAAAGTAGGCCTATACTCGAAGTAAATACTCAATAATTCAAAAGTACAAACTATGAAGTACATTTTCAGAAAGAAAAAATCAATATAAATTGTAAAAATAGCAGACAAGGCTGTTTTTTGAATATTCATTGCTCCAGAATTTCTCAATGGGAGAAAGTGCCCCCTTTCCAGAGTTTTATTTTACTTTTTATTTTTATTTGCATTTAATAACACAATGTGTGTGTGTGTGTGTGTGTGTGTGTGTGTGTGTGTGTGTGTGTGTGTGTGTGTGTGTGTGTGTGTGTGTGTGTGTGTGTGTGTGTGTGTGTGTGTGTGTGTGTGTAGGTTCCAGAGCAGGGCTGGCAGGGCAGAGAGCTGCCAGTGGAGATCGTGTTTAAAAACCCACTTGACGAGACACTGAGGAACTGCAGTCTCACCATCACTGGCAGTGGACTGGTCAGATATGCCATTAGTTCCAGGTCAGTGTGTGCGTGTGTGTGCAGTGGTGGAAAAGGAAAGGTACTCACATTTATTACTTAAGTATAGGTATGGGTGCACCATCGATACTGCAACGTAGAAATACTCTGTTAGAAGTAAATGTCCGGAATTCAAAATGTATTTAAAGTACCAAAAGTATAAGTACTCATTGTGTATTTGAGTGACGCGCGTGTGTGTGTGCGCATGAAAAGCGTACCGTATCTCCATATATCATGTCTGTGAAAAATAATGTGTTGTTGTGTACTGTATGTGCAGACTTGCAGAGTTGGGTCCAGATCGCCAGGTGCACTTCAAGTTCTTCATCCTTCCCTACAAGTCAGGAGTGAAGACTCTGCTGGTGGACTTCGACTGCTCCAGCTTCAGAGACATCAAGGAAAGCTGCACCGTCCGCATCCAACCAGCCATACGCCTGGGGTTCTGATCTGCACCGTCCACCACCCACCACCTTCTACAGTTTGAATACTGCCAGGGAAAAATAAAGAAGAAAAAAGTAAAATATGATTAGGCTTGATTAGGCTATATCAAAATATTACAAGCTTCTTATAACCCATCATTTCCTAGCTTTGTCCAGCATTTATTTGAGCCAGTACACCGATGAAAACCTGCCGTTACAAGTTTGAGAAATCGAGATCAAGCAGCAGGTGATGCAGGCGAATACTGCCATCTTGTGAAGTTGTGAACCTACCCAGTGGTCTGTGATGCTTCAGATGTAGTGTTTGTGTTTCATAAAAGATACAATATTGGGTTGTATAATACTGAGTTAAATTAACATTGATTTATAATATGAATTGGGGTCTCAGAGATATATTACATGGGGGTTTGTAGCCTACAAACTGAGAAATGGCTGGGAATCACTGCTATAGAGCCGTAAATAAATCTTCTCTCAGGTCGCTTATAGGCTATGTCACTGACATATCTTTTCAAATGGGGTCCACAGGCTAATATATTTGGGGGTCCTTGACATAATATCAAATTCGTACTCTCTTGTCAATTGTAAAATGTCTAGACGTTTATATAAAGGCTTCATGGCTGATTCATTTATAGCTTTTAACCTCTATGGGGGCCTCCCACGACCCACGGGCCACAGACAAGGTCAGAAAGAGAAGGATGAGGCTGGCTGGGCACTGCACTGGGCAAATGCTTTCTCCTGCTATGCCGCTAAAATGTGGAACGCCCTACAGAAGGCCTTAAACGAGTGTAAGCCACTTAAAGGCGCATGCTACTCAAAACTAGTAAAAGAAAACAAAGCCAATTCCTTACCTCCCCCTGACCTTTCTATTGTAAATACCATTTATTTTTAATTGTTTCAATGTTATTATGAGTTAAAAAAAGGTCCTTGTCTCCTTGAGTATCATTTTAGTTGACCGTGTACCAGTGAACTGTACTGAAACGGTACCTTTTCCTATGCAAACTTATAATAAAGTTTTCAATGAATCAATCAATCAATCAATCAATCAATCAATCAATCGATCAACCAATCAATCAATCAAAATGTGTCAGGCACCCACAACTGGTGGCGAGCGAACTAACACTGTGGGAACCAACAGGCCCAGGGAAAGAGGCACACACCACACTGCAGTGCAACAAGCTGAGCTAACAGCACTGCAGAGCTCAAGACCCTGATGCTAGACAGGAGGGTGTGGAACACAGAGTTGGTGTTGCCTAGTTCGCACTCTCACATCACACCATAGCATATAACATGTAGGCCTATTAAATTATAATGTGTAAAAAAAAACATTTAAAAAAAAAAAACGAAAACGAAAACTACATCAAGATTCAAGAATCAAGACATGCATTCTTTGCTCTCCTTTTTCAAAAATAGAAACCCAACAACTGCTCTGCTCAGTCATATGAAGAGAAAGCGAAATAGAACACCCCGCCTGCTGTCTGTCAGTGTTACAGCTGTCAACTACACCCTGCTAGTGAACACACTACAACAGGAAATGGATTCACTTGGCCTTCAAAGTTAGAGTGTAATTTATAATAATGACTCATTTAAATCTTGTCACTAGTCTTACTGGTGTACATGTTTTGCTTCAATCCCAATTAAATAGTTCTATCTAATATGTAATTTGCATAAAGACCATTTCTGATAAATATAATTCAAAATTGTCCTTTTTGAAGGGTTTCAAATACTTAGTTTGCAGAAGTGTTCCTAATATTCCAATGCATTTATCACTTTGGCCCAGAAAATAGAAGATCTAAGGCTAAGCTCACAAAGTGCCACATTGTGACACGTTGTGAGGTTTTAGCTTGACTATTTTTGAAAAAAGTTCACCTAAATTATAGTGTCAAGCAAAGTAAAGCGACACCAGGTTGAAAGTGGTTGAGGGTTAGGGTTAGGGTTAGGGTTCTATGTTCCCCACCTCACAGCATTAGTTTAGTGAGGTTATGGTTAGGGTTAGGGTTAGGGTTAGGGTTAGGGGTAGGTTTAGGTGGTAAGAAAGTGGGGAACATAGAACCTGGGGAACATAGGTACGGTCCCGTCTTTGAGAACCATCCAATAGATAGATCAGTGGTTCTCTTACAGTTATGTAGTGGGGGTCCCCCATGCTTCATCTCTCTCTCAGCTAAGTGGCTTCATGTCCTTCCTTTTATGGGGGAGCTGGTTGAATTAACAACCCATTATGACCGGGGAATGCATCTTAATTGTTAGAATTTCACCACTTTATCCATTATTTTATGCTTTAACAATAGAAAATAGCAGATATACAGGTCTATCCCCAAAAAATAGAATATTGTGTAAAAAAGCATTGCAGATGGCAGAGCACCCCAAATCATAACTGACTGCGGAAACTTCACACTGGACTTCAAGCAACTCTGACTACAGAAGGTTGACATTTCTATTATAAATCCTTGTTTTGAGTGGTCTTGTGTAATATTGTAATATTTTGAAATATGGACCAAAATATTAACAAAAAAGGTTTGGAATAATTCAATGAATGTGCAATGTATCTAGAATATATGAAAGTTTCAAAAAAATATATGAAAGTTTCAAGAAAGTTTACTTTTACACAATATTCTATTTTTTGGGGGATAGATCTGTACAAGCTCACAGCGCTTCTTTAAATATAGGCTATATGTTTTAAAGCAAAAATGTATAAATCTTTGCTTCTGGGCAATCTGGGGGGTCTCCTGGAACAAAATATTTTGAGATGGGGGTCGGTGGTTAAACCTAAACACATAATTTCTAGGGGTTCTTTACATTAAAAGGTTTGAGCACCACTGATCTTAGAAACATACGTTTTTCAGAAAACCATTAGGTTTTAGAATACTTTTTTGTGGGTATTTTTCAGGCATAAATGGGTTTCAAACTTTAGTTTTATGTTGAAGTACCACCGGAAGTCGAATTTTCCGTTTAACTTGACAGCCGATACATCTGAGTGGAGGAGAACTTACTAGACCGAACTAGAAGTCTGCAGACCACAGAGCACAACGTCCATACATGTCCATGTGCTTCCAGACAGTTTGATGACACATGAATACAAGACACATCACTGATGTCAGGACGACGACCACCACCAGTAGACTGGAATAACTTCGCAGCCATCTCGAAAGGTCTTGGTTTGAACCTCGAAGAGGCGATCTACGTCCCCACAGCCGGTGAGTGTGTCACAATGTTGCACCAAACCCGGTTACCCGTGGGAATATGCTACCCGTCGGCGGCTCCTTCTCGCTCTACGTGTGTCAGGCGCTAGAGACTCGCAAAGATTATTAACTCGCCTACTAAAGGTGATCAGGTCTACCGCCGTTATTTGTTTTTGTAAGCATTTTGCCCTTAATCGTTCGACGGCAACAACATTCTTTAGGTCACCACATCTGGCATGTCGTCTGCTCGCTAACTTGTTTGCTAGCTGGATAGCTCGTTTGGCTAACCAAGCCCAGCAACAAAGGCTGCAAACTTTAAATTAAATATAAAGTAAAATACATCTCCCTGGCGTCCCTATTTTGTGCATGTCATTACTCAGTCATTACAGGCGAAATTGGCGAATGTCTACGAAATTTCATTGACCATGGCAACTCTATAACCTCACAACGCGTGGTGATGATGCGACACGATTTGGGCATGTAGATTTAGCTGCATTAGAGAACAATATGTTGGAAAGTGATAAAATAAATAAATGCTTTAATTTAAGATAGATGGTTAAACCAACTAGCCAGAGCCAGTGGTTCTAGCCTAGAGTTAACTGGATGGGTTCATTATATATGGTTCATAAATATGATATGTCATATGAAATGCTGGTCATCATGGTTGTTTTTTCACTGCCAGGACTGTCTGATGGAAGCATTTTTACCCTGAAAACAGGTAGACCTATAACTGTGGTGTCATGGATGGTGACTGTAGCACAGACTGAAATGTTACAACTGTACAATATACAGACATACAGTAGGTTACATACTTGACACAGTGCTCCATGGACCATGAATGTCTAGTAGAGATAGAGGACAGTGGAACAGATGCATCAATCTATACATATACAGTAGTAGTGCATTGTGTTCACTGTTCAGACAGGCATATGCAGTTATAACCGATCTGCTGAAGAAGACTACAGCATCAATTAATCTTTTAAAAGGAGTAGTTCACCCCCCAAATGACTTCTACTGATTAGGCCTACTCACGCCATGGAGACTTGAATAAAGATGAACTATTTCTAATTTGTAGGGCAATTATAATGTATTAAGGAATCTAGGCATATTAGCCAGACAGATATCCTTTAAACAACATTGATTTGTGGTGTTCTGTTGTTAACAATTTACAATTTAAGCATTTAGCAGACGCTCTTATTCCAGAGCGACTTACAATAAGCAAGGTAATAAATGCATCAGTACATTAACATCAATACGTTAAATGGGAAGAAATAGTAAGCTAATCTAAGAAAACAGGTAGACCCAGTGACTTATTCAGTAAAAACTCCATAAAGCTATCTAAATTACATATGGTCATTGAGGGTAGGCAAGTGCTACGTAAGTGCTATGGGCTAAGGTGGAGTCTGAAGAGGTGAGTCTTCAGACCACGGCGGAAGCTAGGGAGTAAGTCTGCAGTTTTAAGGGAGTGAGTCTGCAGTTCTAAGGGAGTGAGTCTGCAGTTCTAAGTGCAACTGGGGAGTTTATTCCACAGTTTGGGGGCCAGGAGGGTGGGTCGTTGTCCTGGGGTTTTTAGCAAAGGTTCTGTCAGCATCCCTGTGTTAGCTGATCCGAGTGCACGGGTGGGTTTGTACTAGGGTTCAATCAGGCTTTGAAGGTATGGAGGTGCCTTACCTTTGGTGGCTTTGAAGGCCACCAATGTTTAGAATGGAGGTTAGTTTTGCAAGTGCGTAAAACATAATGCCCCGATGGCAACAGAGAGAACTTGCCTGCCAAAACATGTCCAGGAGAATGTCCAAAATGCTTTGTTGGTCACAGAAAGAATCCTGGATTTCACCCACTTTTATTTTTGTTTTGCTTTTTTTTTAACACCCGGGAAGTGAACTTGTGATCTGACATTAACATTTAAGTTGAAGTTGAGTTGAGTTGTTTCTAAAGAGTGGTATGTGTTGCAATAATAACATTGTCCTATTAAAAATACAAATCGTTTACAGACTTAATGTGGTCATACATTAACTGAACAAAATCTGTCTCTCTGTTTTTCTCTGTTTTTAAACGGGCTCATCCATCTAAAATGGTCTTTGTGTGCAGTCTAAAGGTCCTCAGTGTAGTCTTCTCCTTACGGAATCAACAATCTGATCAACAAGAGTTTATTTGTCTCTCACTCAGTCAGGTACAGTATAAGCAGTGACGTGTTGGTGTGGCAATGGCATGCTCTGCAAGACTGCTAACAATCTTAATATCTGACTGTACCTCGTGCACATTTCTAACTAATAAAGCATTCAATCAATCAATCAATCAAAAAACTCTGGCTTAAGACAAGGACATAAAACGTAGAGATTGCAGCTTTATCATTACTGTTAATGAGGCAGCTCCACTAATCATGTTCAACCTAGGTTTAACACTATAAAAGACTCTAATTTGTTCTCCAGCTATACCGCCAACATGTGTAACGCCCTTGCGCATGCCTTAAAGGAGTGCAAATCAATTGGTCTGAAAAGTCACCTTCACCTTTTGTGCTGTAATGAAACTGTACCTTTTCCTATTGCAAACTTCTAATACATTCTTCAATCAATGAACTGCTCTTACGAGTGAAAAGCTACGTTAAATATTGATCACGTAACCAGAGAAAATGGATTTAATGACAAAGAGGGGAAAAATGCTCCTAATACAGACCCATGGGGGACCCCAGTTAACTATGGATATAGGGTTTAAAGGGCCAGTTCACCTCTGGGACAACTTATTTTATTGTTGTTTAGGACACGATCAACACAATCTTGAGTTCTTTTTTGTGTTCAATCTGTGTTTTTAGATATTTATTTTCAGCATGAATGATGATGCATGTTGCATCATATGAGTCATCATGCTGCATCATATGATGCAAAATGCATCATCATTCATGCTGAAATACTAAAATACCTCAAAACACAGATTGAACACAAAAAATAACTCACGATTGTGTTGATCGTGTCCCAAACAACAATGAAATAAGATCTGGTTGCCCCAGAGGTGAACTGGCCCTTTAAGTGGTTAACTTAAAGTGATGATTACATTTTCTCATTTTCTTTGTGTATAAAAAAGGCTCTGGGTGTGCCATAAACAAATTATTTGCTCTTGTTTTCTTTTCTTTTTCCTTTCTTTTTTTTTCTCTTTCCAACCTGGGCTTGGCTGCATGGATGCATAGCTGCAATGAAGAATGCACGCTTGTGTTGTGTCTGATGTTGTTTGTTTGTTTCCAGAGAAATTGTATCAGAGAGATATGCCAATGAAGCGCAAGAATCAGGTGTGGAAGGAGCTGAAACAGTCTGGCAATGACAGTTTTAAGGCAGGCCAGTATGGAGAAGCCACTGAGCTATACAGCCAGGCTATCAAAGAACTGGAGAAGACTGCTAAAGGTAAACGTCTCTGTTTGTTTGTGCACGTTATTTCTAAAAGTCTGTTTCTTTATCTGACTGCATTGTTTTTCTTTCTCTTTGTCTGAATGTTGTCTTGTTACTGACTGTTTGACTGATTTCATTTTTCAGTTCTGTTCTTTCAGTAGTTAATAGTACGTTTTCAAGGTGCATTTACAGTTTTAATAATTTTCTAGATATTGGTTTTAATTATTGCGACCAAAGGTCGCAGTTTACCATGAGAAACGTCATAGCTTGTCTGCATCCGTGTACACGTGTCTATGGGTTTGCCTCTCTGACATCATGCTCTGATGTCACTGAGATGTCAGGGGAACCACTCTACCAGAATGGGTTTGCAGCTCTGATGTCACGCTCTGGCTTCACTGTGATGTCACACTAACAGAATCCATTTTATGCCCATATATGGAGTTCACCCTGATGTCATCAATATTAATGATGCTCTGTTAGAGAGATTCCTGTGAGGCCAGGGGGAACAAATCCCTTTTATGCCCATATATGGAGATCCCTGATGCCCACATCCCTGATGTCCACATCACTGTGGCGCGACGGGCAAGGTCGCTTGTCGCCCTGAGGCGTCTTATTAGTTATATTCTACAAATAGTTGAGCTTTCATTTTGTTTAAGCATTTATTTTTTTTTGTAATCTAAGCATTTCTTAAAATGTTTCTTAGACAAGCCGTGTTGTATGTACTGTAGTTCAGCTTTTGTTTACAGCATTTTTCATGAACTGGAAAGAACAAAACACTGAACATGAATACAGCTCTCGATGTCTTCTTGATTCCATTATTCCTTTCATATTATTAAAAAACTACAACGGAAGCAATTTTCCCTAATCTTATTTTTGTTTTGTACAGTAGTTCACATTTCAGTTTCAGTTGTTATGGTGAATGATGATGACATCTCTCTGAGTTGTCTTAATGCTTGGTCATACCACAAATAACAAATAGCAGATTGACGGGCGTCATGATACATTGTAGCTTTTAAAAAAATTCTTACGATTTCTGACCATTTCTGCCAATAATGACCTTCTCAAAATAGGAACGCATGGTTGAGAATGGTTAACATGCCCCTGCTATCCATTTGTCTCTCTCCTTTGTGAATTATATGATAGCTATCTATCTTGTCGGTCTGCGTATCGTCCTTTTCTTACTGTCCTTGTCTCTTAACCGTCTGATCTGAATGCATAACTCTAGGTTTATTTGTTTTTTCCAGGTAAGTGTCCAGATGACTTGAGCGTTCTCTATTCTAACAGAGCAGCCAGCTACCTGAAGGATGGCAACTGTGTACAATGCATCGAAGACTGCAACACGTGAGACTATTTCTATTTATTATAACTTGATTATCATGTAAATGGTGCATACCGTATGTATAGCGCCTTTATCCAAGGCGCTTTACATAGATTGCAGATGGCAGAGGAAACCATGCCAGGCACCAACCTGCTCACCGGGAGCAACTAGGGGTTCAGAGTCTTGCTCAAGGACACTTCTACACTAACTCTGGGGGAACCGTTCGGGAACCCTCCGTTCTAATGACGGTTTCTCTACCCCTGAGCCAATGCCGCCCCTTATGTTATTATGTCTCTTACCATTGCTTTACATTACCTGTCAGGGTAATGCTGAGGAAAGGAGCCACCTTTCCTCAGCGTTTTGCCATAGCAATCAGAGGTTGCGCTAGGATTTTTAACAGCCGGTCATCGTGACCGGCATGATTAAAATTTATCGGACATCTGATAAAAATACCGGACATAATAATTTGAATGCATGGATGACAAGCAGGTGCAAAAACATAGCCAATAACAACAGTTTAAGTCCTGCTGTATAGTTGGGACTGAACTAATTGAATGTAAAGGAGTAGTATGCTGTACAAAAAACATACAGCTTCCGAAGCTGTATGTTTTGATGATGATCGATCATCTTGCATAAGGAAATTAATTATATTGGACTACTCACGCAGGCTGTGTGTTTGCACAGATACTGCATGGTTTCATAACAAGTTGTTTCTGTTCTGCATCATATTTCAGGCCAACACATAATAATGTACAGAATAATGAGAAATAGTCTGAAAGTGGGGTCTGCGCAATGTTTCATAGGTTGATAGATTAATCTGGCCAGAAAGGAATCAATTATAGACTACTCACTAGTATGGTCGAGTGGTCACGATCATCCTGCATCTCTGTTATGCAACTTTGGGAAGGTTGAAAAGGCTTTGGTGGTGATCTTGTACAGTTTCCATAACATCTCCTCATAAAGAACTTCAATCGAGTGTATAAAGTTTGTTTTATATGGGTTGTAGTTGTCCTGCGTGCCTTCAATAATTCCCATGGGTTCACAGTGCGCATTGCAAAATGACGCTGAAATGGACTGCTGTCTTCTCTCTCCCCCAGCGCCCCGTTCGCAAATTAATGTTTAGGCTAAACAGTTCTGATAATACAACTTATTTTTGACTGTCCATTCATGTACTATAACTTAAACTGCGCGCTCATATTCCAAAACCAAGGCAGCTCATAGAGAGCATAGCGACAACATAACAAACCGACAACTAGGCCTACCCAGCAACAACTATCATTTCCTGTCTTACCTTCACAATAAAGTGTCTCCCGTTTACCTCCCAATGCAGCTTATTTCACACAGGTTATTATTAACAGGAAAAAGTGTACTTAACCCGTGTGTGTTTGTGCAACCAGACGTGCATGTGAGAGAGAGTGATGAGGGAGAGAGAGAGAGAGAGAGACATTGAGAAAGAGAGAGAGAGAGAGAGAGAGAGAGAGAGAGAGAGAGATTTGCGGTGAGCTGCCGTGTCATTTTCAATCGGTCCTTATGTCCGATGAGGTTTATATTTTCCGGTCTTTGTCATTATAAATCGGTCAAATCCGGCAATTTCCGGTCTAACGCAATCTCTGATAGCAATGTGTTTTCCTCAGCGTTTTGCCATAGCAATATGTGTGTGTGTGTGTGTGTGTAGCCATATTACATCACCAATTACCGGTACATCCTAGACCTATCTGTAGACACTTTTCCTCAGCGTTTTGCCATAGCAATGTGTTTTCCTCAGCGTTTTGCCATAGCAATATGTGTGTGTGTGTGTGTGTGTGTGTGTGTGTGTGTGTAGCCATATTACATCACCAATTACATCCTAGACCTATATCCTAGTCTTTTTCCTCAGCATTTTGCCATAGCAATGTGTGTGTGTAGCCTGTATTGCATCACCAATTACCAATTGAAGACGTTATGCAAGCACGAACACCGCTCACTTCACATTGGGTGTGATTTTTATTAGATGCTTAGATGAGGATGTTTTAAGTCATTACACAACAGGAGCATTTATTTTGTGTGATTCATTGGCATTCATTTAAACTGCTGCTTGTGTCATGAATAGTACATCACAGTGTAGAATGATAGTACATCACAAAAAACACAAATATTATGTGGCGATAAAGCAAAGTAATAATATTTCAAAATTAGGTTTAGATATTTTCACCAAGAACAAAACCATCAACCTATGTGAATGAGGCATCACCAAATTAATTGTTTAATGTGAAATATTGTGATCTTTATTCTTCACACTCCTAACATGTAAGGAACAGCCGAATTAATGAACGTACCCGCCCCCCCCGAACCTCTGAATGACGCCATATTGTTGCGTAGTATTGTTTGGACAGAGCTGAACAGAAATACATTTTGTCTCCGCCCCGGCCCTTACACAGAAGAATACACAAATAAAGATGAATAATAACAATTGGGCGCTCGGGTGGTGCAGTGGTAAAGTGCCTGCCCACCACCGCAGAATCTGGGGGTTCGAATCACGGCGGCCTGTGTTCAGAGGTGGAAAGCTAGGCGGGGAGAGTGATATTGGTCTACTGCATATACTCGTATACTCCTAACCTGTGTGGGCTGTGGTGTCACCTGTCGGTAGGGAGTGTTGGGAGGAGTAGGACAAACACTGAAATATGTGTGTGGACTGAGGAATCAATTGGCATAACGGCTAAATTGGATATAAAAAGAAAAAAGAAAAGAAAAAATCATTATAATAACCAACCATAGTGCTACCACTATTCTGTAATATTATCCTTTATCCTAGTGTCTGTCCATCTGCCTGACTGTCTCTTTATCCTTCCATCTGTTAGTGGGCTAAATAGAATATATCTCTCTCTCTCTCTCTCTCTCTCTCTCTCTCTCTCTCTCTCTCTCTCTCTCTCTCTCAGGTCTCTGGACTTGCTTCCGTTCAGCGTAAAGCCTCTCCTGCGCCGAGCAGCAGCCTACGAGGCTCTAGAGCGCTACCGCCTGGCCTACGTGGACTATAAAACCGCCCTGCAGGTGGACAACAACATACCGTCCGCACACGCTGGCACCAGCAGGTGGGAACCCCTACCGTATACTGTAACCTCTTAAGCCCTATTTATTTCATTGCACAACGAAGAGCAAAAATAGGAGATCTATTGGTCTAAATATAGATCTGGAACCTATGTTTTACCAATATATAGAAGACGACAACATCACAAGATGGAGCCCCTGATCACTGAGTTCAATGGACAGGTCGTGTGCCATCTTGTGAGGTCTTCCACCATTGCAGCAACACAGTGTGACGTTGCGCTCTCTTTCCTGGTAGGCACACCGGGTTGAAAGTGGTTCAGAAGAGGAGAAATTAGACCACTTTGAGCTGGAGAGAGATAGAAGCATAGAAGGTAGTAATATTAGCAATACACCTGATAAAACTAGTCATAGCATGTAGTATTACAACTAAGCAGTATTGGCGCTCGGAGTATTAGTTCTGTACTTGTTTAAGTACAGTACTCTCTTTTCAATAGTAATGGCAGTAGAGCTCTAGTAATGGCAGTGGTCATAGTAGTAGAACTGATAGTAGTAGCATTAGTGCTTGTAGTAGGAATGATAGTAGTAGTTATGCTAGTAGTGGAAGTAGTAACTTTTATTTTTGTAGTAGTGCTCTAAACAGGAGAATGTGGTTGCTAAGGAGCTTGTATTATAAGCAGGGTTCCCACGGTCATGAAATTCCTATTTTCCTATTCCTATTTTGAAATTAGAAAAACTGTTTTCCAGGCCTGGAAAAGTTTTTGAATTTATCAAATGTTTTGGAAAATAGCAAAAATTGCGAAAGTAGCAGATCCACAAGCTGTAAACGCGTCGCTTCGCGTCGCCTTTACAGCTTGTGGATCTGCTACTTTTGATGGTTTTGTGTGAAGCTGTTGTATGATCATGTAGGGACTAGGGAGTTGATTTACGTGGGGAAAAAGAGGCGAGGAGAAGTGTAGATTTCTACGTGACACCTTTGCTCCAGTCTGTCTTGGTGTGTTGATAACACACTGGTTTAAAGAGTTTTATTGTTAAACCATATGATCGCTATAGGCTTGGAAATCGAGTAAAATACTTTAGAAAATGTATGAAAAAGTTTTGAAAATTCATTGTTTAAAATGTGTGGGAACCCTGTATAAGGCTTTTCTCAGTGCCAACTTACTCTGAAAAATACTCTGAATTGTAATACAGCCCCTCCGCACTGCCAGCGACGTGAGCGACGCGAGCGATGAAATCTCATTAAAATATTGTTATTTGCTTCAACCGTCCTGATATACCGCAAGCGACAATGCGCCATTCAGCGACTTCATCCACCCCTCCTATATTTGCTCGCATTCTCTCTATTTGAGTGAGGTCTCGCAGCCATTATTTATTGGTTTGATTGGTTCAGGCGACGTCGCAACACACAATGGCCGCAACACACAATGGCCGAATGAATTGCCTTTTGACCTTCATGCAATACCACAGTCAAACAGTAGGTGTCCTCACCAGACCACAGGACCTATCTAATGATGTCCCTGTAGAAGAGCCAGGTTGGTAGACCAACTACCACTATGTCAACACTAAGGACAGCAGGCTTTAACCCATTTAGGCCTAGAATTATTGAATGCTTTAACCAGTGAAAAATAGCAGACATACAAGCTCACAGCGCGGCACCGAGTGCCGCGCTGCGAGCTTGTAGATCTGCTATTTTTGAAAAAGTTGTGAAAATGGGTGCGTTCGGAAACCCGCACCGGGTGTGTGCTCAGTGTAGTGAGTGCAGTGGGCGTGACGTTGGAGAGTGCGTTCAGTGTGGCTTATTTACGAACGACCAGTTAAGAGGCAGCTGTGCGCTTTTTCACTCTGAACTCTGAAGGTAACTCTGAACTCTGAAGGTAAACTTTCTGAAAAGCAGCAGTTGCTAACGTAACGTTGATATTGAAAGGAGATGTAATTCCTAACCTTGGCATACCTACTGTTAATTTACATGTTGTTGATGTGTGTGAAACTATCAAGCCAAAACGACCAACAAAGCTGCAAATGCTGCATTTTGCCGTCATTTCCTCCATTGTTCACTGCTGAGAAGCGCTCGAGACATGGCTATGAAAACCAACCAATCAAAACACCGCACCACCGCACCACACCGCCGAATCCCATCGTCTGAGTAGGGTCGGTCAGTGCGTGCACTCAACACACCAGTGCGCCGCGCACTGGATTTCCGAACGACAACGCACCAAGTGCACCGAATAAACAAACGACAACACCAGTGCGTTGAGTGCGCATTTCCGAACGCACCCAATGTGTGCAAATCTTTAAATATATGTATATTTTCAAAGCGAACGTTTGTAACTCAAATTTTGCTTCTGGGGGGGTCCCTGGAACTAAATATTTTGAGATGGGGGTCCGTGGCCAAATAAATATAAGTTTGGGGGTCCTTCACATGAAAAAGTTTGAGAACCACTGACACAGTGGTCTCTCAAGAACAGACTAACTGAGTTCCAGTTAAGTGAAAAGGACCTTTTCTTTGACGATGGCTGGCCAGATTGCTGACATAGAAACATAGGTTTTTAAAAAAAAACCTTAGAAGGATTCAAAAGACACTTATAGAATCAGGTCAAAAATCAAATTTTCATGATTTTTCAAAAATAGCAGATCTACAAGCTCGCAGCGCGGCACGCGCTGTGAGCTTGTATATCTGCTGTTTTTCAATAGTTAAAGCATACAATAATGATACACAAAATGTGTACCCGTTCTGAATGTGCTTAACAGGCCTGTTTTGTGTCTGCGTCCGCAGGATGACCAAGGTTCTGTTGGAGATGGACGGACTATCATGGAGGGAGAAGCTCCCTGCCATCCCCACCGTCACGCTGACGATGAAACAAGCGATGCTGAACGCTTGCTACGGTTCTCGTGACGCTAACACTGCTAACGCACAGAACGGAGGCACCAGGGAAACGCACACCTCAGCACCAGGTAGCTGAAGAGACATGTGAATGACTAGCAAAGCACATCCCCATTGTTTTCAGTGGCCACGCCAAGCCTTTTTTTCATTTCAAGGACCCCCCCCCCCCCAGTTTGATATGCATTAGTCCTAGGGGTGGGCGATATGGTGATAATTATCGTTGAGACGATACAATGTCTCCACGATATGCCTTTTCAGAGATATCATATATATTGTGATACAATTGAGGGAGCCTTGTAAGAAATTCTGTTTAATCGTTAATACAGAGATTCGTTGCAGAATTCAATTTAAACCTGCATTTTGGTCTAAATCAGTAGTTCTCAAACTTTAAAATGTTAAGGTCTCCACTTAACTCTGACAGTATACAAATGAAACCAAATGGACCCGTAAGGGTCCATTTGGTTTCATTTGTATACTGTCAGAGTTACATACTTGTAAAGTTCAAATTAGACCTCCCCAAAGGAACCCAGAGAGTCAAATTTTTGTCAAGTAACGTTTTTGTCAAGTAAATAACCATAAAAACCAATGTGAAAAAGAATCGTGATAAAATCGTGTATCGTGATACAGCTTGGGAAAATATTGTGATATTGTATTTTTCCATATCGCTCACCCCTAATTAGTCCTCGCCTGGGCAGGAATTTCATGGAGGCCATGAAGGCCATGGCCGCCGTTGCCCCTCAGCTAAGTCTTGTGCCCCTGAAACAAAATGTCATGCCCTGAGGCCACAGTGGCCTTAATGCCCCAGCTGACTGAACCACTTTGTCCTCTCTCTTTCTTGTAGACAGTAGACACCGGTGTATTACTTTTCATGTAAACACTAGTGTCTTTTCCCAGTCCCCATCTTTAAACCAACCCAGTGACTTTTGGTGCAGGGCTGAGCATCGATCAGATTGTAAATACCATCATTTATCTATTTCTGCAGATTAGGTTATCATCTCTAACCTTTAAATTCAACAAATTCTTTCAATGGACTGTTTTATTTGATGGCCTTCCTGCCCTGGCGTTTGGCCTTTGTGTCCTCAAAAAATGGACAACCCCAAAGGCCAAGTGGCCTTGCCCCTAAAACGACGAGATTCCAGGCCTGGTCCTCGCACACCCATTTTGATACAATATGATCATTCCCCGTGAGCCATAAAATCCGTGTTGTTTATTTAACTCTGACAGAGTACACTCCAAAGGTCTTTGCACACTGCTGCGTTTTTCCGGTCGCATATCGGAGCGAATTTCTGAGCATATAAATAAAAAGATCTACCTCACGTTGATGTCAATCACGTTTGCGCACTGCCTCCCGTTTGGTATTTATCTTCGGACCAGGGTCGATCTTTTTCAGATTTTCACAACGGTCGCCACTGGGCCAAGCTCTCTCGTTGTGAGCTTGTAGATCTGCCTAATTTCTTTTTTGGGAGCTACAAGGATTGGTAACCGCTGGTCTACGCTGTTCTCCTTTTGGCCTGGGTGGAAGTGAGTGAGTGTCTTGTCCCCATTCTTCCTCCAACGTTGTCCTGTGTTCCTGTCATCCTGTCAATGTCAGCCCCCAGCGAGCAAGACCTGAAGGAAGGTCAAGCGCTGAAGGAGGAGGGCAACGCTCTGGTGAAGAAAGGAGAACATCAGAAAGCCGTCGACAAATACACACAGAGTCTGAAACACAACCCTGCAGAGGTTACCACGTACACCAACAGGTAAAGCGCACACACACACACACACACACACACACACACACACACACACACACACACACACACCCCATCTGAGATTTCAATGTACAGTATATGCTTCAGGGATGGGACAATTAGGGCTGTCACAATTATTAAATAATCGTCTAATCGTGATTATTTGACATTATCGCAATTATTTTGTCATAATCGTCATAATCGTGAATGTTGAAAAATGTCAGAAATAGTGGAAATATTTCCACTATCAATGTTATTTTTTAAGTAGTAAGTTGTCAAATATGTCAGTAATGTATTTGTATATTTAGGTTATGTGTCATATCTACCATGTACAACTTCAAAGCCTAAAAGCCAAACAGAAATGTAATTATCAACGACAAATACACAATTAAATCGTTAATCGCCAATTATTTGAGTGACAATTAATCGTCATGTAAAATTTCATATCGTGACAGCCCTAGGGACAATAAGCGATATTATCGTTTATCCTGATAAAAAACACTCACGATAATAGCATCATGGAGATTTAATTTATAAAAATAGCCGGTCTACAAGCTCACAACGCGTCGCACTGGCAAATGTTCTGCCCCAGGATAATGGATGTTGGGGATATTTTGATTATCGTGATATCGTGATTTCTTTGGTCACAATAATCGTGATATGACATTTTCATATCGTCCTATCCCTAATATTCTTGAACCTTGGAGAAAACCAGCAGTGACAAACCTACGCTTACTACTTTGAAACCCAATCCTGCTACCGACACAATATGAAATAATGCCCCAAAGTCTTGCAATGCTGTTATATATATTTTTTTTATATCTGAATTGTGTCAGAGTGTGTGTGTGTGTGAGTTTTAGCCCCTAGATTTAGATTGTCTCTGATCGTCTGGCTGCAAGCGACTACCATACACACACACTAAGCCGAGTCTAGTTATTTGATATTAATTTCTCCCCAAAAAGCTTTTTTTTTTTTTTTGATTTTTTTCAACCAGTGGATGAATCATTTAGTTTTTCTAATATTAACTAACTCATTTCTAATATATACATTTGCTTTTTTAGTAAAGTATACATGATGTGTTAACACGTGTGTGTGTGTGTGTGTGTGTGTGTGTGTGTGTGTGTGTGTGTGTGTGTGTGTGTGTGTGTGTGTGTGTGTGTGTGTGTGTGTGTGTGTGTGTGTGTGTGTGTGTGTGTGTGTGTGTGTGTGTGTGTGTGTGTGTGTGTGTGTGTGTGTGTGTGTGTGTTCGTGTGTGTGCACGCAGGGCACTGTGCTACCTGTCATTGAAAAAGCACAAGGAGGCGTTGAGTGACTGTGACCAGGCTCTGTTGATTGACAGCTGTAACATCAAAGCTCTGTACAGGAGAGCTCAGGCTCACAGGCAGCTGAAGGTGAGCACGTACACACATAGACATCAAAGGGGGCTTGAGCCCTACCCTTTTATTCATCTGTAAAAAGTGTCTCCAGACAATGAATGCACTTTTTATTATGGTGAAAGAAATGCAAATGCCCTCTTTCCATGCCATACCTGAAGGCAGCATTCATTTTTGCCTTGTCCAAACTCTCCTGAACTTGAATGCAGCGTCTTACGTTGAAATCAAGAAATGTGTTGAAATCAAGCATTGAAAATAGCCGACCTCCAAGTTGTGAGCTTGGAAGTCTGATATTTACTATGTTTTCACCAAAAGGCCCTTTTAGACATTTCAGCCCCTGCCTCTCTAACATTCTCTTCACGTCCCGGACACAGAACTTATGACCAGGCATCTGAACAACTTTGTGTTCACATAAAGTATGTTCTCCCTTTCTTTGTTGGACAGCTGCTCGCTTAGCTTGCTCTTCATAGTGTCCAGTCACTCCAGTGGTCCACCAAGTGGTAAAATGTTGAGCCATAACAGAAAGCCTGTTTGGATATATTAGGCTAGTTTTTTCTATTCCACAATCAACCACTAGGTGTCCTACTTGACCACAGGATTATACTTTTGAACAACTGCAACCATTGCAAGTGTGTTGGTTACATTGTATCAACATACTCGACAATAGAGATTGGTAAAAATAATGTCACGTGCTATTCATTACAAATTGTATAGTTTCAATGTACAGATTGTTATCTTCATATGTTTAGACTGATGATAGGTTGCTGGCTTACTTGTGGTCTTAATTTACTAAATGGTAAATGTTGCATTTATATAGCGGCTTTATCCAAGGCACTTGACAGAGATTGTGCATTTCATTCACACACACATTCATACACCGATGGCGGAGGAAACTAGCCTCGTACCCACGCTCTTCTAGCCTCGTACCCACGCTCTTCTAGCCTCGTACCCACGCTCTTCTAGCCTCGTACCCACGCTCTTCTAGCCTCGTACCCACGCTCTTCTAGCCTCGTACCCACGCTCTTCTAGCCTCGTACCCACGCTCTTCCGGAAACCATTTCATTTGTTTCTGGATTACGGAAGTCTGTCGTTTACTAGGCTCACCTAGAGCTAATAGGGGTTCAGAGTGGTTACATGTCTCCATTCCGACATGTCTCCTTTCCGACATTTCTCCTTTCTGACACTAACCCTAAACCTAACCTCTATGGAAGTGTTGCCACTCCGACAATAAGATGTCAATGTCGGAGTGGCGACATGTCGGAATGGAGAGCGACCCCCGTTCAGAGTCTTGCTCAAGGACTCTTCGACACTAACTCTAGAGGAGGAGCCTGGGATTGAACTGGGAACCCTCCGTGTTCTAATGACGGTGTCTCTACCCCTGAGCCACTGCCGCCTCATTTAGACACTACACTGTACACAGGCACTAAATGGTGTTTTCAGGTTTTAACGTCCTCATGTGGTCTCTCCGAGGTTTAACGTGGTACCCTTTTAGAACGGATACACATTATGGTGTATAATTATTTTATGCTTTAACTATTGAAAAATAGCAGATCTACTGCGAGCTTGTAGATCTATTTTTGAAAAATCGTGAAGATTAGAATTCTGTGTCTTTTGAATCCTAAGATTTTTAGAAAAACCTATGTTAGCAATCTGGCTTAGCCATCGTCAAAGAAAAGGTCCTTTTCAGTTAACTGGAGCTCAGTTAGTCTGTTCTTGAGAGACTACTATGTCAGTGGTTCTCGAACCCAAAAATGATATTTATTTGGCCACGGACCCCATCTCAAAATATCTAGTTCCAGGGACCACCCAGAAGCAAAATTTTAGTTACAAATGTTCGCTTTAAAAAATACATATATTCAAAGATTTGCACACATTTTCACGACTTTTTCAAAAATAGCAGATCTACAAGCTCCCAGATCTGATCTCGGTGCCGCGCTGTGAGCTTGTATATCTGCTATTTTTCCACTGGTTAAAGCATTCAATAATTCTAGGCCTAAATGGGTTAAATGTGTTCTCAGCACCACCAGGCCTGCGAGGAGGACCTCAGGCGCCTCCTGAAGGTGGAGCCGAAGAACACAGCCGCCCTCAACCTGCTGCAGGAAGTACAGAAGAAGTGACAGGATCACACTGCCTGCCAGGAAGCTGCTATTGTTTTCCTACACGATGCCTTGTAAGGGAGCGCTTGTTTTCAGTGGAGATGACGGTGGCGCGCCGTCTCAAGCGGACTTGGGCCATGTGAGACGCCACCGAGCGAGCTAAAGCGAGCGAGTCGCCGCGCCGAGCGTTGCGAAGTCCACTTGAGCCGACTCGGCGCCGTTAGAAGTTGTAAACAAGGGGGCCAGAATAGTAAATCTTCTCCCGACTTTCGACACCTCCGCGCGGTCCAAGTGAACACAGCGGAGCACTCCCTACCTCTGGTTCAGCCAATCACAAGCTGCGGCCGTCAAGGCATTGTGTACTAAAACAATAATCGCTGTCAGGAAGCGTGTGTGTGTGTGTGTGTGTGTTAGGGCATTCACGAATAGTGATTTTTAGTATTCGAATTATTCGACCTCAAAGTATTCGAATAGTCAAATATTCGACCTTAAAGTATTCGAATAGTCGAATATTCTACAGGACTGGCCAAACTGTCAAATATTAAGTAAGCAAGAGGCGAACATTGTGAAATTAGCCGATCTACATTTGCGAGGCGTTGTGAGCAAGTATTTATCTGCGGAACCGAGTCACATTAAATGTAATACCTACAATTCCAAGTGCTTGTCAGGGTGGGGGTCCCCAGTTGTTTATTTTGGGGGTCATGGCCTACAAAGGTTTGAGAACCCATGGTATAGAGCATTAACAAATTCATCCACCAGGGGCACTGACAACTCATTCTTATGACTTCCTATCTAGCCAAGCTTTATAAACTATATATTTCTTAAAGAGAAAATAAAAATAAGCAAAAATTCGACTTCGGTGAACAACGTCGAATAGTGACTTTGATATTCGAATATTCGAATATTTGGTGAATGCCCTAGATGTGTGTGTATGTGGGAGGTGGTGATGTCATAGGAGAGTCGAGACAAGACTGTCAGATCATCGGTGACACGGTTCAACCAATTACAAACAAGACTGAGGGTTTTTCTCACAGGAACCACTTCCATCTATTTATTCATCACTAATAGTCGCTTCTGCCTGGTTCAGTTCCTTTTCTCTGCTGCAGTGGTTCTCCAACTTCTTTTTCTTTTTTTTCGAGGACCCCCGTAACTCTTTGAGAGTGTACCAAATGGACCCTTAAAGGAGTAGTTCACCCCCAAAATGACTTTTTTCTATTGATTAGTAATGCCATAGAGACTAGAGTTCAATAATATTTTTTGTTTTTTGTCGCATTCCTAAGACAAAAATGTGATAACAATACATTTACCCCCATTCGTTCCCGATGGTGACCCGTTTAGAAACGGGTCACCATCCGGAATCAATGGGAGTAAATTTACTTGAATAAAATTTTTGTCTTAGGAATGTGACAAAAACCAAAAAATATTATTGAACTCTAGTCTCCATGGCGTGACTAATCAATAGAAAAAAAAGTCATTTTGGGGGTGAACTACTCCTTTAAGAGTTATGGACCTACATTTGGAACCCTGAGGGTCCCTGCCTGCACCCCAATTTGAGAGCCACTGCCTTAATGAGACACATTTGTAAAACTAGTTGGTATTAGTCTGGTATTAGTCTGCTCCTGCCAACCATGTTGGAAAGGCATTATTTAAAGGCACAGTATGTAACTTTGCCCCTGTGTTTACATAACAAATAACATTTCTTTTAATATAATGTGGGGCCTGATCCAGAAAAGGTTGAGAACCACTACCCATAGGACAGTGGTTCTCAAACGTTTACATTTCAAGGTCTCCCCTTGACCCTTACAGACTTGTAAGGGTCAATTTAGACCCCCCTCCCCCAATCTTGTCTGATCCAGTTTGGATTGATCAATTTGGACCTGCATGGAAACAGAATTTGGCTAATGACATTTGAACCACATTTATAGTTGTGATTCAAATATTCTTTCCAAAGATGTGTCTCAGTCTGTACACTGACCCCGATTTATACTCCTGTGACGGTGTCAATCACAGGGAAACAGAAGATATTACAGTGTAGATTGGGATCCCAGAGATTTTTAAAAAATGTATCAAATGGGGGTCCGTGGCCTAATCTAACTGTGGTCCTTGAAATGCAAAACAAGTTGAGAATCCTCACTAAAGAAACACATGGGATTTGCCTGCAATTCTGAACAAAACCATGATGCATCAGTGTCCATGCACTGGCATTTAGCATCTGTGGTTGGTCATTTCCTACTCTGAACCCTTTTTGAGCGTGTTTTGTTTATTTTAGATGTGGCAATACACACATTTCTAAAAGTGCTCTAGCGGTATTGTAGAATTGTCCCTACCTGGTAATGGAATGTTTTCTCTCCAGAGGTTGGTTGTTACCTGACACTGGTCGATTGCTGTAGCTGCTGTGTCACGTTATGGATGTGCGTTTACGGGCTGTGTCCAAAAAAAATGCAACAAAACAACTATACTGAATATGAATCAATTTAACCAAACTGAATTAAATGCAACTGTATCATCTGATCTGTGCTGCGTGTGTGATCAAAGCTTGAACCATTTTCTAGTCGCCCAGGGCACTCCTCCTCCATGGCCTCTTTTCTCCCTCAAGGTACATGTTTGCATAGCTGCCCTTACCCAGTGGTTTCAAAGTCAATGAGGGTGAATGGTTAAAGTCACCCTTGCCCCCGATCTGCTACATTTCACTAAACGGGTTGATGATGGCTAACACAGTTTTAGTTAACACAGTTTGAATTGTAATTTGTTTCAGTGTGCTCAGTGATTTAAAAAAAAAAAAGAAAAAAAAAAAAAAGAAAGAAAATAATAATAAGGTCTCAATAGCTTTGGGTTACTCTACTGTTGAGTCTGATTTGGTTACTGCTATGTGGCTGCAGAATGCATATCGTACACATTTCCTTATGCATTTCCTGGTTCACGTTTAGGTTTTTTGTGTCAGTTTCTTCATTCATGTTTGGACTCTGTCATTTATCCTTGTTCGCTTTACTCAGCTCAGCTGTTGTGTACCGACCAAGACACCCACCCATCATTTGCGTGTGAAACTGAACTGAATGTAACTTTATATCATATCATTTTATTCTATTTTATTATTTCATTTATTGGGGTTCCTAGTTAAACGTTTACTTGCAACTGTAAAGGAACTGGGTGTCATAATCTGCTAAAACAGAAATAGCTCTCTAGCTCTATGACACACGACGACCCAAAGTATTGCTGTTCTGTTGAATGAGGTTTACCTTGTTTGTGTTCCTGCTTGCCTAAAGATTGTCAACCAGACGTCTAGGAGACATTATTTAAAATGAAGCTGTTTAACCACGATGTCTGTGAAATAAAGATGTTATTCCATTGTTATCTTTTTTTTTTTTATCCCACGGTTTTTGTAACTCATTTTTCTCACCCGGTGACTACCTAACCTGTAGTCCTGGTTTCCGCTCTCCCCCTGCCGCGCCAGGGGACATTGGGGAGCACCCGGCTGGCTAGGGGAAGGTAGTTTAGAAACCAGGACTACTGCATGTTTTTGTGTGAGGGTCTATGCCCAAGGAGACACGGGGAGAACATTCAAACTCACCATAGAAAGGCCCTATCGCCAACCCCACCTAGGGTGTGGGTGCTGATGACGCAGGTGGAGGAACACGCCCCCAGTGCCCACAGCTTCCCCCGGTGGGAATCGAACCCAGGACCTTCTAGCTGTGAGGCGAAGTGCTAACCCAATTCCATTGTTATCTAATTTCCCTGTATATTCTTTTGTTTTTGTTTTACTTAAAAGAATCAACACCACAAAAAAAAAAAAAAAAAAAATGTAAACACTAAATAAGTCTGATTAACCACTATTTTATACTTTGTCGTATAACGAGTCCAGCTCTGCCCCTGTCAACTTGCCAGCCCGCCTAATCCCGTGTTCCTCTGTCTGGCATTTCCTCCCCAGCACACCACAGCATAGAAAAGCACACTGCTGACCACCGACTGATAAAACATCTGCAGTAGTTTCCTGCAGATGTTAAATGAGGCCAGTCTCCCTAGGAAATGCAGTCGAACATCTAAACACTGTCAACAGTAAAACATTACAACATAATGTAACAGGCCAGTGCCAAATTGTATTACCCAATATGTTAGAAAAGCGACAGGTCACTTTTCGCCCTTGGGTGTCTTACAAGTAGTCTACCTGGTATTCATAGCCATAAAACATCTATCAGTGATGCGCTGGTTAGGACCTACGCCTGAACTGACCCAACAGAACTGCCTGACCTTTGTATCTGAGGCTTATGCATACCCCCCCCCCCCCCCCACACACACACACACACATCATTTAGATAGCCTATAGGCAGTAGTAGACAAAGTACCTACTCAACTCCATATTTGATAGATACTACTCCACTACAAGTGAAGGTTACCCAGTCAAATCTTGCATAGCCTAAATACAGGAGCAGGCTTCTTGCTTGCTTTTAAAATATACTGAAGTAATAATAATGCTTTAAACAAATGCACAGATTCTAAATACAAAAGTACAAAAGAACAAACATCAATATTCAATGTTCTACAACCTCACAATCGTCTCAGTGGTTAATTCATAATGTAATTAAGCCTATTATGCTGCACAGTGTCCACATACACATATAACATTAAATGTTCTTTGTAGGAATCACAATTATGTATTTGTTATTAGGCCTAGCCTATTACAGATGCAATGTCTAGGGACTCAAACTCTTGTTCGTTTTATTTGCATTCAAACACTTACAGTAGGCCTATGTATTATCTTGAAATATTTAATTGTATAGGCCATCAAGACGCATCTGGGTCAGATGCGTCAGTTGGATATGGCAAGGCTACAGGGGGGAAAATGCACTTCTTAAAATAAATTCATCATGCCTGTTGCTAAGGCATGGCAACATGACTCGCGTGCGTTCAAGACACCAATCATGTTGCTGCTGAACTGACGCCATTGACTCGAGGTTATGTTAAGTTTCGATTCTGCTGAAATTAACAACAGGGTGTGGATGCTGCTATGTCGCACTAGGAATATCGACGGGAGAGTGTTTTCTGCTGGTGTTTCAGTCCGAGACTCCGAGTGTATCAAAGGGTGCGTTCGGAAATGTGCACTGGGTCTGGTTAGGGTTAGTTTTAGGCATAGTTTTACTGAGGTTAGGGTTAGGGTTAGGGTTAGGGTTGGGTTTAGGCACTCACTACACTGAGCACACACCCGGTGCGCATTTCCGAACGCATCCTTTGATACACTCGGACTGAAACGCCAGCAGAAAACACTCTCCCGAATAGGGACACGCTCCCGTGGATGATGGGCTGCTGGGCTGTACACAGTCAAGTTGCCAAGCTGTTACATTGTGTTCAATAGTAGCCTTCGGTCAATGTGTAGACTACAGGCATAATGTGTAGACTACAGGCATTTCGAAGCCTTTGATGTTTACCTACAAATATCGTGTCCGAGCATTGTGTGTTCAGGTAGGTACTTATAATTTATTTTTGTTGACAGACAGAGAGTATGTTAACTATGTCTAGTAGGCATATAGAATAACTTTCTGCTAGTGTAACAAAATACTTTTTCAGGTATCTGTATATCGCCTACATGAGTACTACTCAGTATTTATTTTTCTGAGTAGGCTACTTTTTACCACATTTTACATTTTAAAAAATATTTTATTTTAAAATAAAAATCCTCTCACTCACACTTCTGTGCCAATGTTGGCGCCCGTGCCTAAGGTTGCCAAGGTTGCCAGGCAACCTTAAAAAGGCACGGGGTAGGCAACCGTTGCCTACCCCTGCTCACTAGACTAGGCCTACTAGTTACTTTGCAGATATAAATTATGATATTAAAACATTCATTAACCACTTTATCCCTATTCTGCTATTTTAAAACATTTGCAATTGCTGGCCTTTTTTCTTATCTAATGTCGCATGGTAGGGGTGTGGCTGATACCTCCATATGTGTAATGATAATGGCGTATTTATGTAGTTGTTGCCAAACTGTATTTCTGTATTATAGAGCTTAAATATATGTAAAGGTGGCATATCTACGGGGTTACTATTTCGTTGGTTCTAATCTCTGAACTATATTCACTTCAAGTCAATCTAAATTAATTTAACCAACCTTATCAGCGGAACCGATGTGTTAAATATTATCCGAATTTAATGAGTACAAGTGTTGTAATTATAGCTTGGTACAAGCAATATTACTTGCATATATGTTGGTAGCTGGGGGAAATCTTGTGTTATCAGAGTTTACGTTCACTTAAATGCTCCTTTATACCAGTTGTTCTCAACCTTTTCAGACCGCGACCACCAAAATAATCATAATAACTGGGGACCCCCCCCCCCCCCCCCACCCTAACGAGCACTTGGAGTTGAGTCATTACATTTCGTATAACACGTTTCTATTGTGAAAATAGCAGATCTACATGCTCACTGAAAATAGCAAAATAAAAGATAAAATAGCATCTACAATCTAATAGCAATGCCTCGCATTGCAAGGCGTTGTGAGCATGTAGATCTGCTATTTTCCCAATTTCTGCCTCTAATATTTGACAATTTGGCCAATGTGTAGTTTGTCATTTTAGAGGTATTAAAAAGTCCTTAAATTGTCACTTTAGAAATGTGTAGTTTGAGTTTGAGATTTGAGTTCAATAATACGTTTTGGTTTTTGTCACATTCCTAAGACAAAAATTTGATTATTGTAAATGTACCCTGACAAGTTTCCCCATCCAGTGCCATGCATTTGGGTCCCCATCCGGATTCAATGGGCGTAAATTTACCATAATCACATTTTTGTCTTAGGAATGCAACAAATAAGCTAGAAAAATATATTACTGAACTCAAGTCTCTATATGGCCTGAGTAAACAATAGGGGGAAAAAAAGTCATTTTAGGGGTGAACTACTCCTTTAAAGTTATACCATGTAACTTTTTTTATAAAACAAATCTTAAAATTGTCCTAACTGTTAAATCGCTAAAGTTTTAGAACCCCCACTCCGTTATTTTCAGCTTCTAAAGCCTTCTCTTTATATGTTTTCTATGATCCCTACCGGGGACCGGTTTTCGCGGAAAAATTGCGTCATCACACTACCGGCCAATCACAGCGAGGGTTATACACTGCCGGCCAATCACAGCGCATCTTGAAGTGGGGTCGCTATGGCGGCCATATTTGTAGTCGTCCGTGTGTCTCTATATTCAAAAGGTAATCTCGCCTACCAGGCAGGGTGAAGTAGTCCGTTTCTCCGGAATGCCTGAACGCACAGGAACCAGGGACCCCTCTAAAGATCGATCTCGGCGAGGTGGAGGCAGACGCGGGGGTGTGAAGGTACGAAAAACGGCCGAAAGACGTGGACGCGACCGCGGTTTGCTATAGGGCTACTGACCACTAGTTGAGCATCTTACACAGTATAGCTTTAAGTTAATCATCTGGGGACCCCCCAAAATAATTTAGGGACCCCCCTGGGGATCCTGACCCACAGGTTGAGAACCACTGCTCTATACTGGCATTAGAGGAATGGACTACTAAAGTTAGTATGTCTTAGACGATCCCATATGTTGTCTCTGTGTTTTGGGGGGATAAGGTGGGAATCGGCTTAGTCTAAGACCCCACATTGAAGTCTCACATGTTAATATATCCAAGCAGGATCCAGAATGCTAGGTTACATTCACAGTGACGTGTCACCTAAGGAGTAGTGGGACGTCTCCTGAGGAGCAGTAGGATACCGGCTAGGATGCCAAACGGTGTGGTGCGCCTGGCTCACATAGATTTTCCACATAATGTTAGAATATCCTATAGTACAGGGGCTAATACAAATTTTGGTACCACCCGAGGTGACCGTAAAATGTTTGGATTTTCTTCTTCGTACATGTCTCTAGTTTATATTTTGGTAATGATAACTCACCACTCTGGTAGCTTAATGGCAGTTATCACCCGCTAGAGTCGGTGTCCCATTAACTTTTCATTACAGGGAAAAAAAGTTAAAAATTAATCTACTTTAAGTAGCATATGCAGGGTCAAACTAGGGTTTTTTTCAAGATTCTGAATCCATTGCAAGCATCTGTTTTGCACAAAAAAACATTCCTTGGGCTAAAACGGCCCCCTCAAAAGTGTGAAAAGTGATGACTCATCACTTTTCATCACTAAACCATAGTCGTTTTAGCCCAAGGAATGTTTTTCGTGCAAAACAGATGCTTGCAATCGATTCAGAATCATGAAAAAACCCTAGTTTGACCCCTCATATGCTACTTAAAGCAGATTAATTTTTCCCTTTTTTTCCCTGTAATGTAAAGTTAATGCAGTGTTTCCCCTACATGCATTAAGCAGCGGCGGGCCGCCGCTGCTTCAAATCCGGCCGCCACTGTATGATTTTCACTTTTTTTATTTTTATTTTTTTTTAAGATTTTTTTTTTTTTTTTTTTTTTTGATTTTTTCCCCCCCACAACAATGTAGCGCTCATGTGAAGCATAGCGTTCTAACTTCTCTCGCTTACATACGGTTGGAAGGAGATGTATATGTCTAGTTTCTCCCCCTCCCCTCTCATTCATCCAGTCAGTCAGTCAGGCAGCAGCCTCGTCGCGCTGAGCACCTCTGATTCTGAGCTGACTACGTCTTTGCCCCTCGTTAGCATATTTGCAACTGGTGTGTACAATTAGAAGATTTGGGCTGTGGATAAAAGCAGTGCCCCACGTGTTTGAATCATGTAGTTTACCGCTGTTGGGCAATAGTAGGCTTACTTGTCTCATGCTAATGAGAGCTAAGTGCTAACACGGTTGTCATTCACTCACTGGTTAGATGTGGAATAGAAACGAGGGATGCATCAACACCACTGTCATTAGGCAACAAACATTTTTGACTAGAAAATAAACTTTGCTACATGCACACACAGAGTGTGTGTAGCAGTGGTGTAAAGTAACTAGTAGTCTACATTTACTTTACAAGTACTATACTTAAGTACTTCTACTCCACTACATTTATGACATGATGGCTATATGCAAATAGCCGATCTACAAGCTCACAAAGTGACGTGTTGTGAGCTTGTAGAGCTTGCAGATCTGCTATTTTTATAGGATTTTAATTTTTTTATACATTTGGAAACTGTTATTATGATTACTGAGAACTTTTAGTTCTTACGTTTATTTTGACACCAATACTTTTGTACCTTTACTTATTCCACTACATATTTTATTCCAGACATCTACTTGTAAGTTGTAACACAGTATGTCTACATTAGAATGTTGATACTGTACTTTTTCCACCACTGGTGAGTAGGATTGGTTCTCAAAGTGGGGTCCCGGGACCCCGAGGGGTCCTTGAGGGAGTTCCAGGGGGTCCCCAGGCCCCAGCCAAATGATAAATAGTTATGAACCAAATAGACCCTTATGGGTCTGTAGCGCAGAAGCAAATGGCCCCGTTCAACCCCCCCCCCCCCCCCCCCCCGCTCTCCGCAATTCTCCCCCACTCCTTCAGCTTCTGGCTAGGGGAAACACTGTAATGGGACACCGACTCTAGCGGGTGATAACTGCCATTAAGCTACCAGATTGGTGAGTTATCATTACCAAAATATAAACTAGAGACATGTACGAAGAAGAAAATCCAAAAATCTTACGGTCACCTTGGGTGGTACCAATTTGTGAAAATATCAGTATTAGCCCCTGTTCTACTAGCAGGATCCAGAAATGCTAGCTTGCATTTCGTCACTTTCGTGTCTCCAATGAGGAGCCAGTGGGATATCAGCTAGGATGAATCGGCAGAGTCATTTTCCCGTAGGGCATTCTTGGTTCTGCATGTTGGGGGTGTTTATACGTATCTATATATCTCCCTGCTCCTAATGGTTAATGACGTTCTTCTGTGCTGCTGCTGAGCAGGGAGAAAGTAGCAGAGCCAGACACTAAGATAAAATGTGACATTCACATTTGTATGAACATTGTTCAATCAATCTATTGTGAGTTATCTGACTGAAATGATACGTAGCCTGCGAAGTTCAGGCAGATATACTCGAGGGGGCATCACTGCGCTGAAGTGGCAGTCAGCTGATCATTGCCAACCTACTTCTTCCTCCTGCTTGTTCGATTTGCTGCTTGCACTTGCTTGCGCCCAACGCCTTCCCAGCACCACCAGTAGGCTCTGCTGCTAATTCTGTTCTCCACGGGGGTGTTTATATCTACCATATCTCCCTGCTCCTAATGGTTAATGATGTTCTTTTTCTGTGCTGCTGCTGGGCAGGGAGAAAGTAGCAGAGCCAGACGCCAAGATAAAATGTGACATTCACACTGACTTGTATACTCATTAATAATGAACATTGTTCAATCAATCTATTGTGAATTATTTGACTGAATGACTGTTATCCTGTGTTTGTTTTGCAGTTTCACCCTTTTTGAAACTTCAAGATGGCCAGTAAACCCAAGAAAGCCAGATCACTAGTGTGGGAATATTTTGATTTGCATGACGATACACATGCAATTTGTCATAAGTGTAAACAAATAATTCTTCGGGAAAAAAGCAGCACTTGGCCTATGATAGGACATCTCAAAAGTGAACATGGCATTGATCTCAGTGGTGAACTAAAGAAAGCCCACCAACAGGTACGGTAACTTTTATGGGGGATAAAAAACAACAGCTTAACTGTAAATTATCAATATATTTTATTCAAGAAATAAATCATGTTTAATTTATGCTCAGTCTTCATTAGAGAGGTAACAGCAACAAAAATCTGGCCTCTGGAACAAAACTCTTTAAATGCTTTTAGCATAATTATGCTGCCACCAATCTGTTAGGACAAGTTGTAATCTGAATATTTATTAGCTATTTCTCCTGTGACTGATTGGCTAGCCTGGAAACCAGACAAATCTGCCATTGCAACAAAACATTTTTATACAGAAATATGTTATACTATACAGTCAATTAAACCACAATTAACAAAACTGCATAATAATAATGTCCGGGTTTCCCAAAGCGATTTTAGCCCATCGTAAGCCCATCGTAGCTCACGCATGGTCGTAGAGACCAAGCCCCGATCGTCATGTTCCCGTGTCTATATGGGTTCAGGCAGAGCGACTTATTTAGCCCCCTACAACTACACCATCATTCAGATTTCACAAACAAAGTGCTAAATAAAGTCTCACACCTGTCTAAATATGGTACGGCTTTCTATAATTACCTGTATCCTCTGTTTTCTTTAATAAGAAGCCTTTTTATCCGATCACTGTCTGTTTATCTCAATAGGGTTGGTGCACATGGCAGTAGGAGCGAGATCATTTAGCGACCTACAACCGGGTCGCAACGTAGTCGGTAGTTTTCAGCGACCGGGTCGCTAAATCAACCGACCGGCCCGGTAAATCACCGACCGCGCCGCTAAATCGACGACCGGGTTGCTAAATCTACCGACCGGCCTGCAGTTTTAGGTCAGTAGATTTAGCGACCCGGTTGGTAGATCTAGCGACCCGGTCGGAAGATTTTGCGCCCTGGTCGGTCGATTTAGCGACCCGGTCGGTCGCTTTAGCGGCACGGTCGGTGATTTAGCGACCCGGTCGGGAGGTTGCGTCGGCAGGTTAGTTACTGAGGTAAGGTTACTGAGGTTAGGTTTAGGGTTAGGGTTAGTAGCCCGGTGGTCGGTGGATTTACCTACCCAGTCGGTGGATTTAACGTCCCGGTTGGTGGATTTAGCGAGCCGGTCCGTGGATTTAGCGTCCCGGTTGGTGGATTTAGCGACCCGGTCGTTAGACAGGAGCGAGACTTTATTAAGCACTTTGTGAAATCTGAGTGTTGGTGTAGTTGTAGGGGGCTAAATAAGTCGCTCTGCCCGAACCCATGTACACACGGGAACATGGCGGTCGGGGTTTGGTCTCTACGACCATGCGTGAGCTACGATGGGCTAAAATCGCTTTGGGAAACATCTCCAGTAATAATAATAATAATAATTAAAGCTGCAAGCAGCGTTGACCGGGCCCTCGCAGCTCTACTCACATCACAAGGGGCAGCAGCCAATCAGAAGAGGGGGCGGGGTTAAGTTACACCAATTAAGGACAAGGAAACAAGTAGAATGACTCCACCCACAAGTCTGTGCGACAAACGGTTGACGAGACTAACCCAAATAAGGTTTCGGCCAATCAGAAGAGGGGGCGGGGCCAAGTTAAACCAATTAAGGTGAAGGACTCCGAAACAAGTCAAATGACTCCACCCAAAAGTCTGTACGACAAACGGTTGATGAGATAAACCCAAATAAAGTTTCGGCCAATCAGAAGAGGGGGCGGGGCTAAGTTAAACCAATTAAGGTAAAGGACTCTTAGTCAAGTCATATGATACCAGCCACAACTCTGTACAACAAACGGTTCATGAGATAAAGAGGCACTTCCTGTTTGGCGAAGGGAACTTCCTGTTTGGCGAAGGAAGTTTGACGCTTCGCCACGGGCACGCCGTTTTACGAAAACTCACGATTCGCACAACTTTTCATCGTCTTGAGTATGCCGAGCGAATTTGAAGTTGATCCGATTAACCCCCTAGGAGGAGTTCGTTAAAGTGCGACCCATGAAAACAGCGAAAAATGCGCCAAAACGCCACTAATTAGTCAAAATGGCTGACTTCCTGTTTGGTTTCGGACGTGGCGCCGAGAGACTTTTTTGTGAGTCCGGACATGTTACAGGTGTGTACCAATTTTCGTACGTGTAGGTGATACCGTATAGTGGGGCTGCGCTGTTGAAATTTTCTAGGGGGCGCTGTTGCGCCATTAGGCCACGCCCCCTTTAAAAGAAAATACATAATTTTTCGCCACTTATGATGTGCGTGCAAAGTTGCACAACTTTTGGAGTACGTTTGGCGCCTCAAAAACGCGATTTACTTTCGGGAAAATAATATTAATAAGAAGAAGAATCTTTGCAAATACAATAGGGTCCTCTCACACTGTGTGTGCTCGGGCCCTAATAATAAGAATAATCTTTGCAAATACAATAGGGTCCTCTCACACTGTGTGTGCTCGGGCCCTAATAATAAGAATAATCTTTGCAAATACAATAGGGTCCTCTCACACTGTGTGTGCTCGGGCCCTAATAATAAGAATAATCTTTGCAAATACAATAGGGTCCTCTCACACTGTGTGTGCTCGGGCCCTAATAATAATAAAAGTGGCAATAAAAGATTGGAAGGTGGGGCTTCTCTACTCCTAGTGAGTTTCAGTGCGTGGGAAGTGGAATGCCATAAACCAGGGGTAGGCAACCTTAGTCACTGTCTGGTGCCAACATTGGCACAGGGGAGCGATAGACTGACACTTTGTTTACATCCTAGTCTATTCTTTTGGATTGATAGGATGTAAACAGCCTGACAATTTCCAAAATGATTATTTTATCATTATTTATGCTTTTTGTGGAAATATTTTAACAGAAGCACATATTTGAAGCATATTTCTTTTATAAAATATTTTCGAACATTATTTTAAATTTAGCATCCGTTTTTCAAGAAAATGTGAAATTTTTTAACAGAAACACATATTTGAAGCATATTTGTTTTATAAAATATTTTCGAACATTATTTTAAATTTAGCATGCGTTTTTCAAGAACATGTTGACTATAGCTCCTTTAAGTCACCCAATTTGCAGCAAATGACATCCTGCACATAATTCTACATTCATTAAAACTCTGACTGGGGAGGGATTCGGGGAGATAGGTGGATTTTTGCTCTAGTTTAATGATCGTTATAACAATGTTCTGACAATCAAAATATGTCAGAATTTTTATGGGGTGTCATTAAAATGATTGTTGACATGGCACACTGACTACGGTATCTAGAAAATAAAAACATGGCACTGCATTTAAAAAAAGGTTGCTGCCCTCTGCAATAAACCATTACAAAGGACCAGTGATACATTTGTTAACGAATCACAGGTACATATAAGTAGGAGGCTCTCCACAATTAAAATAATTATAAATCAGCTTTATCTTTATCTGTTTTGTGTGTCCACGTGCGTGCAAGTGAATGTGAGGTGTGTGTGTGTGTGTGTGTGTGTGTGTGTGTGTGTGTGTGTGTGTGTGTGTGTGTGTGTGTGTGTGTGTGTGAGTGTGGGTGTGGGATGTGTCTGCCTGTATGACTAATGAGCTAATCTCACTATGTTAAATTTTTGGCTTTGAACCATTTATGAAATGCTTAGTTAACATGTATATATTTACCTTCAGATTGGGGCCTCTACCAGTAATATGGAATCGATGCAAGGTAAAGACACTCTTTAACTTAAAAACATAAATAAAAAATGTAGTATTGATTGAAGGATATTCCTGCTACAGATTCAAATGACCATTGTGTATGTTAATAATTTATGGAGACAGATTTGTTGCAAATTCACATGTGTGTATTTTGTGATTTGAGCAGTTGTACTTAAATATCCACGCAGGTGTAACTCGGAATTTACACACGTGTATAATGGAATCTAAAAAAAAACACGCTCGTGCCCTGCCCTGCACACCTACACATTTCAGTTTACAACCTCTCGAATCATCATGTACAGATGCTCAAATCGAGACTACAAGCACTTGCATTTTTTCAATGTCCCCTGCTCGCTTTTGCCAGATTTTGCTACGACATATCGAGGAATATGTTTCAATATCGAAAGCAATGGCTAAACAAATTTGAGTAAGTGTACATGAACATTTGCGTGTGTGTGAAGCATGAAGCGTGCGTGTGTGTGAAGCATGAAGCGTGCGCGAGCAGAGACACACACACACACAGAGTTGCGAGTGTGTAATGAGGCGAATCTGCTTTGCAGAGTAATTTTGCTACGGAAGTGTGTGTGTGTCTGTGTGTGAAGCGCGAGAGTGTAGGAGAGAGATGTTGCAAGTGCGCAGATCAGCTCTGCTGGACGCTTTGTAGGACCTGCAATGATTTTTCTTCACCAGCCGGGGCACTGTTTTCAATATATATATTTTTTATAAATACTCTAGTCCAAAAAACAGTGCAATGAATAAATAAAGATATATACAATAGAAGGGTCAGGGGAGGGTAAGGCTAGAACAAATCATTTTCAGGTCAAATCAATAATTATACTTCATTCACGCAACTGTTTAACATTGTTTTCATACCAAGGAAATTATAAAATGATGTAGGCCTATCAAACATAACATTATCATTAAAACTAGGGCCTTAATTATTTAGCTACCGGTATTGAAAAATAGCAGATCTACAAGCTTGCAGCTTGTATATCTGCTATTTTTCAATAGTTAAAGTACAAAATAATGCCCCCTCCCGCTATGAAGAACATTCATGGGGGCACGCATGCAGTGAATCCTAAATTGTACCAGGGCCCATAATTTGGTGCGACATCCCTGTGGATGACAGCTGACAGAACACAACATGGCTAGTATGGTGCATGAGTTTTGGTCATACACCTAAACCTAACCTTAACCCTAACCCTAACCTCAGTAAAATGAACACTGGTGAATGCTAACCTGCACACTAAAAACGTCTGGGTTGAAAATAACCCGATCTGGGTTGTATTATAACCCACCCCTGGGTAACTATTGGACCTACCCAACAGTAGTAAATCTTACACAGCAAAATGGGTAGGTGCTTTCTACCCAGCACCGTAGTAAGATATTCTACCACATCTGGGTAGATTTTTTTACTCACTCTGGGTCAACCACTATTATTTAGTATATATTTTATCCACATGTGGGAAGTATATTTTACTCATCGTAAGTGACCATGCTAATTTTATTTAACATTAATATAAGATAAGATTTGTTTCAGGGTTTTTTTTCTCAGATAATTTGTTCCAAGTATAGCAATATCAACATAAAAGTACATAATTGCAAATTATGCAACAATGTTAAAAAGCTATAATCAGAGAAGTTTAAAGTAGATCGACATACTAACCTCAATTTTATCTTGAGTTCTTCTCTTTCAGAATAGCAGGGGGAGGGAGCTCAAGTATAATCTAGCAGCCTAGCAGTTACGGTTAGGGTTTTGGCTCAAAAACTGACAAATGAAATTCTGACATATGACAGTCAGCTTGCCAAGGCAGACACATGGATATGATACATTTAGCATTTTTAGCTACCAAAAGCTTAGAAAATATCCCTGAAAACCTAGAGAAATGCTTTTCCCAGCATGCTTTGCATACCAGGTGACCAGCTTAAGTTTAAAACTACCCATACTGAGTAAAACAATTTTACTCAGCAGCTGGGTAATGTATGAGCTGTACAAAACAACCCATTATACATACAAACACCATTATAATAACCCATAATGGGTAAACCATTTTTTACTCAGATTTTGGGTAGATGAATCTACCCAGCAGTTTTTAGTGTGTGGTGAGCGCTCGGCTTGTGCTTTAAACACACACAAATCGCAATGGACACTTCCTCAAATCTTTTGCAACGACATATCGAGGAATATGTTGAGGTCATGGTTGAGGTCATGGTTGGTGGTGCTGGCCTGGGAGTTATACCGCAGTCAGGAGCATGGCCATGTGGAGTCTGTGGGAAGGGAGTTCAAGCAAACTCTATCCAGTGCGGGGGCTGTCAGAAATGGGTCCATCGAAGTTGCAGTGGTGTAAAAGTCAGCCTGCAAGCTGAAATTGCAACATTCCAGTGCAAGCGGTGCAGGGGAGAAGTCCCACAACCAGATGCAGCCAAGCAAGAGGGGCTTGTAGTAGACGGGGAGACGTATGCGGTGGTGGACAGTTTCTGCTACCTGGGAGACATGCTGAACGCTGATGGGGGGTGGACCTAGCGGTGACCACAAGGGTGAGAAGTGGGTGGAAGAAGTTCAGGGAACTCATGCCATTTCTAACATCCAAGGCTCCATCCCTGAAGATGAAAGGGCAAGTGTACTCAGCCTGCGTCAGAAGTGGCATGACGTACGGAAGCGAGACATGGGCCCTGAAGATGGAGCATGAAGACAAGCTGAACAGAGCAGAGATGAGGATGATTAGATGGATGTGTGGCGTGTCACTCAGGGACAGAAAGACCAGTGCAGAGCTGAGACAGAAGATGGGAGTGGAGGCTATTGCAGATGTGGTGAGGAGAGGCAGCCTGCGATGGTACGGACACATAGTGAGGAAGGAAGAGAATGATTGGGTGAAGAAAGTTATGTCGTTTAACTTAGAGGGGACAAGACCCAGTGGCCGGCCTAAGAAGACCTGGCAGACGACCGTGGTGGCTGACATGAAGGCACTCGGCATCGACCATGAGGTGGCCATGGACCGTTCCCGGTGGAAGAGAGCCATATCGAGAAGCCAGTCCAACCCAGCGGTGCCTGGAAAGCGGAAAACAGATGATGTTGCAATTTCGAGAGCAACAGTTTCAACTAATTTGAGGGAGTGTAGACAGGGATTTGAGGTTGTAAATCGAAATGCGCACGTGTGCAAGGCAGGGCACGAGCATATATTTTCTTTTCAGATTCCATTATACACGTGTGCGAATTCTGAGTTACAACTGAGCGGATATTTATTACAACTGCTCAAATCGCAAAATACACACACAGATATTTATTACAACTGCTCAAATCGCAAATTACAACTGCTCAAATCGCAAAATACACGTGTGATATTGCTACAGAAATACCTCCATACTAATTATCATGTTTGATGGCCATTTTGAGAACTGCTATTCTGTATGCATCCACAGAATGCAATGCAACTAGTTATAAACAACCTTAAGGCAATGCAACAATTAACATGCACAGATGCTCTCTTACAAGTTTAAGCCTTTCCTCAACATCCAATAATACAATGTCAAAATGGCTGAAAGTAATTTCAAGGACATTTAATAGACAATATAATGCAGTCAGTCTTTCAAGTTCAGTAATATATATGTCTATCCACAAGTTTCCAACGTCCCATCGTGCATTGCGCAGAAGGTGTGCGGCAGTTCCGGCCTCACAGCCGAGAGTGATCTACAAGCTCACAACGGTTGCAACTGTGACGCGACGTGAGCTTGTATGTCAGCTGTTCTCCGGGGGTCTTCCACACATAATTCTAAGTAAATTCTTGCGGAAACAGGTGGATAATCATACTGTATAAAATGGCTCCGTAGCTATCCCATGTACTGCTGATTCAGGTTGAATTGACTGTAGTTAATTTTCTACTCTTACAGAAGTTCAAAAGGTGAAGGATATCATGAAATCTGTTGATAAAAAAATCAGTCAGGAGACAGAGCTCAACACATTTCTAAAGTGAGTAAAGCCTATTCTAACTACAGTCCAGTGGCTAACTTTATTATGCTAATAATAATAAGTAGTACCCATGTTGTTATTTGGCTAGTAGCCTATGCTGACATTTGGCATAGACATTTGGGCATGTGGCTGTTACCATGGTGACGACACTGTTTAATATTAGTGATCATTCAGACTGTTTCACCCGTCTATGTCCATATATGGTGTTCTGTGATGTCAGTCAGTGATATTGGGCATTGTTTCAGCATGCAGCTGTTACCATGGCAGCGACACTGTTTAGTATCTGTGACAGAAGGCAGACGGACAGACACACATTCATTGTATCTGCATACGCAGCATCACAACATGCGTGACACATTGTGCACTTGTAGATCTGATTAGTTTGGCAAATATAAGGATCTATTGCTATTACACACACACAGAGACACACACACACACACACACACACACACACACACACACACACACACACACACACACACGTAACCATGTTTTAAAGTTTCTGTTGTTGTTGTTTCATCACAACAGGCGAAAGATTTCAGATTTAGAGAACAGCAAAAAGGAGCTTGTGGGTGTCTTTGGTAGAACAGGAGCTGGGAAAAGCTCCTTGATAAATGCCATTATTGGGGAGAAGGATCTCTTGCCTTCCGGAGATACCGGTGCTTGTACCTCAGTCATGATTCAAGTGCAGGCAAATATGAAAGACTCCAAATACATAGCAGAGATCGAGTTCATCCCAGCAAAGGTAAAATTATCAAGTTTTTGCTATATGTAATGCTAAATGGAACATGACATCTTATTGTGTGCACCATTATGCAAAAGCAATGTTACCATGCACTATTAATGAGATTGTACTAAATTGTTTAGGAATGGGAAGATGAATTGTGGGATTTTTTGAAGAATCGTGATTCCGAGAAAAATGAGGAAGGTGATACTGACGATGATGACATTAAGGAAAAGATCTCAGCACTGTATGGAGAAGATGCTAAGAACTTTTTAGATGTTGCTGACTACATGGACAACAAGAATTTTAAAGAGATTCCAGAATTTCGCCAGTCCCAAAAGAAGACACTGAGATGTAAAACGGTAAGTTAAGACAATGTTTTTGATGTGATATTTTTCAGGATACGCTCCACAATCTGTGTGTCACACACACACACACACACACACACACACACACACACACACACACACACACACACACACAAACAAAAACACACAAGGCTCATCAATCACGTATGCAAGTGGCAGTTAAGGGTAAAGGTCAAGTCCAATGTGGAGGTTGAGCAATGATCACCAGATACAGTCAAAAAGGGAACCATCGAGTATCGACTGGGGCTGAGGCACCACAGACCGGGAAAATATATTGGATGTGATTATAACATCTACCTACTGACCCTTCATGTCTAATCTCAATAATACAACTCTGGAAAATTATGAATTAGTGTTATGTTGTAGGTAGATCCTATGTATTTGCTCTTTGAAAAAGTTAAGAAAATTTAAATATGAGTTAATTCACCTGAATGTATGTTCCAGTCATCAAAGCTTGCTGAAGAAATTGCGAAGTATACAAGACGAGACAGTGAGAAGACAGGACGACGGTATTGGCCACTTGTGAAGTGTGTTACCATTAAGGTACCAAATGCCAGAGACCTTCTTCAGCATGTTGCACTCATAGATCTTCCTGGAACTGGAGACTGTAACAAGAGCAGAGATGAAATGTGGAAAAAGGTAAGGTATTTACAGTACAACATGTTTTGGACTCAATAAAGTGTCTCAAGGCATTACATTATTCATTTTGTTCTAGTTTGTAGGAGATTGCTCTGCTGTGTGGATTGTGAGTGACACAATTCGAGCAGATTCTGAGAAGGAGCCATGGGAGATCTTAAACCAGACCGCCAGTCTCATTGGAAATGGTGGACAGTGTCGAAGCATCAGTTTCATCTGCACCAAATGTGATGTTATTGATGATAAATACAAGAAGTAAGATACATTTTAGGATGATGCGTACTGTATCTGCAAGGACATGACAAACAATTAGTACACTAGCACATGATTGCTGATTCACTGTTACAGTTTCTTATTGCGACAGTTTAGAATGTGAAACGGCACATCATGACTCGCTCTGACATCACACTCTGACATCACTGTGATGTCAGGGGAACCACACTAACATAATCTCTTTTATGCCCATAAATGGAGTTCCCTGATGTCATCTATTAAGCCCATATCTAACAGGACTTCATATGGGAATGCCCATATATGGAGGCCATATCGGCCACAACAGAATCCATATATGGCCAAGAAAGATGTCCAAGACAGCCCATATCTGTGTAGCTGGTTCTACAGACAGGGATCTCCATGTATAGACATACAAGGATTGCATGTATGATGTCAGATGTCATAGACGTCATAGGACTTTCACATAACGAATAACTGAGTATGTTTGGGCTCTCACAGCATATCTCCATATACAGTACATGGATCTCCATATATGGGTACCGAGGGGGTCTCCATACAGTATAATGATAACCGGTCCGATATACAGTACATCACTGGCCAAATGGCCAAGACATGGCGCCCTGAGGCGTCTTACTAGTGATGCTGCAGCAGATTTCCCTCATGATACAAGTTTTGATCCCAACACCTGAGAGGGAAATTTATGATTCTGGAAAGTTGAGAAAGTTTTTCAGGGTGGATATTTCAGTTTTCAATGCTAAAGGTTCTAGATGAAAATGAATTAGTAGGAATGTTTTCTTCCAGGTCAAAAGAGGATCGACGTGCTCGTGTTTTGGAAAAAAACCTAAACGTCAAGGAACGAGTGCTAAAGAAATTCAACAAAGAAAAGGGGGTCATCGCGGTATGTTTTACAGACTGACATTAAGGAGCCTTTTTCAGGCAGGCGTTTTGGTTAGAAACAGCAAATGGGTGAAATGTTTTTCCCTGCTTGTGTTTGGTATTTTGGGGACTCATAATTATTATTTCCTTCCTTTTCAGAAACATTTCAGTGGTGACAGTGACTTTTTCCAAGTGTTCCAAGAGTTCAACAGGTTAAAGTTTCTGGAAGCAGATGACACAGGTAGGACAGGGCTTTACGCTTTAGACATATGTTTAGTAAATTAGATTCACAGCATGTACAAATTGTTATCAGATTGAAAATATTAGCAAAACATGAATTTTGTACTCAAAAATCATTTTCCAGAAATACCCCAACTTCAACAATTTCTGAAAGATCTCAATGACCATCAAGCAAAGGCTGACTATTATGTCCCTGGAGCCTATGGAATACTTTCTCTGATGAAAGCAGCGAATACACCAGAAACGGTGAACATGTGAACAAACACACACACACACACACACACACACACACACACACACACACACACACACACACACACACACACACACACGATACACATATGATATTTTCCTACATTTTAGTTATTGTTATTCGTGCCAAATTTTAATTTCAGGGTTCCCACAAAGCAGACGTGTGCAAAAGCCTGACAACAAGACTTCAGCGTTGGATTGTTGAAGTCGAACAAACCATGATGAAGTGTAAAGAGCCTTTTGAAAGATGCCTTAATGAAGGTGTTAGACGGTCACAAGAAGAATGTGAGCGCATCTTAGAGGGCGTCACGGTGAGTACAGTATTGGCTGTTTTCGACTACAAAGGGTAAAGTCCAATGCATACCTGCTTAGAAAAAGCTACAGTTTCATGACGGTACAGTTCACTGGTACAAGGTCAACTAAAAGGAGATCCTAGGAAAGCACTTGGCTTATTTACACAGGAAACCATTGAAGTATCTCATATAACATTGCATGACAGACGGATAGAACACAGTACTATGCAGTAGATATAGTAAAAAAAAGAAGAAAAAAAAGTAAATAAAAATAAAATAAACAGTGCAAAAAATATTCAGGAGAGGCTGGGCTAGGTTTGTTATTGCCAGTTGCGAATGGCTGCCGCCTGTAAGTGGTTTTTCAGGGCGATTTTAAAGGATGCTAGGACAGCCGGAAAAAAGTTTGGTTCTTGCCCCAGACTACAATATACAGTATGATGTCATTCAGAAGTTCGGGACTAGAACAAAATTTGGCTGTTCGGTGCCTCTGAGATGTTATAACTACCCGGAGTTAGTTTGGTTACGTTCCACATTGTTTCTTTCTGCATTCAGAATATATATTCACTATGCAGATATACCTTAACACAGGACATTCCATAACCTGAAACATAGAGGGCCCTATTTTAATGGCGTTAAATAACGCTGTTCTTAAGCAGATTCTGCATTGTGAATAACAAGATGGAGGCATGAATAATTACCATCTTGCTATTATGAGTGTGGTATTGTACACACAGCGGGAGGGCGATCATCGCAAAAGGCCCTGAATCAGTCATGGGCGTGTTTTGGCCGGTAATTTAATTCAACACTGCATTGCGCCTCCCCCCCCCCCCCCCCCCCCCCTTGTGTTAAATATGCTGGCGATGCTAAAACCATAACTGATTGCGATGCTAAAACCATAACTGATGCACGCCTTTCATAATACCTATTACGAATATGATGGTGCCGTTATGAACATATTAACGAATAAGAACTTGTTCTAAATTGGGCTCTCTGTTTGTTCAGTAGTTCCTCTTGAGCAGGACCCAAATTAGGTTCTGAGAAACCCAGCTGTAATGTATGGAAGTCTAGAACCTGCTGGACAGTGGATGGTTCACTTGGTTGTTGTATTCATGCCATATATGAATAATATCTGTACCAAAATATGACTGCCTTGTAATTACAATTTTCTCATTTATTTCAGAGAGGAAAAATCCTTAAACATTATTCCAGTTTGAAGTCTTTAGTTCAGAACCATGGCATTTACAAAGCACAAAAAAATAAAAAAAAGATTGAGGTGAATCTCAATGAGAGATTATCTAAACACATGAGAGAAACTATTGATCAAGAGTTCAGCAAGACCTTCCCGTGAGTACCTACTGACATATAATAATTTCCTTCCTGCATATTGAAATGAATGGGGAGAGCATGTCTAAAAGGGCCTCTTTAACTCAATGCAGATCATATCTTTCAGGAATGTAGGAAGATCTGGACCCATCACAGTGGCCATCGATAAATTCACATTTGATACAGACAGCCTCAGTGACGAGCAGCACAAAGGGCTTATATTGCAAATGACTTTTCTAAAGACAGAGGTATAATTACAGCTCAGTTTGAACTGAAGTTAAAAAATATATATATATATATATATATATACAGTACAAAATACATACATCTTATTTTCTATTTTACCATGACAATAATTGTTCTATCGGCAGAATATGTATGCTTATAGTTTATTTCCTTTTTTTCCTTTTCTTTAACAGGAGGAGAAATTAAAGAAAATACTTGCCGATGTCATCCGTGAAGAAAAGAAAAAGATCTACTTCAGTCTAACAGAGTCAATCCAGGCATCCATGCAGCCAGGATATGACAGTAAGTAACAATGGCACATTACAAATGTGTCAACCTAAAGATAATAGCAACGTGATGAAATGTATTTATTCCTGTTTGTTATACTGTAGAAGCAACAAAACACAGTGGACCAGGTATGCTGGAAAATATGAGGAAGGATATGAAGGTGCATCTTAACTCATCAAAATGCACCTTGTTTGAAAAGGCCAAGGAACACATGCTGGATAAAGTGGAGTGTCTGAAGGTTTGTCTAAAACTCATCTATCTTGGACACAGACACACACATACACACACACACACACACACACACACACACACACACACACACACACACACACACACACACACACACACACACACACACACACACACACATCAATGGCCACAAGCGGGGACACTTGGTAAACAAACAGGACTTGGTAATACTTTGCTAATTTGCTCCAATATCATGTTGACTAGCGTTATGTCTGACGAATAGCAGCAGTGTATTAGTTTATACCAGAGAGGCTAAACAACACCTGTTGACATATTAGCGGTGTAGCTTGCCATAAAGTCGTATCGCGACACCAAATGGCTCATATTAATCTGTTCTCCACTCAAGTACTGCATTATACTGTAAGCCATAGCTTGGTGTGCTCTCGCTCGGTGTGCTCTCCCTCAGCAGGGATCGAACCCACAACTCCCCGATCACTGGTCCAGCAGGCAACAGCAAGAGAGCTAGCTTGCGTTCAGTGCCCTGACCTGGGATCAAACCCTGAACCCATGACACCCCACCCACCAGTCTGGCACAGAATATTTCCCCACCTCTCCATGTTTGGGCATAATATCTGATAAAATGTAATACAATTTCAAAAATAAAATGTGATTATGTAATGTGGATGTGGAATATTTTAAAACACAAATCTTGTAGGCACAAAGTATTTTCATATGGGGTTCCCAGGATGAACACATAGGGGGTCTTTGACATGAAAAGGTTTGAGAATCAGGAACAAGCCCAAATAAACAACTGCACTTTAGAAACAAGACCAATCTTTTTTTCTCATGTCACAAAAAAAGTAAAGTAAAAGTCAAAGTATAGGCTAGAAATTCCACTGAATTAAATTCACTTTATTCTTAGACTGATTAGTCTTAATCTTCATTTTAGAAAAAAGTTAAATCCTTCCAAGAAGACATGCTGACATCCATTGACCAGTCACTGAAGATAAACGACTACTCAGTCCCAGGTAATGGAAAGTGATATATATTGAAATTTTAAATTGATACTACACAATATGTTCATTTGGATATTGCAGTCACTAGTGACAATGTTAAACCATGTTGTTTCAGATATCACCTTCGAATATGATGAAGTGAAGATAATATATGGTAAACTGAAGAGCTCCAGTGCAAATACAGGGTGAATTTTTATTTTATTGCTCACAATCGAGGATGAATATGTCCACAAAGACTGACAAGTTCATGAATCCACCCATCCAACAAACACAGACTTGATCATTTAGTCACAAGATCTTGTTATTATGTTACATTAATTAGAAAGAAATCGTGAAAATAGCTGATGTGCAAGGCATAAATATGGAAATGGAAGGCATCTACCCTTTGACATCGGCATTGTCTCTCTCTCTCCATCTATCATTCACTCTCACCCTGTCTACCCCCCCCCCCCCCCCCAACACCAGCTCCAGCGAGTCCAGCTCCAGTGTACTGACCGCAGACCATGTAAGGTGTCATCTGTGCAATTCCATCATGAGGGATCCTCTCTCCATTCCCTGTGGACACAGTTTCTGCAAGGATTGCATCAATATATGCTGGGCCCAGCCAAGCCCCTCAGGATACTATGTATGCCCCATGTGTGAGGTGGGCCCTGTGCTCTCTGTTAATGTAGCCTTGTCCTGGGTGCTGCCGGCTCTCCAGCAGACAGCCTCCTCCACTCTGGCACAGACTGGATCTGGGGATGTAGCTTGGACACGACAAGGAGGAGAAGAAGAAGAAGAAGACGAAGAAGAAGAAGAAGAAGTTGACTGTGAAGACACACCCCTCCCAGAGCAGGAGTGCAGTTCTGCTAGAATGGAGGTGATCAGAGAGGTGAGTACATGTTCGCCCTTTTTCCCATTCGCCCAGTGTTTAGGTCTTAGGTTTAGTGTCTGTCTGCCCAGAGTGTTCACCCACCGAACTAAACGGTTCGCCCACCGAACAGCTTTAGCAAATGTAGGATATTATGTGCCACGCTTCAACCACAGTTCACAGGGTAACGTAAACATCTTAATGAAATGAAATACAATAACATATCAAAATGTAATTCATGAAATAAAATGGGGGTATGTCTGTTATAAACTAATATAATCATTTATCTCACATCTGCAATAATACAGAAAGTAAATACCGGTAATTACATATCGGATATAACATATCAACGTGACAAAGGCATTATGCTTGCTATATGAACTAACCTACTGTCTAGTCTACATACGGTACATTCATAATTAAATAAAACATGTCACTCTGACAATGCTTGACTGCATACAACACATACAATTAACTATGTATTAAGCCTAATGCCCATTGTTCAATTACACATGTGATGTCAACACAAACTGTCCATCAAATACCATTTACAAAGTGCACAAATATAGCGTACATTCAACACATTAACAAACATGATTTGCACTGAAACACACTTCTGATGTGAACACTACACATGTAGTGATGCGCGGAAGCGGGGAATGAACCCGGGACTCCTACTCACCAGTCCAACACACAACCAGTCGTGCTAATAGGGCTGAGCCCAACTAGCAGGGCTGTTGTTGCTATTTCATGGCTGGTACTAACTGTGGGGGCTACAATCACCTCCCCCGATTAACTGGGACTGAGTCGTCGTTTATCTTGAGTGACTGGTCAATGGATGTCAACATGTCTTCTTGGAAGGATTTAACTTTTTTCTAAAATCACCACGCGCCCCTCTACAATAAGCATATGACACGCAGAACTCAGCAATATGAAGCATATTGACTTGTTTTTTGTCACAAAAAAAGTAAAGTAAAAGTAGAAATTCCACTGAATTGAATTCACTTTAGTCTTAATCTTCAATTTAGAAAAAAGTTAAATCGAGATTGCTGGCTTGTCAGAGGTTAGCTGAGGTGAGGAGGAGATCAAGTTCTACCAGTTCTACCTTATCAATCCAAAACTATTTTTTGGTACGGTAGCTTCGACAGTTGTGGTTTCTTTCCACTGAGGTGATATCTTGATGAGATATCCTCTATCATGATGAGAAATTCTTAGACCTTGCAGAGTTGGGATACAAGATATGTGGAAGAATGGGAATAGAAAGGTCATGTACTGTACGTGATGTACATGACCAGTGATTAGACAATGATAAAGGGCATTGCAGGATTTAAAGGAATGCAGTGTCACGTCTACTTTCATGCAATGGCTCCTAACTTTAATCAGAGGTGAGCAGATTGAGGTCTGATGGTGATTGTATGTGGACCCTAGGCTGTGGTCAGTGGTTTCCACTGACTATGATTATGGAGTGTTACTACAGCATATTGTTATTTTTGGGCAGCCCTCCTTTGCTTTTGTAGCAAATAGATCCTTCTGAACAGATCTGTTTTTGATCTTTACCTGCAGGATTTTTCACTGCGGTCCCATTGACCTTAGTTGTTTCATTGTCTGACCACCATATGAATACATTGTCCAAAAACTAGGTTTCTCCAACAAAGGATTGTTGCCATTTTCAAGGAATTCAGGTTATTATCAAATATTACTTCTAGCTGTCTTGTTCTCATCTGATGCAATCATGTACAGTACCATGTACAGTACCACCAGTAAGACTCCCTAATCGGGAGATAAGCGCAGCGTGATTTTAGGCCAAAATGTGTAGGAGCAGTGGCCAAAAATGTGTTTGAAAAAATTGGACAGATGGTGGCGCTATTTGGGATAGCTCCATGTTGATGAGATGAGTGTAGACATACGGTGTACCGATTTGCGTGATTTTAGGGCAAAATCTGTAGGAGCAGTGTCCAAAAATTTGTTAGAAAAAATCTGCCTGATGATGGCGCTATATGGGACAGATCCATGTTGATGACATGAGTGTAGACATACTGTGTAGCGATTTGCGTGATTTTAGGGCAGAATCTGTAGGAATAGTGGCCAAAAATGTGTTTTAAAAAATCGGCCTGAAGGTGGCGGTAAATGGGACAGATCCATGTTGATGACATGAGTGTAGACATACTGTGTTTGCGTGATTTTAGGGCAAAATTTGTAGGAGCAGTGTCCAAAAATGTGTTTTGCAAAATCGGCCTCATGGTGGCGCTAGAAGAGGGCCATGTGAGAATCGATGGGTGGAGGTTGTGTGTGCAAAATTTGGCATGGATCGGGGCAACGGTTGCGGAGATATGAGCAGGGCAAACGTGTGACGTGTGACAGACAGACTGACAGACTGACAGACAGACAGACAGCTGGTCGAGGTTTTGACAGTAACTGCGACCTGACGGTCGCAACAAATCTCCTGCAACATATTAATGAGCAAGTCATCCCAACACAATTAGTTACTCAACAAAGAAAATATTTATGTAGACTATATTTTTCATTGAAAAGTAATAAACAAAATGGGCCACAGACATAGACAAGTCTTGCAATCACATTGGCCCCACTGGCTTGTCTATCATGTGAATACCGGCCCCCAAAAAATCTGGCGCATTGCCAATAGCCATGCCCAATGAGGGCCTCTCCAATTCCTTTTCCCGGGCTGAATCAGGGGCCCAACACGTCCCTGCTCTCTCTCTCTCTCACACACACACACACACACACACACACACACACACACACACACACACACACACACACACACACACACACACACACACACACACACGCATGCACATGTGGACTGTTGTGAAACAATTATTTGTTTGTTTGTTTGTTTTTTGCATAAAATACTATACTACAATGCAATAGGACGACTAGGACCTACTAAACTAAACTATGGTTAGGAAGATGCAAGCACTGCTCTACACTCAACGATTAGTCACTTGGTTGGTTGCACGACTCAAAATACGTTTGCATAAGCACAAAGATCACCAGCACTCACAAAATGTCTTCTAGGTCATTTCCGTTTTGAAGCATACAGAATCAGATGCATTTTAGCTGAACCTTCCTCTGCATAAACATTTAGAGATTATACTGAGGAACGCTCTGCTGGCCTGCACCTTAATGTTTGTGCTTTTTGGTAGAGCTATGCTTATGCTGCGTTCAGATGGGCTCAGGCAAGCGGTAGACGGCAAACCGGAAGTCATTTTAGTGGACGGGAGTAGAACGGCAAACGGTACGGTAGTCCGGCATTCGAAACCGGTGACGGTAAACGGCAGACGGCATGACGTTCAAAGTTAAATTATTTTATCTTTTTACCGTGGTACAGGACGGAATCTGGAACCGGATGTTACGTAGCTCCATCTCACGGGAAAAATTCCAGCAGAGCGCCAACACACACAGAACACACATCGCTGACACAAGCGATTGTTTTCATTTTGCACTAGCGCTTTAAATAATTAATTAATGTTGCCGTACCGTTCCGTCGGGTATATTTTGTTCTACCTTGCCGTACCGTCCAGCAGGTGGTGCCGTTTGCCGTCTACCGCTTGCCTGAGCCCATCTGAACGCAGCATTAGTCTATCCTTTTGATCATATCCATTGTTGCCACATTTAGATCAAATGCATAACTAAATAACCTTGTGATCATAATTCATAAAAGGAACCAATGGGTGAGTCTGAAGAGCATCAGGAGATTGCAAGTAAGAGGATGAAGCTGAAGAGGTGGTGAAGAGGACGATCAGATTCCAACGCCTGGAGCTGTCTTAGAAATCAAACAGGAACAGCCAAACGTTTGCCCGAACAGCTGGCCTAGCGGTCCGGGCACCTAGGCTACAATGTAGTCCAACAGCCATTGCTGCGTGTCAGTCCCATAGAGTCTGCATTTGGGCACCCAGTGTGGATGCCCAAATGCAGACGTGCTAACTCCATGAACGAGCCGAGGGGCAAGCCATGAACGCACCGCCCTGTTGAGTATACGAGCCCTTTGAGAGGTTCCAAATTCTGATTAACTATTTTAAACAGATAATAAATGTTCATACAACACTTAAACAAAATGTGCGTCTCAATATCTGGTATAAATGTATGTACCCGTAATTGCCGGACTATAAGCCGCAGCTTTTTTACCATGTTTTGAACCCTGCGGCTTATACAACGGTGCGGCTTATATAAAGATTTTTGCAGCTAACGGACAGCTAGTTTGTTTTACAATGGTCGTTAACAAGGATTTATATGTAGATTTATACAGCTAACGGCCACCAGGTGCGCTCTAGCGGGAAGCAGGAGGGACACCTGCGGCTTATAGTCAGGTGCGGCTTATATATGTAAACATTTGTTTTTTTTCCCCTAAATTTAGCTGGTGCGGCTTATATTCAGGTGCGGCTTATAGTCCAGCAATTACGGTAATAATCTTGATAAAAATATATTTAAAAAATATATATACTAAACCGTTCAAGCGCTGCTATAAGCAGTCACTCATTCAACATTATGGCCAGTTGATTTTATCTTGATTTACTATACTTTATATGATGTGTTTTGATTATTGTTAGTTTTTCTTTTCTTTACGTTATAACTTTTATGTACTTTTTATTCATTTTATGATCAATTTATATTTGACAATGTAAGAATAGGTGCCGGACAAAATTAGCTTTTGCTTCTCTCTGTCCCTTCTTGAACAAGAGTGGTTGTTTTGTAATTGTGATGATGATGATGGTGATGTGGTGATGTATAGTTTTCTGTACTTTTTTATTTGTTCAAGATAAATAATGATCAAATCAAATCAAACTAGAAGGTTATAGGTTTGAGATTAATTAATTAAACTACATGGTCTATTTTGCCACATATATATACATATAATACAGACAAGCTGTAAAATGAATATTGTGTCTTTTCCTCCCTTCATGTTTGTGCTACCTTGGGTTAGCTGGCTTGCTTTCTCGCTGTAGCCACACCCATCCGACCTACGTGATGATTATAGTAAAGCAAAGGCATTGTGATTAGTATAACATCTAAAATATCATTTGGCATTGTGTGCTGTGTCCCTTTACATATTATTTTAGATTGAATTAAGACTATTGTGAACTGCTTGTTTGTTTTAGATAAGTGTTGCACATTGAAATCCTCATTTTATGGGACCAATTGGTTACTACCATTGACGCTGGCCTTATGTTTTAAATACATACCTTATGAAATAAAGTCTATTCCACCTTGTGTGCTTTTCATTCTTTATTCTTTATTCATACGGATCCCATTAGCTGCCACCAAAGTAGCAGCTACTCTTCCTGGGGTCCACAAAAAACATTACAATACATAGTACAATACATAACACAACACAATACAATAAAAACATGTAGTCTTACAAAAAAAGATTCAAGACAATGAAACCAACTACAGGTCAATTAATTTAAAATAAATGAGGATAATTAGTCAAATGTCTTTTAAGGAGTCTCTTAAAACTAGCCTTACTGGGTGCTTCAGTGATCATATTCGGTAACGTGTTCCATATATTAATTGCCCTGTACATTACAGATCTGCACACTGCATTTTCTTTAACCATGTCACGTCACCCCTAGTAGCCTGCCTGGTAGCATGATTATGACGATCTCTCACATATTGTATTCGTGAGTACAGACAAACTGGTTGCTTACTATGACAAATATTCCAAAAGAAACTCACTAAATTACATGCCAACCTCTCCTCTACTCTGAGCCATGAGAGACTGGCATGCAATCTCTCAGTACTTTGCCTCACACCCAATGGACAGTGCAGTGCAAGCCTTGCAGCTTTATTCTGAGCTATTTGAAGTTTAGACAGATGTTTCTGGTCTGCGCCGGACCATATTGTTGAGCAATAATCGAGGTGAGACAGTACTAGTGCCTGTGTCACTAGCACTCTAGAAGATGGGGTCAAAAACGAGGAACACCTTTTAATGCATGCTATTCCTCTACCGATTTTTTTGACAATATTTTCGATGTGTTTCTCCCATGTTAATTGTCCATCGAGTGTGACACCAAGCAAAGTTGCCTCTTGAACCTGTTCAATATCTGAGTTTTTAAGTGATAGGCACAGCTGATTATCCTCCGTAGTCTAGAAGTGAATACAATACTTTTGGTTTTTGCTACATTCAAAACAAGTCTATTTTCACAAATCCAGTCAAGTAATAATTGCAGTTCAGATTGAAGTGTGTCTCTTAACTCAGGAAAGTTGTTTGATGCAAAATAAACAGTTGAATCATCTGCAAATAAAGTAGAACAACTCTTATCTAAAACAAAAGGCATATCATTTGTAAATATTGTGTAAAGTAGAGGGCCAAGGCAACTCCCCTGGGGGACGCCACACTGTAAACTTTTAAAAGAAGAGAAACTGCCATTAAAAAACACACACTGCATCCTGTTGGATAAATAACTGTTCATCCAATTGATTGAAGTTTGACTAAACCCATATGCAGTTAGTTTCCTTAACAATAACCCATGATCTACAACATCAAATGCTGCACTAAAGTCTAATAATACAGCTCCCACCATCATTTTATTGTCAGTATAAGATAACCATTTGTCTACCATATCTGTCAGGGCTGTACAGGTAGAGTGATCTGACTTGTAGGCATGCTGAAAGTCAGAATTTAATTGATTAATTGAAAAATAATAAAGTACCTGCTCAAGAACAACCTTTTCCATTAGCTTACTTAGCACTGGAAGAATACTAATGGGTCTGCTGTTGACAGCTGAAAAACTCCCACTTTTATTTTTTGGAAGAGGTACAACCTTAGCAGATTTCCAAACCTGTGGAAATACCGCCCCCTGCAGACTCAAGTTAAAAATATGACATATTGGCTGAGAAATTATATTAGAAACAACTTTAAGTAACCGTCCATCAATATTATCCATACCAGCTGGTTTATCATTGTTGAGCCCATCAAGCAGTTTTTTCACCTTATCATTTCCTATTGGTTGAAACTTAAAGACACATTGTTTGTTTTTCATGATAATGTTGGATATTATTTCATGTGACTTACCACTAACTTTAGGGGAGCCCATGTCCTTTCTCAACTTATCAACCTTGTCTGTAAAATGATCATTAAAATGGTTTGCAATATCCTTTGCTTTTGTTAAAAAACTTCCATTAACCTCAATGAAAGAAGGTAAGTTACTCTTGCCTCTGCCCATAATTTCATTCAGGGTTTTCCAAAGTTTGTTACCATCATTTTTCCTTTCCTGAATTAAATTTTGATAATATGCTTTTTTCTTCTTTCTGTTTAGCTTTGTGACTTTATTCCTCATTATGCAATACATTCGCCATTTTTCAGTTCCTTTTACATCTATAGCAGCTTTCTTTAACTCATCTCTTTCACGCATACACTGTCTGAGCTCATCGTCAATCCATGATGCTTTACTAGAGCCAACTGTGAATTTTCTTAATGGGACATGCCTATCTGCTACACACAGAAATAGTTCATTAAATAACTTGAGAGCTTCTTCAACTCCCTTTAATGCTAACACCCGATTCCACTCAACATTCTGAATATCTTGAATGAAATCATTTTCACAGAACCTTCTATATGACCTCTTATACAATACTTTAGGCCCAGCTTTTGGAATTGTAGTTTTTCTTACAATAGCTACAATATTATGATCAGTAAACCCCACAGAGACAGATACTGCTTTGGAACAAAGATCTGTGTTATTAATAAATATGTGGTCAATACAGGTTGCAGATCTATGGCCAGCATCATTGCAACACACTCTAGTTGGCTTGTTCACCATCTGAGTTAAATTACAAATGAGTGCAGTGCTATACAACCTTTTTCTTAATGGACATGATTCAGACAGCCAATCAATGTTAAAGTCACCTAAGACAAATATTTCTTTAGCCATATCTGTCACCTTGATCAGCACAGAGCATAATTCTTCTATATATTGCACATTTGAGCTTGGGGGCCTATAGACACACCCAACCACAAACTGTTTACAGTGAGCGAGATGTACCTCCAACCAAAGAGCCTCAATACCCGGAACCATCAGGTCAGATCTAACCCTGGCTGGAATATGGCTTTGTATATATATTCCTGTCATTTCTAAAAATGTTGTAGCCTGATATACCTACCCCCATATCTGTGATCGAATCATCTAAATGTGTTTCTGAGACAGCAAGTATATTGATTTTATCCACATTAATCAAGTCAGATATTTCTTCAACTTTATGTTTCAAACTAGAAAAATATTGTTCCTTCGAAACAATTGTGGGCTCGCTTCAAGCCAGAAAACAATGGCTATAAAAGTACAAAATGTCAAGATCGCAGGCAGTGCTCTCTTTGACGTTACTGACGTCAACGATTGGTCCATTTTGTTCCAAAAATGTGTTGTGCAAAAGTTGACCCGCTGGTGGCGCTATAACAGGCCAATGTAAGAAGGGTGGTATCTGTTCCTTGACCTATTGGGAATGTGCTTGCAAGATTTCACGCACATTGCAGGCTGTGTTCATGATTTGAGGTGTTTTTGGCTTTGGCCACTTTATCGCTGCTTGCAGCTATATTCATTATTATAATTTTTTTGTGTGTGTGCACTTCATAGGCATATTAGATAAAGGTCCTTAGATTGTGTATAGAATGTTTCATGCAAATTGCAAAAAAAAAATCCTAACGGGTTTAAGCGTTTCACAAACTGCTCAAAATGATATAGCGCCCCCCTTTGGCCAATTAGGGTAAGATTGGTTTTAGTGATATTTGGACTAACACTCTACATCTTTGCCAAATGCCATGAACATGTTACTTTGCATGTATGATTTAGAGGCAGAAGAATAATTTGCATAAAACTGCAATATTCATTGAATTTATTTAAAAAAGCATGTTTAGATTTTAAAGAAATCCGATCTGACAGATCTTTAGATATCGGTCCAAAGTTCACGTAAAAAAGGTTTTGTGCACGTGGAGCGAAAATTCCAGAATAAAAGCGGGTTTACGCGTTTTACAAACTGCTCAATATGGCGGAAAATCGAAGGGCGGAGCTTACTTAACAACGACACAGATGTCTTCCGCTCGAGTCAAAGCACGCGTGTAACAAGTTGCATGTCTTCAAACAAAACGAGTCATGACTTATGCCCGTTTGAAGTTTGAATTTTCAAACGCTTCGTATAGCGCCCCCCTTTGGCCGATTGGAATAAAATTGGTTTCAGTGATACTTTGACTAACCCTCCACATCTTTGCCAAATGCCATGAACGTGTAACTTTGCATGTATGATTTAGAGGCCGAAGAATAATTTGCATAAAACCGCAATATTGATTGAATTATTAAAAAATTATATTTCACTTTAAAAAAAATCTGGTTGATCAATCTGACCGTATTGGTCCAAAGTTCATGTGAAAAAAGTTTCGTGCACTTGACGCGAAAATCCCAGGAGGAGATAGATTTTTACTGTTTTTCATATTATTCCGAATTGTGGGAGACCTAAAGGTCAGAGGTCAAAAGTTAGAGGGTAAAAGTTGTTCGGCATGAGGAGACGCATAAGTGTATACAGTTTTCATGGCTGTATGTATAACACAGCATGAGCAATACCTGTTCAAAGATCGCACTTTCGAAGGCTTCCTACAGCGCCACCATTTGGCCGATTGCTGTATAAAATAATAGCACACTTCGCCACTGTAAGCTGAACACATTGATGTATTTATTTTCATTTTCTCACTAAGTATGTAGGAGTAGAAAGGAACCGAAGTTCCCGTCTACTATATGACTGATAGATAAATAAACTAGAAAAATATTGTTCCTTCGAAACAATTGTGGGCTCGCTTCAAGCCGGAAAACAATGGCTATAAAAGCACAAAATGTCAAGATCGCAGGCAGTGCTCTCTTTGACGTTACTGACGTCAACGATTGGTCCATTTTGTTCCAAAAATGTGTTGTGCAAAAGTTGACCCGCTGGTGGCGCTATAACAGGCCAATGTAAGAAGGGTGGTATCTGTTCCTTGACCTATTGGGAATGTGCTTGCAAGATTTCACGCACATTGCAGGCTGTGTTCATGATTTGAGGTGTTTTTGGCTTTGGACACTTTATCGCTGCTTGCAGCTATATTCATTATTATAATTTTTTTGTGTGTGTGCACTTCATAGGCATATTAGATAAAGGTCCTTAGATTGTGTGTAGAATGTTTCATGCAAATTGCAAAAAAAAAATCCTAACGGGTTTAAGCGTTTCACAAACTGCTCAAAATGATATAGCGCCCCCCTTTGGCCAATTGGGGTAAGATTGGTTTTAGTGATATTTGGACTAACACTCTACATCTTTGCCAAATGCCATGAACATGTTACTTTGCATGTATGATTTAGAGGCAGAAGAATAATTTGCATAAAACTGCAATATTCATTGAATTTATTTAAAAAAGCATGTTTCAATTTTAAAGAAATCCGATCTGACAGATCTTTAGATATCGGTCCAAAGTTCACGTAAAAAAAGTTTTGTGCACGTGGAGCGAAAATTCCAGAATAAAAGCAGGTTTACGCGTTTTACAAACTGCTCAATATGGCGGAAAATCGAAGGGCGGAGCTTACTTAACAACGACACAGATGTCTTCCGCTCGAGTCAAAGCACGCGTGTAACAAGTTGCATGTCTTCAAACAAAACGAGTCATGACTTATGCCCGTTTGAAGTTTGAATTTTCAAACGCTTCGTATAGCGCCCCCCTTTGGCCGATTGGAATAAAATTGGTTTCAGTGATACTTTGACTAACCCTCCACATCTTTGCCAAATGCCATGAACGTGTAACTTTGCATGTATGATTTAGAGGCCGAAGAATAATTTGCATAAAACCGCAATATTGATGGAATTATTAAAAAATTATATTTCACTTTAAAAAAAATCTGGTTGATCAATCTGACCGTATTGGTCCAAAGTTCATGTGAAAAAAGTTTTGTGCACTTGACGCGAAAATCCCAGGAGGAGATAGATTTTTACTGTTTTTCATATAATTCCGAATTGTGGGAGACCTAAAGGTCAGAGGTCAAAAGTTAGAGGGTAAAAGTTGTTCGGCATGAGGAGACGCATAAGTGTATACAGGTTTCATGGCTGTATGTATAACACAGCATGAGCTATACCTGTTCAAAGATCGCACTTTCGAAGGCTTCCTACAGCGCCACCATTTGGCCGATTGCTGTATAAAGTAATAGCACACGTCGCCACTGTAAGCTGAACACATTGATGTTTTTATTTTCATTTTCTCATTAAGTATGTAGGAGTAGAAAGGAACCGAAAATCCCGTCTACTTACTAGATAAATAAATAAATAAATAATGACAATATCTAAAGTGTGCTCGCCAGGTACTGGCGAGCCCACAATAATGACAATATCTAAAGTGTGCTCGCCTTATAGGCGAGCCCACAACTATTGACATTAATATGAGCTATTCTTAACCCTTTTTTTGGTAGGTTCATCACCATGATATTTTCAGTTCACATCCAAATTCATATCCACCAAGGACACACATACCTCTTCTAAAAGAGCCAGGGGGTCACCTTTGAGTCCCCTGTCCATTTATATACAGCCTATCGACTGCCAGTGCCACTTTATGTTTCAGGGCCTTGTTTTCGTTCATTATTCCTCTCAGTATTTTCCTCCTGCCGTTGATCTCTGCTGGAAAGTGGTCATTTAGCCAAAGAAAGGTCCCTTTCAGTTCCTTACCTTGGCTCTTCACCAACTCTTTCTGCTTGTAATGCTCAAAACGAGCTATTATTGGACGTGCTTTTCCATTCACAGGTCTGCCCAGTCTGTGAACCCTGGAGAAGGTTATGTCTCTCACCACCTCTGGGGACATCTTGAGGTTCTTGGTCATAAAGTCTCTCACAGTTTCTTCAGAGTCGACGTCATCATCTATCTATAAATGCGAGAAGTCTCTGCGTGTCTGTCTGTCTGTCTGTGTGTCTGTCTGTAATCCGCGTATCTGGAGAACCGTTCGTCCCACCGGCTTCAGATTCGGCACGCGCGTTCCCCGCCGCGGCACGGAGTGCAGTGCCGGGTCTCGACCCGACCCGACGCGCGGTTTTCCCGAACCGGCGCGAAACGTTCGGAATCTCCTTATGCGGGGTTGATTGTTGACATCAGGCTGTTCCGGAGGAAATCGGCGAAAGCTCTGACTCATTGTGACATCACTTCATAAAAGGCTCTGACATCACGTACGCCACATGAGTCAACAAAAAATCTCTGTGAGTGTGTATGTATGTATGTAATCCGCGTATCTCGAGAACCGTTCGTCCCACGGGCACGCGCGTTCTCCATATATGGGCATAAAATGAATGCCCCCATATATGGGCATAAAATGGATTGCAGACAGACAGATACAGATATCTCCATATATGGACATAAATGGACAGAGGCAAACAGATGGTCAAAGATCTCCATATATGGGCATAAAATGGACGCAGACAGACAGATACAGATATCTCCATATATGGGCATAAATGGACACAGGCAAACAGATGTTCAAAACGGGTCCTATGACAACAGGTATAATGAGGTTTGCATTAAAGGGGGAACCGGCACTGTGTCTGCAACACAGTTGGAGGCACAGACAGATACTCCATATATGGGCATAAAATGGACGCAGATAGACAGATATCTCCATATATGGGCATAAAATGGACCCAGAACTATAACTGCAGTGATCTCCATATATGGACATAAAATGGACGCCGACAGACAGACAGACAGATACAGATATCTCCATATATGGGCATAAATGGACACAGGCAGACAGATGGTCAAAACGGGTCCTATGAAAACAGGTATAATGGGGTTTGCATTAAAGGGCGGGGCATTCATTCCCTATTTACATTGTTCCGAGTTGGCCAGGTCGCCGACTAGACCGGGCGGCCCAGCTTCTAGTCCTCCTTAATGCCAGAGAAAATCAGATTGTCTCTCATCTCTCTGCACTGTATGTCCAATAAGGTCTCTTTCATCCTCTTGTTATCCAAGGTGAGGGAGGCAGCAGATTTGTTTACCTCTGCCACCACACCTTTAAGGACAGCATTTTCCTCCCTCAGGTCCTCAATCTGCTTTTGACTGAACTCCAAGCTGGTTTTCAACTCACGGATGTCATGTTGTAGTGAGTCAAGCATATCCAACTTGCTTAGCCTAGCGTTGATTGAATCAAACACTGCTGCATCCACCTCCATGACACCACCCGGCTCACTCACACTCTCCGACCAAGATTGATGGGATCGGAGTTGTTTCTTGGGCACAGGTTTATCAGCGCCCTTAGGCATCCCACAGCAGGTTAGAGGACTCGAGCAGTGTAGACAGCAGATAGACCCTGGCTTAAGCAGGAGAGACCTCAGGTAGGCCTCAAACTGAATCCACCAGATATCACCTCCAGCAGTTGTTGATCCACAGCCACGTATAGCCTATATCCACTTGACTGCTAATATCAATATTATATCAAAAATATATATTGACTAAAAAACATTAAAAACTGTGTAAAAATCATTAAAATGTAGCAGCAGCAACACAGAGCACTACCCTGGTGCAGCAAACAGGAACAGGAAGTGTCTTGACGCTTATGGTTGGTGTCTCTCTCTCTCTACTAAGTGGAGACCATGTTGCTTGGAGTTCACTGCCATATTAAAGTGCTACATTCCCACTGTATATGTACACATGCATTTCAAGTAGTGTACAGTTTTATGTACGGTAGCTCCTTTCGGAACCTCTCCCTCCGCTATGCAGCTCCGAGAGGAGGTTCCTCACTCTCGCTGGAGGGGAAGCTCCGCTGTTCGCAAACACTTCTCAAGTGTGGGAGAAAATCGAAGCTGCGTGTTGAAATAAAGATAAGAGTTTATATCGCTCATTTTGTCAGCGTGTCTGTGTTTTCCCCAATCTTATTTGTTGTGTATATACCACGTGACCAGGGAGGTAGTAATGTTTCCTATGCTGCCTCAACTTCTGGAATGTCTAAAAAACATGGGACCGGCTGACAAAATGAGCAATATAAACTATTTATTTCAACACGCTGCTTCGATTTTCTTCCACGCTTGAGAAGTAAACAGATGAGAGACCTTTATAGGACTTTTACCTTTTGAATAGAATGTTCACAAAAGGTAAGAAGTGTTAGCGAACGGCGGAGCTTCCCCCCAACGGACCGATTGTGGTTGATCAGAGTGAGGAACCTCATCTTGGCGCTGCATAGCGGAGGGAGAGGTTCCGAAAGGAGCTAAGTTTTGTGATATGATTTCATTACAGTGCCAGAATTCTTCCTGCTAAATAATTAGCATAACTTGCTGGAAAGGCAATGGGAGAGACAGTTTGGTACTTTATAGCCATTCTCGGGAGAGGTGACTGTAAGCACGCGATATTACAGTTCGGAGGAAATGAATGGAATCCTATGGAGAACATGTTGCTTTTGGTACCAGAACAGCGCAACTAGCGGGCCGCCTATTGGGGAACCCTGCTTTAGTATGATCAAGTATGTGTTAATTTACAAAAACACACCAAAACACACACACACACACACACACACACACACACACACACACACACACACACACACACACACACACACACACACACACACACAAAGTTAGAATATGGAGATAAGAGGTTTCTGTCCCAGAGCCACAAAATAATATAACCAATATAATCATTTTAATAGTGTATATAATATAATAAAGAACCATATCAGATCATTTTGCACATATTTTATTTGTCTATTAGTGTAGACCCACTCAATGCACATAACTCAACTCATGATGTGACTATACTCTACTAAGGAAGGAAAGATGCAAATAACGACAACCACATGGGAAAACGATACCATCAATTAAGTTTGTTAGAGAGGGACAAAAGCCACGTAATCACAGCAACAAAAAGAAGCAACCTGCTACAAAAGGCCAAATCATGGGAAATGAAAGTAGACCTGGGGCAGACGTGGTACTGTGGTCTGTAGAGGCAAAGAAGATCATCCTCATAGAACTTAGTCCCATGGGAAGAGGGTTGTGAGCAGGCGTTTGAGAGAAACACACCAAACCAGGATCTCTTGCATGACTGCAGGGGGAAAGGATGGCAGGCATGGCTGTTCCCAGTCGAGGTCGGCTGTAGAGGATTCCCTGCCCAGTCAGTGTGGAGGATGCTCACAGCCATTGGGATGACAGGGAGGGAGAGGAAGACAGCAGCCTGCAGGATGGGGGAGGCAGCAGAAAGAGCCTCTTGCTGGTTATGGAGCAGGAGAGAGGAGCATAGCTGGAAGCCATGAGGAGGAGATGGGCAGTGGTTTGGCCACCACTGCCGACCCGCCATTGGGAGGGTGTTGTGGTTAAGGGTTGAAACACCTGATGATCTTTGGTACCCACCTGATGACATCAACTCCTCCTGGCCAAGGCTACATTCACCAAAAGTGAATAAAGGCGAAGCATCTTTGGATGTAATTATAATCACTATTACTATTAATAGTGCGACGATTCGTAGAATCATAGCTAGTTCGGTGGACGGTCACAAGGGGGGCGCGCGCGCGGAGGGGGACGGGACACAGGGTCCTGCCCCCCCCCCTTACCCAGGGTTCATAGGGAAGCTAGCTGGTGGGTCTCAGTCTTGTTGCATAGCACTGCTGCTGCTACCACGCTGCAGTACACACACAAGTGCCACACTTGTTGCTTGCAGGTAGCTGTGCTGTCGCCCACCGCTTGGAGAGGGTACCTAACTTGGCTGAGTATTTCTGGCTGTTTCTGCTATTTTACTATCGCTCAATTCATGTTCTTAGCTGCCAAACTAAGAAGCTGTGTTCTTGGCCAGGTTGTATGGGAAGTTTGAGATTGTTATTCTGGTAATCGCTGAATTCTAAACTGCTGTTTCAAGGTTCAGATTTCTTGCTATCGTTGCTGGTGCCTAGCTGATTTCTGTACTTTCAGTTGTTTGTTGCTAAAGCTATTTCAAAGGTGCTACAGGCTTGCTAAAGTTGCTAAAGGTAAACTCAGTATCATAGAAGTTGGCTGTGGCTACGGGCTAAATGCTAACTTATTTCGTGCCCTGGTGGGCCTTTACTGGGCTACCATGAGTTAAAGTAATCTCAGTTGTTGGGTTTGTCGATAACAATGTCAGTACTTTGCAACGGCGCGGGCCGTATCGGCTAGCGCGGAACAACAGGTTTAATGTACAGTCAGCTTGGAGCTAGCTGGTGGCTATTGCTAGCCGGCTATTTCGGTAAGGATGCTGTTAGCTGGTAAATCAATGTGCTAGCCATGTCAAGGCATAGAGCGGCGGCCCGTGTGAAAACATGGCCCCGTAGCAAGTAATGAATCACGCTAGGAGGATTCAGTTTGTAGGTTGCAGGTGGCTGTAAACGGCAGCGTTCACCTAGCTCTGAGCTAGCCGAGTCACGTCAAGCGGTGATTTACGGCACGACGTTCGGCAGCGAATACTAAGCGCTGCGTGTGGGAAATGTAGTTCTCTATCATGCCAAGCCTCGGCGTCGTGCTAGTAGCAAGAGTCGTATGAATTACTAGTCACGTCAGGCCAGGAGGAAGCTTTCGATTCAAGCTTCGCTCGCAGCATGCTTAATCTAGTTAGTATGGGGCCTATATTGCTTCTGCCTCGCCTCGGGTTATGTGTATGTTTTCCTCTTTTTACTCTGTCTGGCCGTCTTAACAGCTGCTGCTTATGAGGTGCTAGTTGCTATACCATAGCAGCTAAATGGTTTCTGTCGCTTCTTGGACCACAGTAGGGCTGCTGCCAGTTACCGTGGCGTAGAAGCCCTCGCGGGATGAATTATTAAATACAGTAATCGCCTCTCTTTGAGAAGCCTATAAAGGATGTCTGTCTGCGTGGGCTCCTGAGAGGAGGAAACCCGCAAGCTCATAGGTGCCACAGTTTACGTGCAAACAATGTTTTGCTTCCGCTAACGCAGTCGTGCCTGTCTGTCCTGACGTCACCAGTTGAACTCGCTAGTGCATGCAGGGAATCGTAGTCTTCTCTAAATGCTCGGTAGCTCCAGCTAAATATTCTCTTCTGCTACGGTAGGAGCCATCGTTCATTCCAGCCAGGCAGCCACGAGCTGTCTGTTGATGGTCGGCTAGCTTACAACTCAGAACTCATGTAGCTAAAGAGGTTTGCTAACGTTCCGTAATGACTCTTCAAGCTGCCTATTCCATGGGGGTTGCGTGTGTCCGTGGTCAGCAGCTACCTAGCATACAGGTTAGCAGAGGGTAACGTCACGAAGCGAAGGGTGGCGCACGGTCTGCGCATTCTGAGCACATGGGTAATGTGGCTCTCTAGCATTTAACCTCCATGTCACCTGGTCCGTTACGATTCTTTTTCGTTATTATATTATTTTATGTGCACGCGCAGTTCAATAGGGCAGGGATGCGCATGTATTATCAATGTCTATGCTTCGCTTGTGCCCACTGTACAAGCTTAGCATACAGGCTTCGTTTGCTGTTCATGAGGATTTTGCCTGGTCTCGGTTAATGCTAGCTTTGCCCAAGCTGCGGCTGCCTGCTGGCATAGCAGCTGATGATGGTTGCCGATGCTACTCTGGTGAAAACGCTAACATCTGTTTATGTTTGCAGCTCGGGCCAGAAACTGCCGCGTGTCTGTTGGCATCAGGGCGGCGTCGAGTGTGGCAGCGTTGAAGTTGAAGTCATTGGATACTATCCTCTATCGAGCTGCCGTATTTGTTTCAATCTAAGGTTATAGTTCTGGGTCACTGCGTATCGCACTGTATGTCCTTGTGGTGTTTCCGTAGCTGCGGCACTCGAGCTAATAATTACAGCTAAGGCTACTGCTAGTGAAAAATGACGAGTTGTTTATCTTTACAATCACATTAAAGCGGCCACAGGACTGTTGCATCATGTTCACCATTGCAGCTCCAGGATAAAGGCTGCTAACGCCATGCTTTCTTTTCAGCTCAGGCTAAAGTGCTACACGTCTGTTGCTGCAGCTCACGCCAAAGCTAATACTTGTTGGTTGCTAACATTCTGTTTATTATTTCAGCTCCAAGCCGGAGTGGCTGCAGGCCCACGGCTACGTCATCAGGTTATCATGGCAGCTTTATGCTCAAGCGGCTACATGTTCCACTAATCGTGTTTTACTTTTTAGCTTCTTGCTGCGGCTGCTACATGTCTAAATGCTAACATAATTTCTATCCTTTCAGCTCATGTTGGAGCTGCTGCATAGCTGCTACTACAGCAGGTCGCCATAGCAGCATGGCGCTGCAGCTGCTGAGGTTTTCTGCTAACAGATTTATCATTACAGCTCCAGGCCGGAGCTGCGGCATGCCCCCGCCACGGCATCAGGTTAGCATGGCAGCTTTATGCTAAAGCTGCTACATGTTCAACTAAATCGCGTTTTTCTTTATAGCTTCGGGCCACGGCTGCTACATGTTGCTGCTAACATCATGTCTGTCCTTTCAGCTTCTTGATGGAGCCGCTGCATAGCGCCTGCTACAGCATGCCATCATTGCAGCGTCGCGCTGCAGCGGCTGAGTGTTTTTCTGCTAACATGTTTATTTTTATAGTTTCGTCCACTACTGTATAATTCCATGAGACCAGTCAGGAGTCGGTGAGCACTGGAGAGGGCATCGCTACTACAGCTTCCGCTACTTCTGCCGCTACCATGAGCTGCCAGCCTGCCAGCCTGCCCGCCCGCCCTCCCGCCCGCCTGCCTGCCCGCCTGCACGCGCCATATTCAGCAGACGGAAGTGGCCTACCGCCAGCCCGCCGCCTGCCTTCCCGCCTGCCTGTCGGTCCTCCCGTCTGGCTGCCCGCCCGCCTGCTACAGCATCAGTTAATGCTATTACTGCTGCTACCATGAGCATGAACCAGCGCTGCGCCGTGCTGGAAGCCTGTGGTGCCGGCCCATCTTCCGGAGGCGCTGTCAGGCTGCGACCGTCGTCGCCACCGCCAGGTCGCAAGGGAACATGGGAAGCTGCAGTTCCAGCACCAGCGGTGGGAACTCCATTCTTCTCGCCATCTGCAGCTTTCCCAGATGCCCTGAGGAGCCACACTCTAGCAGGTAAATAGCAACGCATTTGCTTGTTCGATTCTGTGAGCGTTCAGCCGCTCTCTAAGCTTGCTAATAATAGGCAACCTTAGTTACATAGCAGCGTCTTACTTGTACTGAATGTTGGGCTTAGCCGCTCTCTAGGCTTGCATAGCTTGCCTTTAAAGGTCAAGACGGGTATCTCGTGGAGATTCTCATATGTGCAGCAGCAGACTCTGCAGCAGAGCGCTCCGTGGGCTGCGAAAATTTCTCTGTGATCCAAAAGTCAGCGACCTTAGGCGTGGTTTCATTGTTATGGTCAGCTAAAGCTAAGATTGTAATTTCTGCGGCAAGCACATGCGGTCACCAAGGCCAGGCTTAAGATGCGACTAGCACATGGCCTCTGAAGATTGCAGCTCGCAGTTTAAGCAGGGAAGGTACACCAGTGTCAGTCGCAGAACTAACTCTCCCTTCTGTCCTTTCATGTCCATGCTGAACACCGGGCTGTCTGCCCGACGTCCTCGTCACACGACCCCCGGAGAGAGCTGCCAGATTTGCGGCCCGCCCCTCTTCACTCTGCATTCTCTCCGGATCGGAGCAGCCACACCACCAGCACTTCTGGTGCCCTCAGCTAACTCAAGATCCTGCACGCCAAGCTATCAAGCACACACAACACAGGACTGACCGAAGCGTAATGGTTCCAAGCTGGAGTTGGACGCGTTTCAGTTAACGCTTCTGCTGCTGATGCTAATAGTGCTGCAGGCACTATTAGCAGGGTTGTTCCATAGGGTTTCATTTTGCTGCTTCTGCTGCGTTACTCGGGGCACGCTCCCCTGATAGGTTGCGTGTTTTATTTGCTGCTTCTGTTGCGTTACTCGGGGCACGCGCCCCTGATAGGTTGCGGGCCACGATAAATATTACGTTTTAATATTTCAATCACGCAAAGCTAGGTGGTTGCTGGGGTGTCAGTTAGGTAGGATTTATCAAGCTGTCTGGTGCTGAAGTTATATGAATTAAAGGTCTCATCGCTGCTTCTGGTTCTGCTGTCTGTATATATATTTCAGTGTTGCTGCTCCCGCTTGTCACTAGGCTGTTTAGTATGGCTTCCAGTTAGATTTCAGTTTCGCTATAGTCAGCAGAACCGCCTTCCTCACCGTTGGTTCGGTCTGCCAGCTGCTAATATTCTTACTTATTATTTTGCTTTAGCAGGATTAATAGCGTTTCTGGCAAGCCGTTAATTCTCTTACTTATTTTGATTAGTAGTATTTATAGCAAGCCATGCAGGCGGCTACATTCTTACTTATTTTGCTTTAGCAGTATCAATAGCCATCTATAGCAATAGGACAGGCAGTTCATAGTTTGCCCCCGCAGTAATGATAATTCTTAATCGCTAGAGTCACAGCAGAGCTGCCTTCCTCGCAGTTGGCTAGCGCTGGCATGGGATTCTGAGCTTTTGGCGTGTTTTGGGGGTTTTGTAGTTTTGGGGGGTCTCGGGCCAGAGCTCGCTGTAATAAGATTATGCCCTCGATACTCATGGCAACATGGGGATCGTGGGTCAGCGAGTAATGGCCCGAGGCAGAACCCATGCCAAACAATGCTTCACTTAGGATATAGATTCTATGCTGTCTTATAGTAGCGCTTAAGGTAGGCTGCCAATATGATGCGCTTATATAGGCCTTAGATATTATGCTGTCTCTACAGTAGGGTGCTCAATATGCCATGCTGTTCGATGCTTGCTTCTGCCTTCATTCTTGTCAATAAAGTATACCTAAACCCAAGTGATCGTCTCCTGAAATAGTGCGACGATTCGTAGAATCATAGCTAGTTCGGTGGACGGTCACAAGGGGGGCGCGCGCGCGGAGGGGGACGGGACACAGGGTCCTGCCCCCCCCCCCTTACCCAGGGTTCATAGGGAAGCTAGCTGGTGGGTCTCAGTCTTGTTGCATAGCACTGCCCCGCCACCACCCCAGCTCCACCGTCAGGTTCTGCTTCAGATCCCCCGTGGGGGGTCTCGGGCCAGAGCTCGCTGTAATAAGATTATGCCCTCGATACTCATGGCAACATGGGGATCGTGGGTCAGCGAGTAATGGCCCGAGGCAGAACCCATGCCAAACAATGCTTCACTTAGGATATAGATTCTATGCTGTCTTATAGTAGCGCTTAAGGTAGGCTGCCAATATGATGCGCTTATATAGGCCTTAGATATTATGCTGTCTCTATAGTAGGGTGCTCAATATGCCATGCTGTGCGATGCTTGCTTCTGCCTTCATTCTTGTCAATAAAGTATACCTAAACCCAAGTGATCGTCTCCTGAACTACTATAATAACTAGTAAAGACGCCTTAGGGCGACAAGCGACCTCGCCCTAAAGGGTGCAAGGTCACGCCATGTCTTGGCCATCTGGCCGGTGATGACATGACATCACAGTGATGTCAGAGCAGCAAACCCATAGACCGTAAAAAAGTGTACACATCCAGACAGCATGTGTCGTTTCACATACTAAACTGCGACCTTCGGTCGCAATAATAATAATAATGTATAACACTATAACATTAAATTGACTGGAAAATATATTAGTTAGAATTCAATATTAAATATGATTAGAGGAGACTACGTTTTCCATAAAAGAAAACATTATTACAGATTAGGAACATTAACTTGTTATTACATTATTGACAATGTTTCCTAGTGTAGTCAAACATTCCACTAATAACAATTTACAGTACAGTAGTTAAACAGAGCTCGTATGTGTACAGTATGTGTAAATTGTTTACCAGTGTTCTTAGCTTACTGAGGCACTACACTGTCTAGTATGTTATAGTTCGTCATGTCAGAAAACGTACACCTGTTACTCCAGTCAAATATAAGAATTAATATATATACAAATTAATCAAATGAATTCATTAATTAAGCAAAATATTCTGCGCGTGCGCCGGTCCCCCCTTCGCCTCCACCTGGCCAAGACTTTTCCTGTCCATGTATGTGTTTACCTTGTTTATTTTAAGTCACTCTGGATAAAGAGTGTCTGCAAAATGCTTATGTTGTAAATTGTTATTATTCATATAATTTGTGGATAAATAAAACTATGGGTTTATAATAAACTAAATAGCAGCCAACATTCGTCATGTAAGAATTCCTGGATAATCATCGATGGAGTTACAACATATCATTGTTCCTGAAGAAAAAGAGGTATAGGGGCTGCACCAATCACAGCATGCGTTGGGCCAATCAGAGCAGCTCGTACTGTCGTAAGTGCATGCGCTGGATGATGTCGCGACAGTCGTTGAAAACGCGGCGGATGTTCTCAGTGTCCACGGCGCAGGTGAAGTGAGGATAACAGTGGTGTTTGCTGTCTCCGCTGGCAGTACTGATCCTCTGGAAAATACACATGGAAATACTCATTAACAATGACGTTTACTGCGTGTACTGCAGTGGTTCTCAAAAAAATGAATAAAAAAAATAGCAGCTGTATAAGCTTGTAGTACTGTGAGTACTGATCTACAAGCTGTGAGCTTGTAGATGAGCTATTTTTGAACAGCATGCGTGCGTGCGGCCGTGCGTGCATGCCTGTGTGCGTTTGGTCTCACCAGAAACTGATCCCTGATGAAGAACTTGGCTCTCGTTACGGTGGGGACTTCATCTGCATCTGGTACCGCTGTGTACACACACAAACACACACAGCAGGGACGTGTTGGTCCCCTGATTCAGCCCGGAAAAAGGAATTAGAGAGGCCCTCATTGGGCATGGCTATTGGCAGTGCGTTTTGGGGGGCCGGTATTCACATGATAGACAAGCCAGTGCATGGGGCCAATGTGATTGCAAGTCTATTTCCGTGGCCCATTTTGTTTATTTCTTTTCAATGAAAAATATAGTCTATATAAATATTTTCTTTGTTGAGTACCTAATTGTGTTGGGATGACTTTCTCATTAATATGTTGCAGGAGATTTGTGGTACTGTACATGGTACTGTACATGATTGCATCAGATGAGAACAAGACAGCTATAAGTAATAGTTGATAATAACCTGAATTCCCTGAAAATAGCAAAACGTTGTGTTTAATCCTTTGTTGGAGAAACCTAGTTTTTGGACAATGGTTTCATATGGTGTGGTCAGACAATGAAACAACTAAAGTCAATGGGACCGCAGTGAAAAATTGTGCAGGAAAAGATCAAAAACAGATATTTCTACAAAAGCAAAGGAGGGCAGCACTGGACAAGTAAACCCTTCAGAGAAAGTGTTTAAAAATGTCCAAAATTAACAATATGCAACACTCCACAATCATAGTCAGTGGAAACCACTTGGGTCCACAATCAACATCAGACCTCCAGCTTATATATCTGCTCACCTCTGATTAAAGTTAGGAGACATTGCATGAAAGTATTCGCGACACTGCATTCCTTTAAATCCTCCCATGCCCTTTGTCATGATCTAATCACTGGTCAAGTATGTCACATACAGTACATGAGGTTTCTATTTCCATTGTTGCACATATTTTGCATCACAACTAATGCACGGTCTAAGACTTTCTCATCATGATAGAAGATTTCTCATCAAGATATCACCACGGTGGAAAGAAACCACAACTGTCGAAGCTACCCTACCAAAACATAGTTTTGGATTGATAAGGTAGAACTGGTAGAACTTGATCTCCTCCTCACCTCAGCTAACCTCTGACATGTCTACAATAACCATATGACACACAGCCACTCACCTCTGCACATAAATGACCCTTTGGATCATGTAATGTGCGATCAGGGGCGTCACAAAGGGGGAAGGGGGGGGGGGGGGGGGGTAGGGGGGGGGGGGGGGGGGTGTGACTGAGTTACTAGGTGGAGGGCCTTAATTATTTTATATACTTTAGCTATTGAAAAATAGCTGCTATTTTTGAAAAGTCGTGAAAATTGAAGGCCTAGTAAATAAATAAATACGTAATGAGAAACATTTCTGAAAATGTGTCGTGAGCTTGTAGATTGCCTTTCAAAACAATGGCTTATTAGGTTTCTCTGTGGCTCAGTGGTTAATGCAGACATACTATCATTGTAAAATGTGTAGCACATTGGCATTGACAATAAGGAGAGTATTACCGTATTTTCCGGACTATAAGGCGCACTTAAAAGCCTTTAATTTTCTCAAAAAACTACAGTGCGCCTTATAGTCCAGTGCGCCTTATATATGGATCATTCATTGACATTGACATTCCCTTTAGCACAGCTCCATCTGTTTTATGCATAACGCAACGGTAGCGTCTATTATGTGCGCCTTATAGTCAGGTGCGCCTTATATATGAAAACAGTTTGAAAATAGACCATTCATTGACAGTGCGCCTTATAGTCCAGAAAATAATGTAAGTATTTTTGGTAAAAGAAAAAATAATTTGTTGATTGATTTGTGTTTGTACACAATGTATTATATTTAATACATTCGGTAGTTTTGCTATATTTAGGGCTTTGCTTCTGAGTTATTGTCTCCACCAGCCAAAGGCATGGGGGAGAGTATGTTTTTGCCCCTGTCATTTATCCTTAAGTTGGCTTAACTCAGCTCAGCTGTTGTGTACCGACCAAGACACCCACCCATCATTTGTGTGTGAAACTGAACTGAATGTAACTTTATATCATTTTATTCTATTTTATTATTTCATTTATTGAGGTTCCTAGTTAAACGTTTACTTGCAACTGTAAAGGAACTGGGTGTCATAATCTGCTAAAACAGAAATAGCTCTAGCCCTATGACACACAACGACCCAAAGTATTGCTGTTCTGTTGAATAATAAAGCTAATAATAAAGCTTTATTTGTATAGCACCTTTCATGACATGAAATGCATGAGGTTTACCTTGTTTGTGTTCCTGCTTGCCTAAAGATTGTCAACCAGACATCTAGGAGACATTATTTAAAATGAAGCTGTTTAACCACGATGTCTGTGAAATAAAGATGTTATTCCATTGTTATCTCATTTCCCTGTATATTCATTTGTTTTTGTTTTTGTTTTGATTTGATATTATTAGAATCAACATTCTAAGTCTGATTAACCACCACTATTTTATACTTTGTCATATAACAGTCGTTCATAAATAGCGAAACTAGTAAATCTGCAGGTTTTATTTAAATTATTTGTGTAATTGATTAGTTTAACTGTTTGCACTGCTAATAGAGTGGCAACCATTTTATTTTTGTGTCATCAATGCATATATATCTGTAAATATTCAGTTTGTTGGGAATATTGTCATGCACTTGTCATAACTCCACTATACTTTGTCAGCCTGCTGACTTTGCAGAGGTCACAGCTGAGACCACAGTTGACCTCACCCCTGCACCAACTGTCTGTCTTCACTCTTCTGGGATGTTAATTCAAAATATGCTCTGTAGTTAATCTGACTGCAAACCTAAGATTTAGGTCCTGTCCTGCCCGGCATTAAACCGTGTTCTCGTGTGTTGACATTTCGGGGGCAGAGCTAAACATGAAAGCCCAGGACCTGCAGATTGGACCAGAAAGTCAGACACTTGACGGGAGTGTAAGAGAATTTAAGCTAGTTGCACACTGCACTGCGTTTCTTTTTTCTTTTTTTTTTGCGTTTGGGAAATCCGAAATCGGGAGGCCAGGGAGGGAGAGAGGAAAGGGGACTCGGGGGCAACAGTTGTAAAAAGCGAGAAAGAAAATCAACCCTCGTCCGAAAATAAATACGAAACGGGTGGCAGTGTGCAAACGTGATTGACATAATTGAGGTTGATTTTTTTATTTACGTGCTCTGAAATTCGCTCTGATATTCGGCCCGAAAAACGCAGCTGTGTGCAAAGACCTTAAGGCCCTGCATGAAGTGGGCCTGGTCTGTGTGAGAACTGGGCCTTTTTGCGAAGCCCTTATAACTACCTATGACTGTCTTATTAAAGTATAAAGTTTAATTTCACATGAGGTGGCGTTTCTGCTTTCCGACAGCATTGGCATGGCAACATCTTCAACAGATTTTCGACAGCAGGCGCTTTCCAACGCTTCCCGCCACCGACATCGGTGCAGTGGAGAGCTGCCTTTAGACTAGAGACTAAAACATGCTACCACCAGTAAGACTCCCTAATCGGGAGATAAGCGACCGTTGGTCGCTTATCTCCACAAATAGGCCAATATCTCCGCATCAGTATGACATCACACTGCTGACATCAGTATGACATCACACCGTACACAAATGACCCTTATATAAGACCGGCATTATCTACCGACAGATTAGTAACAAGATGTCAAAATCGTTGAAGGTTGAATTTCCAGATATGGAGATAACCAACACATCCCTCCATATATGGAGATAACTGACGAATCTCACTAAGTCTGACCTCACAAGCCCCATATTTGGACACGAACAACATATAACTCCATATATAGAGACATAGCTGCTGACATCAGTATGACATCACACTGCTGACATCAGTATGACATCACACCGTACACAAATGACCCTTATATAAGACCGGCATTATCTACCGACAGATTAGATGCAAGCAGGATCTCGACTCTGACACAACTCATCGGCTCATAAGCTGGTTCTCCCTCCATATATGGAGATAACCGACGAATCTCACTAAGTCTGACCTCACAAGCCCCATATTTGGACACGAACAACATATAACTTAAAAACCTCCATCGTGTCCAAATATGGGGCTTGTGAGGTCAGACTTAGTGAGATTCGTCGGTTATCTCCATATATGGAGGGATGTGTTGGTTATCTCCATATCTGGAGATTCAACCTTCAACGATTTTGACATCTTGTTACTAATCTGTCGGTAGATAATGCCGGTCTTATATAAGGGTCATTTGTGTACGGTGTGATGTCATACTGATGTCAGCAGTGTGATGTCATACTGATGAGGAGATATGAGCAGGGCAAGGGTGTGACGTGTGACCGACGGACGGACGGACGGACGGACGACCGGTGGAGGTTTTGATACTAAACTGCGACCTGACGGTCGCAATAATAACTGTTGTAATAAATGTGCATATTCTATTATCCCAGTTTGGAGTGGGGAAATCCATTTCCCACCATGCCCCAGTTCACGTGTGTTCATTTGGTGATTTATATTGACTAGTCCATACCCGGCTGTCAAATGCAGACTTTAGTTGCCGTATGTATGGGCAAGGTCTGTGTACGATATCTGCCTAAAATCATCCTTATCCCTTAAATTAAAGAATAAGCTTATGGAAACATGGCTCAACTGGAACTTGGCTCCCACAGAGGGACTGAAACTCTTGTTAATTGCACAGTTGTATTTGTGCAAGTATATAGGCTATAATCTTGACATCTTGAATTGTATAGGCCAGGGGTCTTCAACGTTTTCAGGCCAGGGACACCCAAACTGATGGGGAGATGGACCTCGTAGGGTGGGGGTGGGCCACATTTAGACGACTATTAGACGTCTATTAGTCGTCTAGTTTAAATTTAGACGACTAAAAAACTTTCAAATCTATAGGTCTACCACTATTAGACCTCTTTTAGATGGCATGCTCAGTGGGATCCGCTGCCTTGTACATGACGACGTAGGCCTACATTTAACACCACATTTTCTAGGTTATATTTTAATATATTATTTTAAGTTGTCCCGCTTTTCCCAATGGCCAGCACGTCCCTGGGACTCCCTGCCGTATCCTCCGCAGACCCCCTGTTGAAAACCCCTGGTTTAGGCGTTCAAACTGACACAAATAAATCAGTTCAGTTTCGATTCTACCGAAAGGGCCACAAAGCAGTTTCAATTCTGTTGAAACAGGATGGGATTTATGGCTTGTTGAAGTGAGCCAGCCCAGAGCAGAGCCATGGATCTGGCTCACTTAAAAGAGACGTTCAAATTAAGACTGGCTCATTATATATTTTTAAGAAGCATTAGTTGAATCTCTCTCTCTCTCTCTCTCTCTCTCTTTCTCTCTCTCACACACACACACACACACACACACACACACACACACACACACACACACACACACACACACACACACACACACACACACACACACACACACACACACAGTCACTATACACCCTAGTCAAAAAATCCTATAGGATTCTGATAGAAAAATCCTTTAGAAAATCCCATTAAGAATCCTATAAGAATCCTTTACAGTTTTGGAACAGATCCTATTGGATATTTTCTTATAGGATAATAATCCTTTAGAAAATCCCATTAAGAATCCTATAAGAATCATTTACAGTTTTGGAACAGATCCTAAAAATCCTATAGGATTCTGATAGAAAAATCCTTTAGAAAATCCCATTAAGAATCCTATAAGAATCCTTTACAGTTTTGGAACAGATCCTATTGGATATTTTCTTATAGGATAATAATCCTTTAGAAAATCCCATTAAGAATCCTATAAGAATCCTTTACAGTTTTGGAACAGATCCTATTGGATATTTTCTTATAGGATAATAATCCTTTAGTAAGTCCCATTAAGAATCCTATAAGAATCCTTTACAGTTTTGGAACAGATCCTATTGGATATTTTCTTATAGGATAATCCTATAAGAATTATCCTATATTTTATAGGATATAGGATAATCCTATAAGAAAATATCCAATAGGATCTGTTCCAAAACTGTAAAGGATTCTTATAGGATTCTCTATCAGAATCCTATCAGTGTTAAGACATACAGTATTAGATTTGACATTATCATTGACATCTTGAGTGAGATTCGAACTTACGACCTCCGGTGCTTGAATCCTGCGCCACAGCTCCTGTTGGTAAGGATGGGTTTTTGGTCCTATTTGACATTTTATAATAATAATAATAATAATCATTTTTTCTTATAGGATTATTATCCTATAAGAAAATATCCAATAGGATCTGTTCCAAAACTGTAAAGGATTCTTATAGGATCCTTAATGGGATTTTCTAAAGGATTTTTCTATCCTACTTGGATTTTTTTCTTATAGGATTATTATCCTATAAGAAAATATCCAATAGGATCTGTTCCAAAACTGTAAAGGATTCTTATAGGATTCTTAATGGGATTTTCTAAAGGATTTTTCTATCAGAAATCCTACAGTTCCAATAAAATCCTATTGGAACTTTGAAAAATCCTATTGTATTTCCAAAGTTCGATATAACCCTATAGGATCCTATTGGAACTTTGCAAAATCCTATCGGATTTTCTAAAGTGCCGATAGAATCCTATAGGACTGTATTGGAAATTTGTAAAAACCAATATGATCCTATAGGATTTTCAAAATCCAATAGAATCCTATTGGAAATTTCAAAGATCCTATAGGATTTTTTGACTAGGGTCCTATTGGAACTTTACAAAATCCAATTGGATTTTGCAAAGCTCCAATAGGATCCTATTGGACTTTCCAAAGTTAGATATAACCCAATAGGATCCTATTGGAACTTTACAAAATCCAATTGGATGTTGCAAAGTTCCAATAGGATCCTATTGGACTTTCCAAAGTTAGATATAACCCAATAGGATCCTATTGGAACTTTGCAAAATCCTTTTGCAAACAGAGTTAGATATAACCCAATAGGATCCTATTGGAAATTTGCAAAATCCTATTGGATTTTCTAAAGTACAGATAGAATCCTATAGGACTGTATTGGAAATTTGTGAAAAACCAATATGATCCTATAGGATTTTCAAAATCCTATAGGATTATATTGGAAATTTCGAAGATCCTATAGGATTTTTTGACTAGGGCAGTATAGATAGACACAGTCAGTGCTCAGTGGAGTAGGAAGGAGGAGATTTTGGGTGCGTTCGGAAATGCACACTCAACGCACTGGTGTGCCATGTTGTCGTTCCTTTATTCGGAACGTTGTTCGGAAATCCAGTGCACTGCGCACTGGGTGTGCTGAACGACCCTACTCAGAAGATGCTGGGTGCGTTCGGAAACCCGCACTGGGTGTGCGCTCAGTGTAGTGAGTACAGTGGGCGTGACGTTGTGCGTTCAGTGTGGCTTATTTACGAACGACCAGTTAAGAGGCAGCTGTGCGCTTTTTCACTCTGAACTCTGAAGGTAAACTTTCTGAAAAGCAGCAGTTGCTAACGTAACGTTGATATTGAAAGGAGATGTAATTCCTAACACTGGCATACCTACTGTTAGTTTACAAGTTGATGTGTGTATCAAGCCCAAACGACCAACGAAGCTGCAAATGTTGCATTTTGCGGTCATTTCCTCCATTGTTCACAGCTGAAGCGCTCGAGACATGGCCATGAAAACCAACCAATCAAAACACCACACTGACGCACCACACCGTCAAACCCCATCTTCTGAGTAGGGTTGATGAGTGCGTGCACTCAGCATACCGGTGCGCCGCGCACTGAATTTCCGAACGACAACGCACCAAGTGCACCGAATAAACGAACGACAACATGGCACACCAGTGCGTTGAGTGCGCATTTCCGAACGCACCCGTTGTTTGGCGGTGTGGTGTGGTGCGTCAGTGTGGTGTTTTGATTGGTTGGTTGGTTTTCATGGCGGTGTCTCCTCTATGGGTGTCTCGCGCTTCTCAGCTGTGAACAGGCCCTTAACTGTGAACTAAACATGATCTGCACCTGGCTCAATGACAACAGACTTTCAATTCACCTAGGTAAAACTGAATGTATCCTCTTTGGATCTAGTCAGAAACTTAGCCTAGTTGAGAACTTCACAATTAAAGTAGGTGATACGTACTGTGATAGAAAGAAAAAAACAAATCTGCTACCTGGGTTGCATCCTGGAGGCTAACCTATATCCAGAAAAAATTACTACCACGGTAATCAAAAAAGTCAACCAACGAATTTGTTTCTTGCAAAGGGTTGCCCGCTGATCAATATTAAATCTCGAAAGATACTAGGAGGTGCTCTTATTGGGCCCCTCATTGATTACGGAGTCCTTGTCTGGTATCGCGACGCCCCAGCTGCCTTAAAGTTACCCACCTGGCAAACTACTTCTTAAAGGTCAAGGATGTTCACGATCACAACACCAGAGGCAGCTCCACTAATCATCATCAACGTAGATTTAACACTAAACAAGGCGCTAATTCGTTCTCCTGCTATACCATCAACATGTGGAACGCCCTTCCACAAGCCCTAAAGGAGAGCAAATCCCTAGCCTCCTTCAAAATTGGTTTGAAAAGTCACCTTCAGACAGCTGCTACCCGTGACTTGTAAATAGACTAAGCCCCCATGCTCCCCCCCCCCCCCCCTTTTCTTTTTTTCTGCCTTTGTATTTGATGTTATGCTTTTGAAACTGATATTATCCTAGATAAAGTACTATGTTCTATCCGTCTGTCTTTCAATGTTATATGAGATACTTAAAGTGTGGTTCCTGTGGAAATAAGCCTCGGCTTTCTAGGATCTCCTTTTAGTTGACCTTGTACCAGTGATTTGTACTGTCATGAAACTGTACTTTTTTATATTGCAAACTTCTAATAAATTCTACAAACAAAAACAATGGTGGCGCAGTGGTTAGCGCTTCGCCTCAAAGCTAGAAGGTCCTGGGTTCGATTCCCGCCGGGGGACGCTGGGGGGCGTGTTTCTCCCTCCGCGTCATCAGCGCCCACACCCTAGGTGGGGTCGGCGATAGGGCCTTTGTGTGGAGTTTGCATTTTCTCCCCGTATCTCCTAGGGTTGATACCCTCACAAAAACATGCAGTAATCCTGGTCTCAATAATGCCTCCCCCTGGCCAGCCGGGGCGCTTGATGGAGGGGAAAGGAACTCGTTGGAATAACGTGTTCCTTCCACGCGCTACGTCCATCCTGGGGAAAATCCCCCCTGTCAGATGAAAAGAAACAACTTGGACTACTCATGCATTGAAGGAAGCATGAGGTCAGTCCGTTGTCTCCCCAGGCGTGGCAGAGGGAGAGCAGAGCCCAGGATTACATAGGCAATTGGTTGCAAAATCGTGGGATAAAAATTATGAAAAAGAAAAAAATCACACCCGTGTGAACTGAGCGGTGGAGTGTGTGTGTGTGTGTGTGTGTGTGTGTGTGTGTGTGTGAGTGTGCCTTGCCTGGCCTGAACAACAGCGCCCCTCCCTTAACATGTGTGGTCAGAAAAGGTACTACACCGCTTGAGGCTACATACAGACCCACCCACCCACATACATACATACATACATACAAACAAACAAACATACATACCTACACACACGGCCACGCTATGGAGACGGTGTGACCACCGCTCAAAAAAAACAATGGTGTAGGAAATGATAACAAAATGCACCATTTGCTGTCCTTTGGGCTTCATTGTTACACACACGCATCAATGTGTAAACTAACAGCAGTTAGGCCAATATTATGAATTAAATTACCTATCAATAGACCAATTATTTGTTTACAAACATTGAGACTGAATGCACAGCTGACTGTATCATGTAATCAATTCCCAACAGATCCCCAAACCTGTTGTTTTGGGGAGCACTGGTTATTCAACCTCCTCTTGTGTGCTAGTGAGGTGCTCCCATGGGAGCGCCCTTATCGAGACATAGGCCTATATACTTCATTGCGCAACGGTGTTCCACGTCAAGAGTAGCTGATATACAAACTCACATCGCGTCACCAATGCAACCCTTCTGAGCTTGGAGGTCTGGGGCTCTGCGCGCGACACCGTCGCAGGACGGACAGGGCCGTGCTTAGCGATTTGGAGGCCCCAGGCAAACCCCAGTTTGAGGCCCCTGGGTCGGGAGCCATATGCGGGTCGCGGACCAATTTCTAGGGGTCGCGAATAAATGCTCCCTTATGTTTTGTTTCCTATATTTTTGCTTTTAATTATTTGAAAATATTTAAAAATGTTTTTTTTTTTAATAACACAAGTTTAATAGCCTATAAACTCTAGCACTTTTTCAAAAGAATTCCAGAGAAAATAATAAGAGGAGGAGGGAGAAAATAGGGGTTGAGCGTTTTACTCAGGGACACTGCAACACTTTGCTAACCTGGCCTGGAATCGTACCTGTGACAACCAAGGATCTGGTTCCCTTGGCAGGCTCACTAACCACTCAGCTATGGGTGGCCACAATGTTTGATATATAGAAGGTAAACCATGAGCTTCAACTTCTCTCACCAGAAGCAACTAACACAGGACAGGTAAAGTAATAAGAATAAGAATAAGAATACTGAGTTAAACATTACATTACATGACCATGTTAACAGCCTTTTGTTAAGGGCAATTTTACTATTTATATATGAGGGTATTGAGAGCTTGAGTTTGAGAGCTGGTGGGGCACCAAATGAATTTGGGGGCCCTCAAAATGTTAAATATAAATATATACAGTATAAATCTTGTTTATATTTTTAAGGAGACTAAAGTAACTTGTGACATTAAAGCTCTTTTCAGATAATCAGAGCCCATTGTTGCAGCGACAGGCCAACTTCTTTCAGGTGGTAATTAGCTGCATGTCTGTGGCAGAAATGTCATCTAAGGATGGTTGCTTCATGTTAAATAACACACTTCAGCTCAAGTTTCATACACTATTAAACCTATGAATTGAATCAGTGTTATTACTTAGTGTTTTAAAAAACGTAATTATAATAAGAATAAGAATAACTTTTAAGTGCATGTTTTGCAGTGGTTTTCAAAGACAAAGTTTGTCTCACAGGACAGTCAGTGGGTTAAGGCTATACATATCCATTCGAAGTTAAACACATACATTACATGACTATGTTAAGGGCCTTTTTACTGTTTATTTATATTTGACGATAACTCATGGAGCCCCCTGGGTGTTTCTGTTTGAGAGATTGAGCAGGCTTGTCAACTCTCCTGGATTTCCCAGGAGTCTCCTGGATTTTGACCCCATCTCCTGGCATGCTCCTGGATTGGCAAATCTCCTGGATTTCTCCTGGATTTGGTATCAAACTCCCAAAATTCACCAGAACACAGGAAATTACATCTATGTTAATTTTTTTTCTGGGGGAGGACCCCCAGACCCCCCGCTTTAGGGGTGGGGGCAATGCATGCAAGAAATATCAGACACATATTCACTTAAGTAATGACTTAAAAATTAGAAGTCATCATTAAAGATGTCCTTTGGTTCAGTCATCAAATCTGTACACCTACATTTGGCATTTTAAGGCTGAAATTGTACCCATGCTAGTAAAGCAAGCCCGATAAACATATAAAACATGCACAAAATTCACCAGAACACAGGAAATTACATGATTACTATGTTACATTTTTTCTGGGGGAGGACCCCCAGACCCCCCACTTTTGGGTTGGGGGCAATGCATGCAAGAAAGATCATATACATGTAATGACTTAAAGATGAGAAGTCATTATTATTCACCTACATTTGGTATTTTAAGGCTGATATTGGACGAGTGCTAGTAAAGCAAGCTTGATAAAAGTATCAAACATGCACAAAATTCAACAGAACACAGGAAAATATATATCTGTTAAGAGGTTTTGGGGAGAGGACCCCCAGACCCCGGTAGGGGAGTTCCACGCACCCCCAAAAAATAAATCTCCTGGATTCTGACCGTCCAATGTTGACAACCCTGGAGATTGAGAGGCCCCAAATGGATATATTTGGGCCCCTCAAAATGTTAAATATAAATAAACAGTATACAAACTATGCGTGCCATCTTTAAGAAGCCCCAGTAAACCCTGTGAAAGTATTTCAAGTTAAACATCACATTTCATGTTAAGGCCCTTTTTACCCTTCTTTTATATTGATCTCATCCCGGGCCCCACTTCAAACTGTCTGGGGCCCCCAAAATGAAATGGAATTGATACACATATATTATATGAATATATAAATATGGGAGCCCTCAAAACTTTTTTAAATATAAATGTATACACACACTTTAGAAATAATGTATCCATTCCCTGCATCGATCCTTCTTAAAGTTAAAGTAATGCACAGTGACATCACAGAACAGACACAAAAGAACTGCTTGGATAATCAGGACCATTGTTCTCTGGTCACACCTTTGAGAGCCACGCTCTTTTCAGATTCTAATGAGCTAATGTTAACCCTCACCCTCACTTCAACTGTTCTCTGTCTCACAGTTGAGCGCTCAACTGGGGCCCCCTGATGGCCATGTTTGTTAAAAAATAAAATAATAATAATAATCTCATGAGGCCCCCAGGCTGTGAGGGGGCCCCAGGCGGCTGCCTATTTTGCCTGTATGGTAAGCACGGCCCTGAGGACGGAGCATAATTAGGCTTCATGGACTGCAGCTGGGCGAGCAGTAGACGCTCTGGTGATCCAGTGGATCGGGTGGGTGATCAAGAGGAGCGCTCCCTCTGTTCTGATGACGGTGAATAGAGGTGGGGTTTGAAGGACAACTGTTTTGAATCGCTATTATTGTTTACAATCAACAGAAACTAAGGATTATATATTTCAAGAGTGAGAATTTACAGTAAAAATCCTAAGCATTCTTCCTCCACACTGGGAGAAAAACGGCATCTGAAAGTTTGATGGAATGCATTTTTAAACACGAGTGCCATCCATTGCATCCTATGAACGGTGGGGTTCATTTGGTGCCGACCGGCGTGCGCATACTGGTTTATATCAATGTGACGTGGACCATTAAGGCATCTATAGCAACGTGCTGCTTTTCAGAAAGTTCTCTGACTGAAAAAGCGCACAGCTCGTTCGTAAATAAGCCACACTGAACGCACTCTACGTGCCCCCCAAATGAACGGCTCCCTACTGCGCGAACCGGATACCATCGTTCACTTCAAACTGAGCCGTTCAAAAGATTCGATTCGTTCGCGAACGTCACATCTCTATTGTAAACAGTGCACGGAGGATTATGGGCTGTAACACTACATGGACACACTGCTAGCACTGACACCACTCACTCCCTAACTAATCATACAGTCTGTTGCATTGTTCAGTAGTAGGCTACAGGTTCGAAGTCTACGATGTGACCTGCAAATGTGCCCCTTTCCTTTCGAGAGCATTGTGTGTACAGGTACGTATTTTTAATTTGTTTTTATTGACATATTTAGAGGAATACAAGACTGTTTGCCCTCCTGGTCGTTTGCCATAAAAGTCGGATATTTTGCTAGCATGACTTTCGGTGCTGGCATGACTTTAGCCCGACTTTCCACAGGAATTTCCTATCCGTTTGACCAGGAAGGTGTCAGGCATAATCTCCTATAACATTTTCGCCAGGTCTTTTCGCGGGGCACTTTTGCCGTGGAGGAGAGTCTTTTCACCTACCTGCCCTAGTCAAAAAATCCTATAGGATCTTCGAAATTTCCAATATAATCCTATAGGATTTTGAAAATCCTATAGGATCATATTGGTTTTTCACAAATTTCCAATACAGTCCTATAGGATTCTATCTGTACTTTAGAAAATCCAATAGGATTTTGCAAATTTCCAATAGGATCCTATTGGGTTATATCTAACTTTGGAAAGTCCAATAGGATCCTATTGGAACTTTACAAAATCCTATTGGATTTTGTAAAGTTCCAATAGGATCCTATTGGGTTATATCTAACTCTGTAAAGTCCAATAGGATCCTATTGGGTTATATCTAACTTTGGAAATTGAGCATTGAGGGCTACGATAGGGTGTGGCGACTCTTTCATGATTTTAGTGTCCGGTTGTGTTGTCATTTATTAACCTGCTAGAATACCTTCCACATATACATTTCGCCCTCCTGCAATGTTTGCTCACTGATTAACAGCCTTTTATGCCAGATGGCATGTAGGGCAGCAACAAAGAGTATCCACTCCTGTCTGTTCTGGGCCAAAGTCTTTATAGAACCCCAGGTGTGATGCAGGTGTTCTTGGGTCGGCCTCTTTTATGTTTACCGTCTGTCTGGTGTCTGTCAATGGCAGTTTGGCTAATGTTGTCCTGCTTGCTCTCTACATACCCACTGAGCATTTTGAGGTTTATTAGTTGCCTAATAGTGGTGTTTTTATCTTCTACACCACGCGTTGAAAATCAGTGTTGTAAAGGTCTAGATTTGCAATTTTTTGCTAGTTGTTTAGTCGGCTATATTTACACAGGTTGCTACACTAGACCACTATTAGTCGGATACAAAAAGTCTACATTTCGCCGTTAGCGGCCGTCGAAAGTTGTGAAAAGTAGGGCGACGGCGAGATTCGATCCTATGATCTCTGGCACTCAAGTCGGTGACGCTCGGCCATCAATGCTGATATATTAGTATAGACTTTCTGGCCGTATTAAAAGGTGACATTGCCCACCTGTGTTCATTTTAGGGTAGTGCGCATTGTTGAGGAAACTAAATGTATTGGGAGCCCAATAAGCCTATAGCGATTACAATTATTATGTTTAATCAATACGTATTGAATGATTTTGGCGGGGGCGGCGCCGCGGCTGTGTTTGACTGTGTGTGTTGCTGTCAGAAATGTAATTCAGAGTAGCATGCTGTTTGGACGTTTCCACTTTACAGTGAGTGACTACACACAATCACGGTAATTAATTAACACTCTACCGGCTTACCGCGCCTTAGTACCAAGGATAACTTTTACATGGTCTAAAGATAGTCGTTGAAATGCTGTATTTAAAACGACTACACCCAGACCGTCCAGACGTATACCTTATAGTGATGAATGGCTATTAAAATAATTTTACACCAATATTTGGCTATCAGTTCTGCAATGTGCAGTTGTTTTTTAAATAAATATTTATTAAAACAGGGATTAACTTCAATTGTCTAAATTCTGTCTAAATATAAACGTAGATACACCGACTATACTTAGTCGGCTAAATCTCGGCTAGATCTAAACTATACTTAATAATGATCAACGGATATTATAATTATGTTAGTCCAATATTAGGAGATCAGTTAAGCACCCTACTGTTGTTTTTTTAATAAATAGTTATCGAATTATGGAATAAATTGCAAAGTATATTTTCGGTGTGAATATAACCGGATTCTAGCTGGTTGAAATGATGGCTAAAAAATAACTAGTCGTGTAATATCCGACTATTGCTCAGTGGGTATTACATGGCCAATCCAATTCCACCGCCTTTTCATGGATGGTAGGCGTAGGCGTAGATGTTGTCCTGCAATGTTGTAGCTGCCCTCCTGCAACCTGCCAGGCATATTTTTATGGGCAACGTTAATGGGCACTTTACCAAATTACTGTAGACAATACTACCTATACATACGTTATTTCGTTGCCTCAAACAAGACAACATTACAATAAAAATTGTAATTAAATACTGCTAATTTGGCTCTTACAGCTAATTGCAGTTTATTTTGTGAGTTCAAAGCAAGGTACACAGTTGTGACACTGCATTCCTTTCAATCCTGTCATGCATGCCCTTTATCATTATCTAATCACCTGTCATGTACAGTACATGACATTTTCTATTTCCATTGTTCCATATACAGTAGCTTCCATCACAACTATGCAAGGTCTACTTTCTCATCAAGATATCAACGTAATGGAAAGAAACCACACCTATCGAAGCTACCATACCAAAGAAATGTTTTCAATTGGTACGGTAGAACTGGTAGAACTTGATCTCCTCCGCACCCACTCACCTCTGCACCCAAATGGCCCTTTGCTCATGTAATGAGCGATGTAAGCACTAACTGCACTGATAAAACCCAATAGGCCTACGGAATAGACTTTCACCATGTCCTGTGTGTGTGTGTGTGTGTGTGTGTGTGTGTGTGTGTGTGTGTGTGTGTGTGTGTGTGTGTGTGTGTGTGTGTGTGTGTGTCTCTGTCTGTCTGTCTGTCTGTCTGTCTGTCTGTCTGTCTGTCTGTGTATATCATCGTAGCCTATTTCAAGACTATTCAACCCTGCCTGTTTGAGGATGAACTCTCTTGGATGGATGCAAATAGGGCCACGTGTGCTATTTCCACTGTATGAGCCATTTCGCCTACCCTCAATTCTGCTGTCAGACTGTCCATGTTTTCATATTATCTCTTTGTCATTTAAATATTATAGTGACTGTGACAGTGGTGTTACATGTCAAACCTACACACCTACACGGCTATCCTATGCACTCCATAGTAATCACATAAATACAGAGCTATTGGAATCAGGTGCGCCCAAATAATTAATTAATCCATGTCCCGATACTATACATTCTTTGGTGCAGTATTGAACAGTATTGTAAAATGAACAGTATTGTAGGCCTATATTGTTTTAACATTAGGCTATACAAAATATATATGTAGGCTATTAGCCTATATAGGTCTATATAAGATATGCTACACCTAAATAGCCTATAGAATCAACCTTGCCTGTCAACAGGCATAAAAAACTATTTTGCCATTTTTTAGGAATAAAATGTGATGTAAATAATAAATGTCAAGTAAACTGTTAGATAGTAAACTGTAAACTGTTAGATTCACGCGCGCGCGCGTGCGACCTGAATGATGGTTGGTAATAAATGCCTTCGTTTGGATGCAGTGTTGGAGTGGTGGAAAAAGCTAAAAGTATAAATACTTTCAGTCAAAAGATCCCACGCTTGTACACTTTGACAGGAATCCTTCTGGTACATGGGCATGGCCATGTTGTTTTGTTTGTGTTGACATGTGCAGTTTTGACAAAAGTTTTCAAACATGCCACAACACAGTTATGACATAACTAGGAAAAAACAAGTGCCAGTCAGCATGCTATTAGAAGCCATATGGTTCTTGCATTAATACAAAACTAAATAAAAAAGTCTGAAATGTCCAAACTGCTTATCGATCACTGGTAGACAGGTTTCTGAATGGTAACAGCCTTCCTCTGAGACACAAGACAAAAATGGTTCCATATTATTAAGCATAAAGGCCCATTCCCACTGGGCCAGATAACAGATAAAAAAATCTCTTTCTCCAGATATTTTTCCATTCAAAGTGGATGGTAGATACAGATGAAAAAAAAATATTTGCCACAGATACGTATCTGTGGCAAATATCTGTGGTAGATATTTTTTTTATCTGTATCTACCATCCACTTTGAATGGAAAAATATCTGGAGAAAGAGATTTTTTTATCTGTTATCTGGCCCAGTGGGAATGGGCCTTTAGTTAGGACCAATTATATGAAGATGTAATGAAAATGGTCTGTTGTGACTGCTATCCTGTGTTTGTTTTGCAGCTTTACCCTTTTTAAAACTTCAAGATGGCCAGTAAACCAAGGAAAGCCAGATCGAAAGTGTGGGAATATTATGTTTTGCTTGACGACGAAACAGTAATTTGTTGCCAATGTAAAGAAGAGATTTCTCGAACGAAAGGCAGCACTTGGCATATGATTGGACACCTCAAAAAACATGGCATTGATCTCAGTGGTGAACTAAAGAAACACAACCAACAGGTACAGTAACTTTTATGGGGGGGGAAAAAACACGTCTTTGTGTGCGTCTTTCACAGCTTAACTGTAAATTATCAATATATTTTATTCAAGAGATAGATCATGTTTAATTTATGCTCGGCCTTCATTAAAGGACAACTTTTCTTTTTTTTAAACAAGGGATCATATTTTAGATCAGGGGTCTTCAACAGGGGGTCCGGGGGTCCTCAGCGTTACTACAGCGGGGCCTCCAAATCTTTGTGTGATAGAAACTTTTTTTCTTATTTTTTATATTAACCACTTGAACAAGTATTCTAACCCCCTGGCTCCACTGAGCGCGTCAACGTCGCCATAAGCATAAATTATTAGGCATAACGCTACAGTTGATAATGCTAATATCCTCATCTGATCTTTGATTGAAATATCAACAAATTCACGTTCAGTGGAGCCAGTCGGACATCAACCTGACAGCGTCAATGACACCACAAGACGCAGAGCAACGCGACGCCGCCAATGGAACCCTGGGGTTAGCCAAAACAGCGCGAGTCGTTGTGAGCTTGTAGATCTGCTATTTTCGGCAAAGTGGTTTGGTGTAAAGGGGAAAATGAGCAGACTAAAGCCTGTTTTCCATATGCATGGCCCCACTCCACTCCACCCCACCCCACACACTTGTTTCGGGTTTTCCACTACAAGGAACTGGTTATAGTGGTGTGAAAGTGGTACAAACAGGGAACTATAAGTATCCACCCTAGAGTGGTTCCGGGCTGGCCAAGCGAGGTGACGTATATCGCTGCTTGCTACTGATTGGTCGGAGAATCTGTCTCATGGCTGAGCTGTGTCTTTCAACACAACTTGAGACAGATTTTAGTTTGCATTCACGGCTGCAAATCAAATATACAGTAAAAGCAAAGCCTCTCAACAAGCACAGCGTCTAAAATTGGTTTAACAATTGGTTTTGTAGATGTCTAAACTTAGACTAGACGTTGATTAGACGTCTAATGCTCATTAGGCAGAATTGTGTTCCCCAGCCCTGCAGTTGAGATTCCACGAAGCACCAAGAAATAACGAACACCACAGCGGACATATCTATCGTCACAAAACGGCCAATGCGACGGCAATCCATTATTTTATATCTAGATCATTATATGGATCTTCCCAGTGAGATGTCTCATGTTTGTATTTGTAACTGCATGTGTTGAATGGGGAAAAGAATCTTTGTCGCGTTTTCAGACTACAGTAACCAAATGGACCCATTGCTACAGAACAGAAACCAAATAGATCCAGCCGTTCCTTAAACACACACATAAATAATAGGCCTAATAGCAGAGTGTTGTAGGGCGTGTACGTTTTCAGCGATTATTTTTGTCTTGTTTGTGGACTCAGGTTTAGTGTCTTTATTGCGTTTTTGCTCCGTAACAGGACAGCTACAGTACATGCTAGCTCAGCTAACCTCCACATTCTAGCTTGCTTCCTTGTGTAGTTTGGCCAATAAAGTTATTATTTGACCATGTTCACCCCGACGTTAGTCGTCGCTACAGTATAGTTGTAAAGACTCGATGAAACCTGTGTGTGTGGCATCTAAAACATTGTCCAGAGTCCAGACCACCACATCTCTAAAAATAATTAGTGTTAGTTTGCGTCTCCGTTGTTTCAGAGAAAGATCCTATCCATATGTGTTGAAGAAACGGTCGTCGATTTCTTTCGGGAGCGGAGGGGAGGAGGGTAGTGGGGGGGGGGGGATACTGTACTGTAGTGGAAAACCTGCAGTGCGGTGTCGTGTCGTGTAGTGTCGGGCTAAAAACTGGTATGGAAATTCGGCTTTAGTACAGCGTGAAAGGTCAAGTTTATTAAGTATTGACTGACAGTTCAAGTGGTTATTGGTTAAATATCCGAAAACACAAATTGACATGAATCCAAAATACACAGATGATTGTGCTGTCAAATGAGGAAACTATATGGAATCTATGAACAGGTTGTGGGGGTCCCTGCTTCCTCTCTCTCTCTCCACTAAGGGGTCCTTGGCCTGAAAACATTGAAGACCCCTGTTTTAGATAGTCATTAGAGAACAGAAAAGATGAGTGTTAAAATGTTTTCATTTACTTATTTTTATCGTTTTAGTGATTTTAACGATTTTGATTTGCATGCATGCCCTCAGGTTGGGGGCATGCATACACGTGGCTAAATATGTCTTTTTAGACACAATAAGCCCATTCCCAAGATGCACCACAATCTTTCATGACCAGATGTGACTTATGCTGGTGTAAAAAGCAATAAAGAAATTGACGGCTTATGGTGTGACATATTTAGCCACTTGTACGCATGCCCCCACCCACTGAAATCAAAATACAAAAATCTCTAAAACAATAGAAAGCAGTAAATGAATACATTTTGACACTCATCTTTTCTTTTCTCTGATGTTTATCTAAAATATGAACCCTTGTTGTCCTTTATAGAGACAAATTCATGATAGAACAAAACAACAAAAATCTGGCCTCTGAACAACATTCTTTAAAGGAGACATCCAGACCAAAACACATATAGGGTTAAATCTGCCTTTTATCATACCCCTTCATACCTGCTTTAGTCGATTTTTTTCATAGCTACCCCTGTTGCTAGATTTCGGCTGCCCCTGTTGCTAGATTTCGCGGGCTCTCTCATAACTAACACAGTGGATTGTCCTTAGGCTAGTGCGGTTATTTCTTTAGCTTCAAAGTTAGTATTTTTTTATTGGATTGTGTTTACACAACGTCCTGAGACCAACCAAACCGCTGTTTTGACCTCACAGGCACCCTTACTTGTCAAACAGACCCCTCCCTCCCCTCCCTTTCTAGCCTCTCCTCTCCCTGCTCTGGTGCAAAGCAGAAGCCGTTTGACAAGTAAGGGTGCCTGTGAGGTCAAAACAGTGGTTTGGTTGGTCTCAGGAAGTTGTGTAAACACAATCCAATCAAAAAATACTAACTTTGAAGCTAAAGAAATAACCGCACTAGCCTAAGGACAATCCACTGTGTTAGTTATGAGAGAGCCCACGAAATCTAGCAACAGGGGCAGACGAAATCTAGCAACAGGGGCACCTATGAAAAAAATCGACTAAAGCAGGTATGAAGGGGTATGATAAAAGGCAGATTTAACCCTATATGTGTTTTGGTCTGGATGTCTCCTTTAAAGGAGTAGTTCACCCCAAAATAACCTTTTTTCCTATTGATTACTCACGCAATGGAGACTTGAGTTCAATAATATATCTTTTTTTATCTGTCTCATTCACTCATTGTATTGTTCTTGTATTGTCTCCATCCAGAATCAAAGGGTATTGTAATCAAATTATTATTTTAGGAATGCGACAAATACAAAAAAATATTATGTGCGTGCGTGTGTATGATTGTGTGTCTGCACAGCTAATCTCACTATGTGTCACGTTTTTGGAAGACTTAGGGTCGTTGCATACCGTTATAAGGAGCCTAACTAATTTCGGTTCGGGAGTGCTCCCCGACCCGAAATTATTTAGGTTCGGGGGGAGTTCATCCATACTTTATTAACGGCTAGTGCCGACGTCGCTTGTAAATATTGGAGGTCCATGGCATGACAACGTTAGTGGCCGATACATGAGCGTTGCAGGGCGAATACATATCTGACTGACTGACCCTCGCGCTGCAAGCTGAATGACTGGAAGTCCATTGAGTAGCATCAGCAGGCAGCAGCGCCAGTGATGGGGACACGGGGTCTCTTCCATAGGTCTCTTCTCTCTCTCTCACTCACTCTCACAAACACTCGAACTCTGTCGAAAACATTTAATCTACAAGCTCACATTATAGACGTGCCACGGCCGCCTCTCTTGCTGCATGCATATCACCACGCAGTCACAACTCGTCGTGGAAAACCTATCAACACGGAACATTAGCAAAGTTGTGTCTATGCTTTTCTTTCTTTTTAAGCTCTTCTTTCCTCTTGAAAACGGTCAGCGACTAGCGAGCTGTGTGTGTGTGTGTGTGTGTGTGTGTGTGTGTGTGTGTGTGTGTGTGTGTGTGTGTGTGTGTGTGTGTGTGTGTGTGTGTGTGTGTGTGTGTGTGTGTGTGTGTGTGTGTGTGTGTGTGTGTGTGTGTGTGTGTGTGTGTGTGTGTGTGTGTGTGTCACGCGCGCGCGCGCCTCCACTCTCCAGCCAGAGTGAGTGAGAACCAACCAGCTGACATGTATCCGCTATGCGACGCTCTAATCACGGCCACAAGCATTTGGAAGCTCGGCGTGTCTCCCTCCCAAATTACCGCTGCTTCCTTGGCTTCATAGCCGAGGAAATGAACTTGAAGCCGGGCTGAATGAATGAGAAGACACCGCTTAGTACCGAAATTAAGTCGGGAGGTCACAACATTTTGGCAGCACCGTGGAGCCGAGTTTAGTCGGTTGACGCCCCCCCGAACCGGGGACGACGACCCATATTTGGGTTTGGACAGTGCCGAACCGAAATTTGTTAGGCTCCTTATAACGGTATGGATCGACCCTTATGGTGGCACTATACCAGACCGCTTTACATTTTGGCCTTGAACCATTCATTTATAAAATGCTCAGTTAACATGGGCTGGTTAAGCTGGACGTATTTGTCGTATGGTACAATTTTTTATTCTTTACTTTTTACAGGCTGACAATCTGTAGCAGAAGTGATGTGTTATGAGCTTGTAGATAAGCTATTTTCAATGATTTGAAGTTATCGAAGCAGCATTATTCTAGTAATCATACTAGTTCAAGGATTCTGAATTGTATTGAATTATTGTATGTATGGATAGGAGTACAATTATTTCATTCTGGTTCCTGGTCATTGTTGTAGCAACAATAATAATTATAATCATACTAATAAATATACAGTATATACCAAGAATTGAATAATCAATTCATAGATTTGGGGATTCAAATGGTGGAATGAGAGTGAAACATGAAACTCTCAAAATGTGTAAATCTATTTATTTTTTAAAGCAGTCACCTACCATTTTCTGTTAACCTTGTGCTATACTTTGTATTTTACCAGAGTGGAGGAAAAAAGAGTTCGGGAACCACACAAGAGGAAATACACATACACAAAACTATCCTGAGAAAATCACTGCCTGCGACTTCCACGAATCTCAAACAGAGCAAATTGGTATTTTAAATCTTTATAAAAATTCTGTACTGTTTGACTGTTTCCATAGTATGTGAATGTGTACAGTGATTGACAGCATGCACGAATAGGCGAACACGCATTGAACACGCAACCAAAATCACTTGAACGATGTAAAACTATATTCCTGTGTGAATGCACCTTAAGTTGACAGAAATCTATTTTCAAATGTAATAATTATGTAATAATAATAACTAGTAAGACGCCTCAGGGCGACAAGCGACCTCGCCCTAAAGGCCCTAAAGGGCGAGGTCGCACCAGTTCTTGGCCTTCTGGCCAGTGATGTATATTGGACAGTGGTGTAAAGTAACTAAGTAGATTTATTAGGTACTGTACTTAAGTACAGTTTTGAGGTATTTGTACTTTACTTGAGTATTTCCAGTTTTCAGTACTTTTACTTCTATTCCACTACATCTCAGATCCAAATGTTGTACTTTTACTCCTCTACAATCATTTGAAAACTTTGGTTACTAGTTACTTTGCAGATATAAATATTTAAATTATAAAACATACATTAATGCACTTTAGCCCTATTCTATACCTTGGTTATTTGAAAATAGCCGATCTACAAGCTCACACCGCATCGCAACGTGTTGTGAGCTTGTAGATCTGCTATTTTCAAACATTTTTGTACTTTTACTTTTGGTACTTTAAGTATATTTTGATGCTAATACTTTCGTACTTTTACTCAAGTACATTTTTAATTCTGGACTTTACTTTTACTTTCCTTTTTACTTGTACTTGTATTTCTACATTGCAGTATTGATACTTTTACTCAAGTAAAATATTTGAGTACTTTTTCCACCACATATAACAACCCACCCCCTATTTTCCTTACCTAGAACAACATCTTGGCACGCTCGCTCCTATAGTGGGCAGGCCTTTGAGCAGGAACTAAGCTGTTCTTTACCCAATCACAAATGGTGTTGGCACATGAATGACATGCCTTCTGTGCTCTGTAAATATAATCAAACTAATAAATATACAGTATATACCAAGAATTGAATAATTGCGACCGTCAGGGAGCAGTTTACTATGAAAACCTCCACCGTCCGTCCGTCCGTCCGTCCGTCCGTCCGTCCGTCACACGTCACACGTCACACCTTTGCCCTGCTCATATCTCCGCATCAGTATGACATCACACCACATGTGTACACAAACCTTTGTGTACGTTGCTGTGGCAACAGTCTGTTGTTGCTGGTTTGTTAGTGTACGTTAGCAACCACCTTAGCAACCATGGTTTTACCCTAGCAACCAACTGTTTACCCTAGCACCCAACTGTTTACCATAGCAACCATGTTTTTTTACCCTAGCAACCAACTGTTTACCATAGCAACCAGATACGCAGAGCAGGGATCTCCATATATGGGCATAAACAGGTGACATCACACTGATGTCAGATACTCAGAGCAGGGATTTCTCCATAATATATGGGCATAAAAGGGATTCTGTTAGGGATCTCCATATATGGGCATAAAAGGGATTCTGTTAGGGATCTCCATATATGGGCATACAAGGGATTCTGTTAGGGATCTCCATATATGGGCATAAAAGGGATTCTGTTAGGGATCTCCATATATGGGCATAAAAGGGATTCTGTTAGGGATCTCCATATATGGGCATAAAAGGGATTCTGTTAGGGATCTCCATATATGGGCATAAAAGGGATTCTGTTAGGGATCTCCATATATGGGCATAAAAGGGATTCTGTTAGCTGTTAGTGATCTCCATATATGGGCATAAAAGGGATGCTGTTAGGGATCTCCATATATGGGCATAAAAGGGATTCGGTTAGGGATCTCCATATATGGGCATAAAAGGGATGGTATCCCAGATGATGCCCTGTTAGGAGATCCACACTAACAGAATCCATATATGGTCCTACCGACAGCTGCTATAAGCCAACCCTGGCGATAAGGTCTGAGTCGAAGAAATGCTTCTTTCCTGGCAAGAATTGCCCCTTTATACTGTAGGGCTCGTTTGTGTATTGTATGACACGTCATCGGCTGAGGACTGTGTGATGTCATCATATTCCATATATGGAGACATAAGTTGCTCATGCCCAAATATGGGCTGGTGAGGTCAGACTTAGTGTGATGAGTTGGTTATCTCCATATATGGAGATTCAACTTCAATGAGTAACCATGGCAAACTGTCAACTGCCCGTATGTCTTGATAATTGGTAAAACAAACTTTTGGCCTATTTGTGGAGATAAGCGACCAACGGTCGCTTATCTCCCGATTAGGGAGTCTTACTGGTCAATTAATAGATTTGGGGATTCAAATGGTGGAATGAGAGTGAAACATGAAACTCTCAAAATGTGTAAATCTATTTATTTTTTAAAGCAGTCACCTACCATTTTCTGTTAGGAAAGTAGCCTGTAGGGTCTACAGGCTACTTTCCTGTTGAAAGTACTTACATTCAGGGCCCCCACAACCCCCAACACACAAAGCCAGAACCAGCTAACCACCACTCAATCCAACTGCCTGTCTATATATTCACATCTATAGGAAAAGAAACACAAGTGATATTATTACAACATTGGCCCATGAAAACAATGGTGGTGTTGCGATAAAGAGTATTGGCTTAAGGTCCGTACACACTGAGGGCGAATTGGCGAACTTTTTTTTAAAACCTTATAAAGTCAATGGAAGCATCCACACCAAACGCGAATTTCGAAAAAGCGAAAAGGCGTCTGTTTTTTATTCGCCCTTGTGTCGAATTTAGCGAACGTTCAAAGGCGAATTCTTCTCTCTCTCTTTATCAAAGTAAGCTCACTCTACCCTATTTCAAGAGAGAGAGAGAGAATGGTGGAGGGACTGTGGCCGAGGGGAACAGTGTCTTTCTCCTTTTCCGTGTCTCGTCTGCGTGGCTGCTTGGAAAAAGTAGCCTACTCGAATGTCTTACTGGTAAAAGCATGGTTTATGTGTTTGGTATTGTAGGCTACTTTATATCTGCAAAAAGACTAATGTTTTAAAATAAATCGCTGGGTATTAAATAGCCTACATTAGGATCCGAAATGAGTGGATTAGAAGGAAAGTACTGGCAATTCGACTCAAGTACAATACAAGTAGGGTCTACAGGCTACTCAAGTAAATGTAGGCTACTTTAGTTACTTTACACTGACTTTCTTTTTTTACAGACCGAAACCCGTGACATGTTGTCCCGAAATCCTTTTATTTCCGAGAGACACGACCATTTAATCATTATTAAAACCCTCTTTCATGTAACTCACTGCAGCCGTGCAGCGTGCGCTGTTAACTGATTGACAGGCAGAAGAAGGCTACCAAGGAATCTATAATATTAAGATCGAAACAAAAGCCAGAGATTAAAATACTTTTAGGCTATTTTCTAACTACAGAGAGGTAAGTCATGGTTTAACTTGTACGCGGTCGCGGCTGCTTTCTCATCATCCTGGCAGCAGGCTACGCATCACGCATGCACCAAGATCTTTTCCCCCTGCTGTTAAACTGATCCTAGACCAGCATTATCATCTCACTGTTAGTTACACAGCCATTCATCTCGCTGCCTCACGGCTAACAGACCATGATCCTAGGTCAGGCCAGCCTAAACACAGCACACACGTTAAACAGAACTCCAGTAGTTGGTTCCTTATAGCGCACGCCAGCGCGCACACACACATTGATTGATTGCTTTACAGTTTGCATAAAAAAGCAGAAAGTACACACACAGTACGGGTCCTCTCGGGTAATACACATAATGATTGACAGCCCCGTATTCCGAGGGTGATGCGGCCATTCCGACCCGGCTATGATAAAACACTGACCGACCCTGTCTACTCTGCCCCCGGCCGGAGCTGAGGGGAGGGGAACGGAGAACGCGTGTTGTCACTTGTCTCTTCTGTTCTTTTTCTTATTTAATAGGCTAACAACCACGACCAGGTCTCATCATCACTTGAGGATGTAGTTTCCATTGTTTTATTTGTTTCCCTGTCTCCGTTCTCCTCTCTCCTCTCTCCTTTCTTCTCCTTTCTCCTGTGGCTATGCAGGCAGATATCGCCCCCTCGTTTTTAGGCGAATTAAGCGAATATTATACGCATATTCACGTCGCTTTTTGGTGTGTATGGAAAAGGGCGAATGGCGAATTCTTTGCCTTTTTCGTTCGCTTATTCACGTCGCTTTCGCTAATTCGCCGGTCTGGACAGAGCATTATTTTCGGTTTAGACCAAACAGCCATGCTGATTTTCCTCAAACATCTTACAGTGGTATTAAGGCACTTTTAATGACTACTGTAGGAATATGAAGCTATAATGAAGTTTATATAATGGAACATTTCTCATAATCCCTGGCTGATACAACAAATATGCCTTAATACATTATAATTGTCCTCTATAACTACAATGTAAAATTAAAAACACCTTAAATATTTTATTTCTTCTAGAAATAGCTAATCTGTTATTAGGGAGTCTTACTGGTTATGAATCATCATGTGCCATGTCCTTGTGATTCTATATATTACGATTTAAGACCAGGAACACATCTGTGTCACATAAACACTTTAACTCTTTCCATGCCACAGAGGTAGATTGACGAGAATCATTGAATCGCCAATGACGGCTTTTGACGGCTTTTTGAAAAATGGATTATTTTTTTTCATTTTTTTTTTTCTTTTTTTTTTTTTTTTTTCAAGATGTCAAAATGACCTGAGATCAGAGAGATGCTTTTCTCTGTTTGTGTGTTGGCTCCCTCGTTTAGCTGATTGAGAAAATGTGTGTCCATTCTAGTGGATGGACACTTTTTTTTTTCATTCAGCTCTATCTCTGGAACCATTTGTCTGATTGACAAAATTCTTTTTGCCACTGAATCACAACAACTGTCTGTTTCCTCATTGCATAGTAAAGAAAAACATACAAAATCCTGGCACAGCTACCTTGGGGCCATTTGGCCCTTGGCACAGGAAGTGTTTTTAACCACCAGTAAGACTCCCTAATCGGTAGATAAGCGACCGTCACGTTGCATACACAAACTTTAGAAGGCAATGGTAGCTAATCAGGAGGGAATATGGGAAGTGGGACAGCCCATGTTGATGACATGACTTTAGAGATTTTAGGACAATATCTGTGGGAGCAGTGTCCAAAAATGTGTTTTGCAAAAATCAGCCTGATGGTGGCGCTAGAGGAGGGCCATGTGAGAAATGAGGGGTGGAGGTTGTGATTTGGCAGCCAAGGAGTGTGTGTGCAAAGTTTGGCATGGATAGGGGGAACGGTGGCGGAGATATGACATGGGCAAAAGTGTGACGTGACGTGTGACAGACAGACTGACTGACTGCCTGACTGACTGACTGACTGACTGACTGACTGACTGACTGACAGCAGGTGGAGGTTTTGATAACTCCACCTGACACTCCACCTGACACATAAGTCAAGCCCCAAATGTATACAGTACTAATGTACTCTTGATGTGACATATAGTGTCTACTATTGCGCCACACATTCTAAAAGGAGACCCTTATTAAAAAAAGTAAAAGAAAAATGATTTTATCTCATCGGTGCATACAGTGCTTCCATCTTACATTGCAACACTGCAGAGGTGAATGGGTGTCTATTATACTTCATATGTTTATATATCTACATATTATTCATAGACAGATTGCTTTTCAGAGGACAGTGTTACTTGGGGACACGAGGAGATTAAGTTCTACCAGCTAAACTAGTTTGTCAACATAGCTTTAATAGTTGTGGTTTCCTTGAAGGTGAACAGGTGCTGTAGTCTTTGTTGATGAGAATGTCTAAGGTGCCAACAATGGAAGAAGGCTTGATAGCAGTGATCGAGTTATACCCACAGAGCTATGGGAGCCCTATAGGGCTCCCATAGCTCTGGGGGCCTTTCGCCGCCGGTGGCGGCGAAAAAAAATCGGGTAATTGCGGATATAAAGTCGCCTAAAACGGGTACTTTCCTATATTAACCCTTGTAGGGTCTTCGGGTCACTTTGACCCGGTTTTCAATTTTCAACATCAAGAAAAAGAATGTTGAAATATGTTTTTTTCCATGAAACTTCTTCTGCTTGGCTTATTTACTGTACTAAACATGTGATATGAAAATGGTACATGTCATGCATTTGCAACACCCCCCTGTATCAACATATAACACCCAGGGTCTTCGGGTCACTTTGACCCGGCCATTGAAAGTGTATGCTAAATGGCTAATATTTAGACCATTTCTTTCTGAAAAAACATTGGACATATGGATTTTCGAGTACATAATTTGCTCACCATTACAAACTACATCGATAACAATTCAATCAATATTATCTCCGCCAGGCCGGGATGGCCAAAGGTGAGGGATTATGTTTTCGTTGCTTCTGTCTGTGAACAGCTAATCTCAGTCACCGCTGGACCAGTCAGCGTGAAACTTTACATGTACTCCCCCGGCAGGCCTAGGAAGATATTCAACCCCAAATTGTCCTGTTATAGCGCCACCATGAGGCAGAATTGAGCAAAACAAGTTTTGGGGGATATTTACAATACCGATTTTCTCTGGTCATTTGATCAATGTCATGACCTACAGTATGTGTCACATTTTCTATTCAGATTGGCCACAATTCCAAAGATGCTTACGATTTTTGCGGGAGTGGTACATTTTGCTACCAAATGGGAATTTCATCCCTATGCCACTTTACAAATTCCAAGTTCCACAGCATTCCGACGTGATTTGTATCATTTATTTTATTTTATTTTGAGTAGCCAATTATGGTTTACCCTCTTTTTCTCCCCAATCCAGTCCTTATGCCAATTGATTCCTCCCCTATGTTGTCACTGCTGTTGTATCCTACCGAATTACCTGACAGTGAGGAGCCCCCACGAGAGGACGGAGGGCCTTCGCCCTTCGTCCTACTCCTCCCTCCCAAAACCAGCTGCCGCCCAGCCTGGCTGTAGGAATACATGTAGTGACAATTATCACCCTCTCTGCCCAGCTTCCCTTCCCTCGAACAACAATTGTGTTTGCATAGATGCGGTAGCACTTTGTGCAAATCAGAACGGGACAAGAAATATTTGACATATAGTTCTTGATCAAAATGACAATAGGGATAATATGTACCAATTGGTGTGAGGTTTGGACAAAGTCTATATGGTAATACCAACAAGATATTTTGCAAAGATCAGTCTCATGGTGGTGCTATAAAAGACAGATGGGAAAGATTTCTAGTGGAGTTTCTTTATAGGCCTCCTGGGCGTATGTGTGCCAAGTGTGATGCTGAAGTGGTGCCTCAGATTAGCTGTTCACACAACGGCCTGATGGTGGCGCTATAAGAGGCCAATGTGAAGAATTTGGGGAGGAGGTTCTTCCTAGGCCTCCCGGGAGTGTGTATGTGTGTAGTTTCACACTAATTGCTCCAACTTGCCTGAGATTAGCTGTCCACAGACAGAGGAATGAATACATAATCCCTCACCTTTGGCCATCCCGGCCTGGCGGGGATAATACAAAATATTGATTGAATTGTTAGTAAAGTAGTTAGTAATGACAATCAAATTGTGTTTAATAAGATTTTTGGGGTGTTCTAACTACTTTAGAATGGTTTAATATGAGCCGGGTCAAAGTGACCCGAAGGCCCTGGGTGTGACTAAAACACGAGGATCCTACGAGGGTTAAATCATATTAAATCGGGTATTTCGCGGATATAAAGTCGGCTAAAACGGGTATTTCCTATATTAAATCATATTTTTCCTTTCACAATATTAATTCGGGCTTCACATTGGCTATGTTGACAACTCCAGGCAGTCTTTTCTGTTCATATTAACTCACCATTATTGCTCAGCCTCCAGTTCCCAATTCCTCCATCTGATGATCTGAGCTCTGAGCCATCCAGCCAAAAGTTCCCGTTCTGGTAGCATAAAGTCGGCTAAAATGGGTATTTTTCTTTCTCAAAACAAGGCGGGTCGGGTTCATATTTATTTACTAAAAAAAACATTGTCACGGGCACAGGCACACTAAGGCTACAGTCTTGCTAAGACAGTAGGGATGTGCCGAATACAAAATTATTGGCCGAAACCGAATACCGAATAGTGGAAACATTCCGCCGAAAACCGAATACCGAATAGCCGAATATTATTAATATATATTATGCGCATAATGTATTTTTTATTACCATTTTTGTACCATTTGTTGTAAAGCTACCTTATTATGGCAAACGTGATTATGTCAAAACCATACAAAACTATAATAATAATAATAATAATCTCCATTATCAGGGCTCAAAATTAACTTTTTGATTACATGATTTGAACATGCCATATCACGTATGTCATTATCAGCCCTACATTTATCATTGAACTTATTCTTTATGCCCAAATGATTGTATATTTTTTTTTAGCAGTTATAGAAATATTAGAACTTGATATCAAGGTGCCCACTCCTCCTTAGTGCCCACTCTTCCTACCGTCTGTCCCTCATCTATCCATCTAACTACAGAGTCCAGACAGGACCCTACATCTCACATCTTTTTTACTAGCCATGTGCCTATAGCCCCCGCCCCCCCCCCACCCCACACCACGCACGCACGCACACACGCACACACACACACACACAGTGTGTGTCTCCATCTCTCTCTGGAAGAGGTTGAACATGAACTCAGCAGCCAAACCGAGACGCTCGCTGACAAACACTCTGACAAGCTTCACACAACTAACACCAGTGACAGAGACGACATCCTTATGCATGGTTGTTGTTAGCCCTTAGCACTGACTAGTGCTATGCTCTGTAGCAACAAAGAATTGACAAACAGCACTCAACTAACTGCTATCTTTGTCAATCAAAATCGCGGAGGCTCTGCTCCTGCTCAATGAACACTTTAACGAGCTTGACGGAGGCACGCTGCCTGGCACGGACGGAGCTAAGCTTACACAACGAGCGACAGGTCGCAATGTAGGCTACACTCGTTAGCCGGCAGCTGCGCAGACTAGTGAAGTGAAGTGAATGCGAGACGGAGTGAGTGAGTGAGTGAGTGAGGGAGGGGGGAGAGAGAGAGAATGTTTACTGATGCTGCCTGCGGCTGCTTTTTGAGAGATTATACTGGACCCCTGTTCTTCACACTATTCGGTGCTATACTATTCGGTTTTAAAAACTATACGGCCGAAAACCGAAAATGCATTTTTAGCCATTTTCGGCCGAAAATTTTCGGTGCCGAATATTCGGCCTCATCCCTATAAGACAGCGTTGTTTTGTTTGGTTGTTTTGTTGCTGTCCGGCGTGTCCGCCTTCCTTTGCCGTCCGGGCCGTGGCTAGAAGTGCAAAGACTCGATGCAGTGGTTCCTAGCTTAGCCTATGCCCAGGCCATGGCGAGACCACGCAGCTGGGTAGGTCTGCATCCAGGGCCTCCTCGGCCCTGGGGGAAAGGTAGGAACCATTGCAGCGAGTGTGTTATAACCCGGACGGTAAAGGAAGACTCACACCCCACATTAAATGCGCCTGATTTATAATAATAAAATGAATAGTAGGATTAAACGGTGTGATGTCATTGTTCAGTCTTACTGTCTAACATGTTTATTTAGTATATCTAGTTAACATAAATAATATAAATTCTTCCAATGGAACATAAAAAATAAAAAAAAACGAGAAAAAAAAAAAAAAACACACTTAGAAAAAAAGAGACCCCAAAGGGGGTTGTTGACTATGGGGTCCCAGACTTTAACTATGGGAGCTAAGACCCCACTGGCTCCCACATAACTCGAACTCTGCTTGATAGTCAAAACAGATAATTATGTGCATGATGAGTGATTAATGAAGGGCATGACAGGATTGAAAGGAATGCAGTGTCGCAATAGTTTGTTGCAGAGGTGAGGAGGAGGACTGATGGGGAGGTTGTGGGTCATGGAGTGTTATTATAATTCAGTTGTTATTGTTACTATTGGACACTTTGAACACTTAAGGGCTCTATTTGGATTGTCTTAAGTACCAGCTCTTATGCCTTAACTTAAAGGCATGTCCATACTGTCTCCGACCACCGAACCTTTTTGTTGGAAAGGTCCGGTTCAACTAGAAAATGATGTCACTTGCATCTTCTGAAAAGCATTACTCCGAATTAGAGTTCGGAAAGCTGCACGTCGGAAAGTCGGAACTGTCTGACGAAATGTGATATGAGTTAGACTTAAAGAACACACGCGCCACACAGATGACTTCATGTGGATGTGATCGAAGGCGGTGCTGCAGAAGGCAGAAGCTTTTTTTTTTCTTTTTTTTTTTACCCGTCTATCAAGCAGTGGTGTAAAGTAACTAAGTACATTTACTTAAAAGTGCTGTACTTAAGTACAGTTTTGCGGTTGGCCTATTTGTACTTTACTTGAGTATTTCCAGTTTTCAGTACTTTTACTTCTATTCCACATCTCAGATCCAAATGTTGTACTTTTACTCCACTACAATTATTTGAAAACTTTACTAGTTACTTTGCAGATATAAATGATCATATTATAAAACATACATTAATGCACTTTAGCCCTATTCTATACCTTGGCTATTTGAAAATAGCCGATCTACAAGCTCACGACGCGAGCTTGTGGATCTGCTATTTTCAAACATTTTGTACTTTTACTTTTGGTACTTTAAGTACATTTTGATGCCAATACTTTTGTACTTTGTACATTTTTTATTTCTGGACTTTTACTTGTAACAGAGTATTTCTATATTGCAGTATTGATACTTTTACTCAAGTAAAAGATTTGAGTACTTTTTCCACCACTGATATTGGACCAGTTACCCATATATGGAGATCCATGTACTGTATATGGAGATATGCTGTGAGAGCCCAAACATGCTTACTCAGTTATTTGTTATGTGAAAATCCTATGACGTCTATCACATCTGACATCATACATACAATCCCTTTTATGCCCATACATGGAGATCCCTGTCTGAACCACCCACACAGATATGGGCTGTCTTCCTCATATACGGGCATTCCCATTTGAAGTCCTGTTAGATATGGGCTTAGTATTGATAACATCAGGGATCTCCATATAGGCATAGAGAGTGGTTCCCTTGACATCACAACATACAACATCACTTTTATGCCCATACATGGAGATCTCTATCTGAACCAGCCACACCACTGTGATGTCACCTGTTTATGCCCATACAGTATATAGAGATCTCTGCTCTGAGTATCTGACATCACTGTGATGTCACAGTGATGTGTCAGGGGAACCACAGTGTCAGGCGTTACCCGGACAGACGGAAGGACGGATACAGTAAAGCTGTGATGGTTCTGACAGTAAACTGTGAGCTACGGTCACAATAAATAAATAAAAAAGAGAGAAGTAAGGGTGTTCCAGACTGTACGCGGTCTTAGTAATTCATTTTCAATGGAAGGCGGGCGTTTATTTTGGCTGTGCGGAGAAATTTAGGAGCGGCGGGGCGGGCGCAGTCCCATGAAATCACTGCGAGCGTGCTCGTTCGTGCATGCATACGCAGGCGGCAAGAGCTGGATTGTGTTAATCTTTGTGAAATACCGCACAGCGTTTACTTGCTGAGCGAGTGTGTTTGTGTCTCACAGCGGCACAGCCGCCGCTGATCCTAGCAGGAGCCCCCGCAGCAACCGCTGCTCGTCTGTAGGGCCCTTTAGAAGTTAGGGAGGGGGTTGAGTTTGAGCCAGAGGGAAGTGGAATGCCATATAAACCATTACAAAGGTCATGTAACCTTGAATTACAGGTACTGGAAGCAGGCTCTCCACAATTAGCCAGTAGCTATGCCCCTCCCAAAAAAGCTTTTGTCCAATGCTAGCTTAGAATAACTTCCTGCTTGCCTAGGTTTGCCTTGGCAACAGCCTTGGCAAGCTGCCAGTTGCTAAGCTAGCATTGGACAAAAGCTTTTAGGGGAGGGGCATAGCTACTTGCTAATTGAACCACACCAATTAGGGGAGGCCCCTTTGTTTACCAGCAAGCGCACACCAGTCGTCCACTTAATTCCACCATCCGTGTCCAGTTCATAAGCGTGATTATTATATATATATATATATATATATATATATATATATATTTTTTTTTTTTAATTAATTAAAAATAACTTTTATTTTGGGGGAGGGGGGGGGGGCTTCAATAAGGAACCAAATGTGCGTTTTTTTTTTTTTTTTTTTTACTTTATATTTTCAGCATTCAGGTAGTAGGGCAGTTATATATATATACAATACATAGACATAAAGTCCTAAATGTCCTAATAAAAGAACATTTTAAGAAGTTACTGTAAGTTAAATCAGCAAAATCCACAAAAGTTATAAGAAAGGGTATTTCTTTTCTCTCATCCCCTCCTCCCCCCAAAACAAACAAAATTAAAAGAGTAAGCAAAGGTAAAAAGATAGAGACGGTGTGCGGGACAGGTGGGGGAGTCTCCAAATAAGTGCAGGCAGCCTTATGTTGCGTCAGGCAGTCACTGTGATATTAGCAAATTACTCATTCTTGTCTTTACTTGCTAGAAATTGCACTGCTTAATTTAGATTACTTTTCTCTCTTTATCTCTCTCTCTCGCTCTCTCTCTCTGTCAATTGCACGCACAATCATTTTTATTTATCCACACACTCCAAATAACACGCAGCGTTTTTTTTTGTTGTTGTTTTTTTTAAGCAGTTATCTACCTTTTGATGCTAATCTGTCTTAACTATTTTTAACAGAATTTGTTAGCGAAACAAAAAACACCCAAGAGGAAAAACACAAAACCGAATACAGTGTCCTTGAAGAGAAAATCACAGCCTGGGACATCTTCCACAAATCCCAAACAGACGAAGCCTGAAGAAACTAAGAAAGTCTCTCAGAAGACTGTCAACAATGCAATACTCAACTTCATAGTTCAAGGTCTCCAGCCAGTCTCTCTTATTGAGTTGCCAGCTTTCCAGAGCCTTGTCAAATATCTACAGCCAAAGAGTACCATCAAGTCTCAAACCACTGTCCAGAGCAAGCTTGCAAATGCCACAGTGTTGATGAAAAAGAATGTAAAGGAAGCAATGAGGAAGGCTTCGTACATAGCCACAACAACGGACTGCTGGTCTGCAAGGAGAAGGAGCTTTATTGGCATTACAGCACACTGGCTGGATCCAAGCAACTTTAAGAGGCATTCTGTTGCTCTTGCCTGCAGGCAGTTGAAGGGCTCTCCCACATCTTTCCCAGATGTCTTGGCACAAGCGATGAATGACATACACTTGGAATATGAAATCTGTGAGAAAATTGTCAGAACCACAACTGATAATGGATCCACAAACAAAGAAAACAATGCTGCGACTGCTCAGGAGACAACTGATGAAGAGAATGAGGAGGTGGACTTCATTGACGTTCATGCCATTATTATGGCTGAACATGGTCTCCAGTTCCCGAAGCATCATCAGTGCGCTTGTCATTTGTTAAACCTTGTTTTAAGGTCCACCTTTGCCGAATCTCAGAATCTGTGGAAGGCAATTTCATCAAGGTCCGCAACTGCTGCAAGATGGAACTCCTTTTACATGGATGAGAAGCAGATACTGAGGGTCGTCAGAGCTCAAGGAGAGGGGGCTGTCCTGGTGAGAGCTGTCCTTGCTGAACTCAATCTTGAAATGTAAGTATAGTGAATGTTTGTGTTTCATCACCTGCAGATATACTTACTGTACTACAATTTACCTTTTTCAGCCTTCTGATTGGTCCCTGACTGACCAACCAGCAGTCTATTTCTGCCTTGTTCCGCCCTGAGTTCTGCCTTGTTTATGTTGAATTTGCTAAAACATAATTTTTGGAGAAAACATGCCCAGTTGCTATACTGTGTGTGTGTGTGTGTGTGTGTGTGTGTGTGTGTGTGTGTGTGTGTGTGTGTGTGTGTGTGTGTGTGTGTGTGTGTGTGTGTGTGTGTGTGTGTGTGTGTGTGTGTGTCCGTTAGGCACAGTCAGGCTGAAATCGCCTTTTTGGATGAATATGTCGACACCATGGCTCCAGTGGTGAAGGCATTGGAGATGCTGCAGGGAGAATCCAAAACTCACCTGGGATGGCTCCTCCCTACAATCACCTCTCTCATCTTCAAGCTTGAGAAACTCAGAGCGTCGCTGAAATACTGCAAGCCGCTGGTTGATGCCCTACTAGGCGGGGTGCATGAACAATTCAGGGAAATGATGAGAGACCCAGAGCTGATTTCCGCAGCTATTCTTCACCCGAAGATCAAATCTTGGACCACTGAGGATGTCCTCCAAAGAGGTGAGAAAACACCACTTATTTAGTCAGGTTCTCATTTTCACTCTTTTTAAACAGTAAAGTTATAATTATGTAATTGAAAAAGTCATTCATACCAGAAGACCTGAAGGATCTAAACTATTTATTTCTGGAAACAACCGATGCAATGATCAAAATTGGTATAATGATGAATGATGATAATGATTGTTTTATTTAGGCCACAGATACATCAAGGAAAATCTTCCTGATGAACCTCTTCAACAGCCGAATGACACAGATGAAGAGGACTTCTTTTCCGATATGCAAGTAGACACCCAGGAAACCAGTATCACCAAGCAACTGGAAACATACCTGAAAAGTGACGCTAAAGATAAGGAGATTTTCAAATCTTGCCCAGCTGTAGCCAAACTGTCACTCAAGTTAAACACGGCACTACCCGCCTCTGCTGCCTGTGAAAAGCTCTTCGGTGCAGCTGGATTGCTCTTCAGCCCAGGATGTGGAAGAATTAATTCACAGGACTTTGAAAACCAGCTACTACTGAAGTTGAATAAGGACTTCTACAAGTTTCAATAGTTTGACAAGGCTGATATTTGACACAACTAGAGAGAGACCCCTGTCACTTAATTGGACAGTACAGTAAAAGTCCATGTGCACTTGGGAAAAACACATTCAAATCAGAAGGCACTACATTGATCTTCGGAAACCTGAGTGGACACCTCGTCTTGTTTTATTTCGTTCATTTTATTGAGCTTGTCTTGCTGAAAGCAGTATGTTGTATTACTGTTATAAAGGCATTTATCCAGGCAGAGCATTTGTGGTTTAAATATGACAGACAGCACATCCAGTGTCACTGTATTTCCTCTCTGATATTATGTCTTTCCTTACTAGAGGCCCACAGACAGAAACAGATGGACAGAGACACACACATGAACACACAAATGCAGACGCAGACCAATGCTGGTCTAAAACATAGTTATCAAACCAGACAGGTATAAGCTCAGGGTATTTGGGATTTCCAAATCCGAATTCAGAAATATGAGTAAAAATATAAATAAATGGTTATTTATAGAACCACCCAAACATTGAACTCATTATCTGAAAATATGAACCAAACAAAAGCAAATACGGTACAGGTACTTATAAAAAAAAAGAAGAAAAAAAAGAACTATTACACAAATATTAACACAATTGGAATCATTGATCTATTTTTGTACATGATGTTTAAAGGGGAAAACCACCCATTTTCAATATTGAACTATGTCATTAATATACCTTAGAGCAGGGGTCTTCAGCGTTTTCAGACCAGGGACCCCCAAACTGATGGGGAGATGGAGCAGGGACCCCCTACCTTGTAGGGTGGGGGTGGGGATACAACATATATTGTATATTTTTGTATAAAATTGTGTTTCGTATGTATAAACATACCATGTTATTGTGCATTCAAACTGTACAAGTGGCCGTATCACTGCCATTTATAAACATAACTTATTAACTGAGAACCAATGTCAATACCAGACCTGCCAACCCGTACGCATTTTGCGTACTAAGCACGCATTTTAAGGCTCTGTACGCAGGTACGATATTTCCCCTCATTGCTACGCAATTTCGGGGAATGGGCGCGGCCCGCGGCGTGGTATAACAACACATTCTGCAGCAGCAAACGAGGCAAAGATTTTTGCAACCTGCCGTGTAGTTCCTCCCAGGCACCACTTGAAAGGTGTGTGAATGGGGCGCATGGCGCTGGGGAGCACTAGAACAGAAGATATGCTCGTTTTTTTCGGCAGAAGAAGAATTGAACCGGATGCCATGCGTGTGTTTTGGTTTTCAGCGCGGTGCAGCATGTACACTTACGCTACAGTACTCATCATAGAGTTATAATAAGAAGCTACTCATCTCATCTCATAGCTATCGCCGCCCGGTTTGTACAACGGCGATATTAATACGATTAATTTATAAAGAAGATAAACGGAGAATGGCCGTGTTGTGCCATTCATCGGTGTCGCCCCTACAATGCTGCCGTGCAACGAGTAGTCTGACTAACAGGTAATATATTAAGATAACACTCAGCTAAGGTGAATTCACATGTCAGCAGCCACGATGGTGAGAATGAAATGGTTGTTATGGTGTTGTCGCTCCTCTCCGCGACGCGGTTAGGGTTTTAATCAAGTGAATCAATAATATTATACTATTAAACTGCGGTCGCCCCCGCGACAGCTTGTTGTGTATGAAGCCTGTGTTATACTTCGTCATACGACGGTGTTGCACGTGAGCGAAGTCGGGAAATGTCAAAACTTGTGACCAGGTACAATGAACTGTAGCATACATTGACCATGATTAGGCTTTAGAGTAAAGATCCAAACGAATGAAAATAAAATACTGGGCTCCCTGTTCCACTATCTCTAAATGAGTATGAATGGAGGAATTTAATAGGGGGACTATGTGTATTGTCAAAAACATTAAAGGTGAACAAGTTATTTATCACCTGTGAATATATGAAGACATTAATGGTTTGTTAACAATGAGTAGCCTGTATCCTCTATGAATGAATATACAGACTAGACGGTATTTGATCTATACACAATGTAGGCCTATATATCAATTAATGAATGCACTAGAAACCTACATGAGTTGAATACTTTCAACTTCATGCAAATCATGCACAGAAAGGTGGTTTTATTTAGGCTGCTCAATTAACAATGTTTAACAAAGACACAGGTAAATATTTAAAGGTAAATAGCCTACCTGACAATGTAAAGCTATTTTGCTATTTGAATAACATGATTATGTTGATGTATGTTCATTCATTAAGTCACTGGTGAGACTGTTTTGCTAGTCTATTGGGCTAATTGTTAACTAACTCTGAGCAAGTGCAGTTAGTATATTTTATTAAAGATTTGTCAACAATATTGCCAAAGCAACATTACTGTATTGCCTGGTAATACTAGCCTACCTTTTCTCCAGACCAAATGGCATTTTTATTTAAAAGGTTGTTCTAACATCTTGCCTCCTCCTATTAGTGTAAGTCAAGACATGCAATGTGCTACATTTCTGGTGTGAAATTTTGTTAACATAACTGTAAAGGTCCCACCCAAAAAGGTGCATGGAACCCCCCAAAATATACGCTGTTTTGTGCGGGAAAACAACAAAAATTCGGCGCGGGCACTTCGTGCCCGCGCATGAGTACTCAAAAAAAATTCCCAGGGTTGGCAGGTCTGCAATACTATCAATCTATCACTGTCAATTGCATAAATTGTATACAAGCCCTGATGTGTGTGCGGGGTGTTTAACATGAAAATGACAATTGGTGTCCTTTTTGATGATCGCATTCATTTAATGTCTGTTTTTATACAAGATGTTTCTGCTGGCTTTGAATACTTACAGATGGCTGCAACTCAAAACTTATGTTTTTGTTTTTTTTTGTTTTTTTTGCATAGTTCTGTATATATTTGTCTGACATTTATGTCACCATGGCATGAACTGAGTACAAAAGGACCCCAATGTAAACAACCCGCATTGCAGAACACAGAAGTACTATTCGGAATGGGGACGAGAAAAGCCCAGTAGCGGCACATTTTAAACAAGCACACCATAATGTCTCATCACTAAGGCCCCTATTAGACGAAAACGCGGTTCACTGTAAACGTAATGGTTTATATTCGTTTGTGGGGGGTCATTTAGACAAAAATGGCGTCTTCGGGGGGTGAAACCGTAACAAAGTGAACCCCCCTCTGAAAGTGGAATAGGTAAAAACGCTTTGTATCTCCCGCTTTCATCTAAATACCGTAAACGCAGCAAACCACTGAAAATGATAAGATGTGGGACGTCCTAGGGCTGTCCCAGTGGTGTAAACTAAAGTAACTATTAAGTACATTTTTGCTAACGTTAGCCCTAATTTATACCGTAGCTATTTGAAAATAGCCGATCTACAAGCTCACAACAACGCGTTGCGGTGCTTGTGAAAATAGCCTATCTACAAGCTCACAGCACGTCGCGGTGCGTTGTGATAATAGCCGATCTACAAGCTCACAACGCGTCGCGGTGCGTTGTGAAAATAGCCGACCTACAAGCTCACAAGTTGTGAAAATAGCAGACAACTGCAAAAATAGCCGACGCTGAAAATAGCGACAGTAGCCTATAATGTTTATCATGACTCGATCCAACATCTATAGCTCGTCGCCGTCTGTATGTACCCCCTCCATAAGCTGCAGTAAAGGCATTGACTCCAGTCCTCTGTGTTGAAACGAAACGTGAAGTGAACGCCTTTTTCTGTATCGTATCATAAGGAATAAATATAGTCCCGGAGTGTGTATGGTATATGTGTCTGTTCCGACCGTCTGGAACAAACTTTTTAAGCATTTTTAGTTAGCCAGCCAGCCAGTCTGCCTGTGCTGTGTGACGGCAGTGAGTTGTGTTGACTGACTGAGGAGTAGAGGCGGGATGTTCGCGAACGAATCGAGTCTTTTGAACGGCTCTTTGATATGAACGATGGGATCCGGTTTGCAGTATAGGGAGCCGTTCCTTTCTAATGAACAACAGTGGTGGGAAAGGTACAACAATGTAGAAATACTCTGCCAAGTTGAAGTTTAGAATAAAAAATGTAGGCTACTTGAGTAAAAATATCAAAGTATTGGTATCAAAATGTAGTTAAAGTAGGCTACTAATAGTAGCTAGAAAGTACTCATTATGCAAAATGTTCCATTTCACAATTTTTCCAATGAATAAAATGTAGGGAGAAAAAAACATTTGAAAATAGCAGATCTACAAGCTCACAGCTTGTAGATCGGCTATTTTCAAATGGCAGGTAGGCCTATGTAGGCTACCTATTATGTCCGAAATAAATGTATATAGGGTTAATGTATAAGTGATAATTATAATCAAAATCTACAAAGTAACTACAACTAGTGACTAGAATGAGCCAGTCTTTTGAACGGCTCTTTGAAAGGAACGGATCCCAGAGATTCGGCTCACTTCAAAGAGCCATAAATCCCATCTCTACTGAGGAGGACCAGAGAACGGAACTTGGGCAGTGCGGTCATGGCGACATGCGCCACCTAGCGACCTGGCATGCAAATTACCGCGTTTATGGACAAATTGCGTTTTCATCTAAAGACCACATAAAAAATGAAAACTAAACGGCTCTTAGCCGTTTATAGTGAAGCCTGTTTTCGTCTAATAGCGGCCTAAGGTATCTAGGAATAGAGAAAGTACAGTTTCCAAGACGGGGAGGTGATATAGACAATCTCCTTTTAAAGAGAGAAGTGTGGTGGATTGAATATCTGAAAACGATGGCGCCTATAGGTCTAAACGAGGACTTCGATATTAGACCTTTTTTGTAAAAGAAAATAACAGGTGGTTTACTTTTGTGAGAGTCTATTTGTATTTCTGTGATTTGATAAACATAAGGGTTGAATCGAGTCAGGATCTGATCTCCTTTGAAAAGTTTTTAATTTTGGAAATGTCTATTTTTATAAAAAAAGAAAAAAACATAAATATTACTAGAAAATCATGTACAGTAATTTGGAAGTATACAACTGCTGTGAATCTTGTTCTATTTCGAAATCATGTCTAACTTATCACTGATATGCGCCCACACACCAGGTGGGGCTAATGACTATCAGTGTCACAAATGTATTTAAAGACATTGGTTTCCTGTTTCCTGTCATACTGAAGAAGACCTTAGGGGTCGAAACGTATATTTTTTTGCTGTTTGCTAAATAAAAGAATTGGAGCTACAGAGAAAGTGAGTGCGAGCTATCTTGTTTGTTTCTAGTACTACTGCACTGTCAGTTTTTAGCTCAGCACCAAGGACAGGAGGATGTGCGTTACTTTTTCTCTAAACCCAATGTAAACAAGCCATAGTGCTTTCTTGGGTTTAAATTCCATTTAAAAACCTTTTATCTGAACAGTACTGTCCTGTGCTGTGCTTTTTCATATGCAAACTTTTGAAGGTATTCAATCAATCAATTCCAATTCATTGCCAAACCATAATAAATATATATTTTCATTTTATATTCAATAAAATATATTCTAAACATTTCTAAGTTTGTCTTTATCCATTAAGTTGTGTTGAAGTAACAACACAATTCAAATCAAATCAAAGTGTATTTATGAAGTATGTTTAAGCCGAAGCTGACCGAAGTGCTCTAACCTTAAAACAAAAACAATTCAAGCTATCAAAACAAGAGAAATCATCAACCGATAACACAAAATGTGCTAAGTTAATTAACAAATTAGGTAAGCTCACCTCAAATGCAATTAAAAGGCAAGGGGAAACGAATGGTTTATTTGAAAACCCTAATCGGTTGGGCAGATCTGATGGGGAGGACTTGAGGAGTCTGGGGTCCGTAAAGGTCCAGGACAGCTCGTTCACCATTGTAGCCTATTTATTGTGAACTCTGCAATCCACTTGACTTAGAACATTCTTTTAAACTATATTTTTTATATTTATATTGCTCAGTGTGAATGGCCATTTTGGTCTTCCCAGTGTTTCTTCCAGCTAAAAAAACAAAAAACAATTCATTAACTCCTCTGACACCTCATCCGCATTGCACGCGAGCAAGGGAGTGACGCAAAATACAGTCTGCATATGGAGCGTCGGCCATTGCGTTGCGACGTATAGCCTGAACCAATCAAATAAATAAATAATAATATAAAGTGTTTGGGGGACGGGACCTGGCCATTTACCTCTATGGACGTCGCCGTGAAACATTGCTCAAATAGAGGCCTCAAGCGAAAACCGGAGGGGTGGCACAACGCGGCACAACGCGTTGTCGCTCGCAGTAGGTCAGGACGTCCTCATTGAAACAAATGTGTTTTAATGAGATTTCATCGCTTGCGTCGCATCGCGGGCAGTGCGGATGAGCTGTAACCCTTTCATTTCAGTGATTTTCTGAATGGGCTGTCTGAACGGTACTCTTTTGAAATCAGACCCATTCTATGTCACAGGGGGCTCATTTGCTATTGGGCCCCCTTGAGAAGGGGGCGGTACTTTTTGTGTTGTCCTCAACATGGCCGTGTAGGACTACAAATGCAACGCATGAATATATATGTCACAGTTAGTTTGAGAATCGGTTAGATTGAGAACAGGAGCGCTCGATTTTGTGCACAAGGTGGAGCAGGCGCCGCCTCCTTCAGGGAACTAGGAATAATTTGACTGAGGTCAGGGTTAGGATAAGGGTTAGGTTTAGGCATAGTTTTTCTGAGGTTAGGGTTAGGATTAGGGTTAGGTTTAGGCATAGTTTCACTGAGGTTAGGGTTAGGTTAGGGTTAGGTTTAGGGTTAGGATTGGGGTTAGGTTTAGGGTAAGGTTTAGGGTTAGGTTTAGGCATAGTAGCATTCACCAGCGTGGGACTAATGCAGTCAAATGCTCTACCACTGGGACATGAGCTTCTTCCACTGGGACATGAGCTTCTTCCACATCCAGGTGAACAAAAACAAGCGCTCCTACCCCAATCTAACTGAGTTACCCAAACTAACTGTAACATATATATGAGGTGGAACCATGAGGTAAAGTGGTGCTAAAATTGGAACGATACAGAGAAGACTAGCATGGTGCCAAGCTAAAATTGGAACGATACAGAAAAGATTAGCATGATGCCATGGTATCTTTTCTGTATCATTCCAATTTTAGCCCAAAGACAGCGCCCCGTTGCCAACAAAGGGCATTTTTGCATTGCATCTGAAATGGCTTGGAATTAGAGACAGACAGAACATGACATTTCAATATTTGAGTGGTTGTAAAACCTGTATAACACCGTATTATGGACCAATATTTATATAAAATATATATTTTTAAAAGCAAGGTGTGTCCCCTTTAACTGTCCCAACACAGGAGAGCAAACAAACAGTAGCCTATGGTAGAAGAAAATTATAAAGAGTGAGTAAAACATTACAACATAATGTTCCAGGCCTAGCCTACTGTATTGCAGGCCAATGTTGTGCCAAATTGTATTTCCCTGTCAGAGGATGCATGTTGGAAATGCCCTCTGTAACAGTGATTTTCCAGAGGTCCTCCATGTACACCGAGTAATGCAGCCACTGTGTCACAAGTAAAGTCAAAGAGGAACCAACCATAATACCTGGTATTCATGCATTTCACAAACTAATCATTCCAAGTTAATGAACACATTTTGACAGCCATAAAACAAAAACATCTACCTACCTACCTACCTACCTACCTACCTATCAGTGATGCTCGTCAGGACTACGCCTGAACCGACTCAAAGAAATATGTTCGCCGACCTTTGCATCTGGCTTACCCGTACCCGCCCCAACCATGCCATCCATACAGTAACAGGAGTGGTCGTTTTCACTTTAGTTACAAATTAGACAATGCAAATATATACACACATATTATTTAGATCAGGCAGACACTCAAATGCATATATACTCCTGGTCAAATATTATACATGAAAGTTGCCCAGTCAAATGTGTAAATACAGGAGTACTTGCTTGCTTTTAAAAATACTGAAGTAATCAAAAGTACATGGTTTTAAAAATGCTCAGGTATTAAAAAAATGACAAAGTAGGCCTACAATTGGATTAGTGGTTAATAATTTTATAGGCCTATCCTACTTACATCACTGTTTATATTAAGCTTAAAGCTGCACAGTGTACACATACACATATGGATAACATTAAAAGTTCTGTGTGTAGGAAGGAATGATACACAGCACCTTCAGGCACTGATATGATCAGCAAATGCATGCAATGTAAGAACATCTATTATTATTTATTTGTTTTTATTACAGCTTCAGGGACTAACTCTTGTTAGTTTTATTTGTGTTCTGTAACACTTAGGTATAATCTTGAAATATTAAATTGAATAGGCCTTCAAACAGACACAAATCAGCAGTGATTCTGTTGAAACCAATCTGGGCATCGACGAGGAAAACAAAAGAAAAACAACTGAGGGATTAGAATCAGGGCTCTATTTTGATTGTACCAGCTCTTATGCATTAACTTAAAGGCCTGTCCATACTGTCTCCGACCACCAAACTTTTCATCGGAAAGGTCCGGTTCAACTACAAAATGCATTACCCCGAATTAGAGTTCGGAAAGCTGCACGTCGGAACTCTCCAATGAAAGGTTCCATGGTCGGAGACAGTATGGACAGGCCTTTAAGTTAAGGCATTAGAGCTGGTACTTAAGACGATCAAAATAGAGCCCTCAGTTTCGATTCTGTTGAAATAAACAACAGGATGTGGAGGAGGGGCTGTACAGTCACAGAGCTGCTAGCACTGACACCACTCCCTAACTGCTCACAAGTTGCCAAGCTGTTACGCTAGCGACTTTAAGCTCGATGATTTTCAGGACGGCAACGCCAGGCGGACTACGGCTGCTATGACGTAATCGCCAAAATGGTTAAGCAAAGCCTCGGCGGCGACGGGTTCCCACCATGGTTCCCACCCCTTTCACTGAACGCTTTGGTTCCCATGGCGACGCGTACATGCAGCAGATGGAGTAGGCGCTACGTGGGAAGGGACCTTCTGCCGTAGTAGAGACGGCTGCAGCGACGGCAGGCTTATCTATCGAGCAACGATCATTTCCGGTTACCGTTGTCATCTGCCGTTGCCGTAGCGTTGCTTAAGGTCGCTATATTGTCTTCAGTAGTAGGCCTTCGGGTCAATGTAGCGGTAGCCTACAGGCATTTCGAAGCCTTTGATGTTACCTGCAAATACCTTTTTTCAAGAGCATTTTGTGTTCAGGTGGGTACTGACGTGTATTGTAAACACTACATCTGAGAGTTTTGACACAAATATTAGACTGAATTCATAAGTACGAAGTTGCTGTGCATAGTTCTCAGCTTTGTGCTGGAGAGGAGAGACGAGAGGCGCAGGCAGGTAATCAGGTTCTTCCATCAGTTTATTGGACAGACAGAGACAGCGGAGCAGCAGAGACTGAACTCGTGGGACACACACCCTAAACATACATTCAGTGTTACTTATATTGGTCATGTCTGTCAATCATTACATTGCAAAGAGCCATGAATAGGCTCAAAGGTGAGAATGACCACAGCTATTTGTCCAGTCACACTTACATAAAGATGTGCTGGTTCATGCTTACCTAACCTGCATGTACCCATCATATGAGTGTGTATGTTAGCGTAAGGCGTTACAATGACTTGTATGTACCATCTTGTACAAGTATGGACATAACCAGACCATAAATGTAGGCCTACTTAGGCCTAGTACTTTGCTTGCATTGTAATCCCAAACGCAACAAAATGGAGCGTGTAACAACAAATTAACACGTTGCAAGCCGCGGCAGAACCCTCTGAACAGAGGTAGCGCCGAAGAAATAAGCCATTTATTTACAAACATGTTTTAAAAAAACAAAGCCCACATGATAACAACACGTACTGGAGTGCTCGACACAGCGTACATATTCATCCTGCAGAGGTCGGCGATCTTACTTTGGCGAGGCGGAGGGGAGATCAATTCCATTCGTTTACGTGCGGCGAAGCAGGGAAAGGAGCGATAGAGAAGCGGCGCCCGAACGTGATTGAAACCGCGATCCACGAACAGAGACAAAGACCAGCCATCTTGTTTGAGCTTCTTGCTGAGTTTCAACACTGGGGAGAGGATGAGGCTCCTCCTGGCCAGCCATCCATCCAGAATGTGAGTCAACGGCGTGGCCTGCTGGATATTAGGAGTATCACACCCAGCACCAGAAAATGACTGTCAGAGCATATTAACCCTTTCAGATCGCTCCAAAAAGACACAGAGAAGAATTTCCGATGTTTTTTTTTATTATAATTTATATCAAAAGTCCGGGAATAGACGTGTGGCTGATGGGACCCAGTAGGAAGTCCGAGGGAGTACGGCCAGGCTTAGAAGGTGTTAACATGTGGATGCATATTAACCATAATGAAGAATATGTAGTTTTTGATCCACTTTGATTTACTTCATAATCCTCCCTTTGAGACATAAACACTATGTCTCAACACCAGAAAAAGTGGAACAAAAACAGTATGAAAGATAGATACATACGGACATCAAGATTACATTGTATTGTCACAAAGACAGGTGATTTACATCACATCATGATCTACATCATATCTAGGCTAATGCATCATTCATTTTTCAGTCAGTGTGCAGGATCTCTCTGTTCTTCCTTAAACTCTTGAGCTAAAATGCCAAAAATAATAAACATCATAAACATCATAGACACAACACCACAATGAAACATGTACTCTTGAGGGACCTTCCGCCCTTTCTAGTCACCATGTTCATCAAAACCTCCACGCCATAAAAAGCGGAGAAACTCAAAATCCACATTAAAACCAAGAGACCAGAGAGTGAAAAGAACCTCCTTCACAACACTATATTGCCAATTGCTGCCAATAGCCCTGTAGTGGAAATCACAATCATCACAAAAATACAGTATAACCTATAATGTACAGCAAACATGTTAACCCATCCATCTGGTCTTGAATTGTTCATCTCTTCTTCGATAATGCTGTTGCAAAGCCTTTTCGCAAAAGTCCGCAAATGTCAGTGTTCTCACTTACGAGCAGAGTTGAGTTCTGTGTCCTGTGCAGGGACATGCTGGCCCCTGATTCAGGCGGGGCAAAAGGAGTTGGAGAGGCCCACATATTGCACAGTGGCCTCCCTTGGTGCTGATATGGAGGAATGGCCCATATTGCACCTTGGCCTCCCTTCATGGTGTTAGCCACTGCTGTCCATTGTCCTCAGAAGTCTGTCCTATCCTCCCTTTTTTCTTTCTTTTTTTTGTCCTTTAACACTATCATATCATCACCACATCGGTGAGGTCGAAGCGTGGCATCATCACAGGAACTGGTGTAGAGCCTGCGAGGTACGTGCTTGTAGAGCAGCTGATGTTCTCCATTGGTGTGGTGGTCCGCAGCGTCCCCATCTCTGTAGGAAGACTGGCCTGGTTCCCGGATCTGCTCCAGTGGCCACCCAGGTGACATGGTGGCCTCCTCTGTTTAGGAAGACGACCTGGCATCTGGATCTGGTCAGCGCTCAAAAGTCACCGTCCCAATGCAACAAGGGAAAAAAGAAAGAAAAAGATACACAGACTTCCCACACTCTGGTTCTGTCGCCTGCAGCGGAACAAGTCCATCCGTGTGGAGTGGAACACGTCTGCTCCAATGACGACGGGTTTCAAGGCACCAGGTCCCGGGTTTCGGCACCATTCTGACGTGTATTGGAAGCACACATCGGAGAGTTCTGACACAAATATTAGACTGAATTCATAAGTACGAAGTTGCTGTGCATAGTTCTCAGCTTTGTGCTGGAGAGGAGAGACGAGAGGCGCAGGCAGGTAATCAGGTTCTTCCATCAGTTTATTGGACAGACAGAGACAGCGGAGCAGCAGAGACTGAACTCCCACCGGTGGGGTCTCCGCTGCTCCACTGTCTCTGTCTGTCCAATAAACTGATGGAAGAAGAACCTGATTACCTGCCTGCGTCTCTTGTCTCCTCTCTCCAGCACAAGGGATAAGAATTATGCACAGCAACTTCGTACTTATGAATTCAGTCTAATATTTGTGTCGAAACTCTCAGATGTGTGCTTCCAATACACGTCAGAATGGTGCCGAAACCCGGGATCACAATACACGTCAGTACACGTTATACTTTATTTTTGTTGACTTAAGAGGTACAGTACAGTATGTTAATAATGATTATGGCAGGGGTCTTCAATGTTTTCAGGCCAAGGACCCCTTTACTGAGAGAGAGATGAAGCAGGGACCCCCTCTACATAGTGTATAACTGCGTTATGGCAGATTTTCATAAACTTGTCATCAGTCTAAGTTAGATTCATGTTAATGTTTTTTCAGACAAAACTTATTTGTGGAACAAAATGCCTCAAATCATGCATGCAGCGTCCAATCGCTGTGAAAGGCCGAAGAAGACATGGCACCCATTTCACATTGCCCTATTAAAGTGGCACCACCAGGCCACAATAAGATACCTGCCCTGGTGGAGACCTGTGCTCGTTGGGGATTGCTCCTGTTCATTTGTATTGCAAAACAGAAAGGCATGTCTTGGCAGGGACTTTTGCACCCAGTCCATGTGTCCGTCCGTCCATCTATGTCCATCTATGTCCGTCCAATCTCTGGCACCATCGGCACGATGGCAGCGAAACTGCACACACACTCCTTGAACCTCTACCCCAAGGGTTTCACATGGGCCTGTTATAGCGCCACCAGGAGGTATATTTTCTAAACAAATGTTTTGACAGTATAGCCTACTACTCCAGCAGCTTTTGTCCAAAATCATCATGAAGAGGGTTCCATTTTGAACAAAATGCCTCAAATCATGAACACAGTGTGCCAATTCCGTGAAATTTTGCACACACTTCCCACTAGGCAGAGGGAAAAAATGCCACAAATTAGCCACATGGTGGTGCTATAACAGGTTGATTCTTGTTGTTAAACATAAATAATGTAATTAATGTAGAATTAATGTAAGGATCAAACAAGGCGACTAACTTTGAGGGATTTACAAGGTTTCTGATGCGAGCTTTTCCCAGGGTATCAGAGCAGAGCAGAGAGCGCACGCACGCACACACACACGCACGCACGCACACACACACACACACACACACACACACACACACACACCCTAATTAAGTTATGACTTATTAACACACTGTCTTCTGGAGTGTGTCCTTAGCGACAGGAGCCATAAAGTATTTATGAAAATGTTCAATAAGGTAAGAAAATCAGATATAAAAGTTCGGGGGAAATGAATGGAATCCTATGGAGAACATGTTGCTTCTGGTACCAGAACAGCGCAACTAGGGGCCGCCTATTGGGGAACCCTGCTCTAGTAGGATCAAGTAAGGCGTTAATTTACAAAAACACACACACACACACACACACACACACACACACACACACACACAAAACCCCACAAAAAGTTAGAATATGGAGATAAGAGGTTTCTGTCCCACAGCAACAAAATAATATAACACAAATTTATCATTTTAATAGTGTATATAATATAATAAAGAACCATATCAGATCATTTTGCACATATTTTATTAGTCTATTAGTGTAGACCCACTCAATGCACATAACTCGACTCATGATGTGTAATATTACTATTACTATTACTACTACTACTACTAATAACTAGTTAGACGCCTCAGGGCGACAAGCGACCTCGCCCTAAAGGGCGCGAGGTCACGCCATGTCTTGGCCATCTGGCCAGTGATGTATATCAGACCAGTTACCCATATATGGAGACCCCTGGTACCCATGTAGGGAGATCCACTGATTTGGAGATATGCTGTGAGAGCCCAAACAGGCTTACTCAGTGATTCGTTATGTGAAAATCCTATGACGTCTATCACATCTGACATCATACATAAAATCAAAATCCCTTTCATGCCCATACATGGAGATCCCCGTCTCAGCCAGCCACACAGATACGGGCTGCCCTCCTCCATATATAGGCATTCCCATATGAAGTCCTGTTAGATATGGGCTTAATATTGATGACATCAGGGATCATATATAGGCATAAAAGGGATTCTGTTAGAGTGGTTCCCATGACATCACAGTGATGTCAAAGCGTGATGTCAGAGCAGCAAACCCATAGACCGTAAAAAAGTGTACACGTCCAGACAGACTGACAGACAGTCAGCATGTGCCGTTTCACATACTAAACTGCGACCGTATATGCTTATAATAATAAGCAGTTTGTCTTGTTTTGTTTAGTGACTGAATTACATAATAAATAAAGTGAAATCCTTCACCTTTACTATATAAATGTATAAAACTATAACATTAAATCGCCAGGAAAATATATTAGTTATAATTCAATATTAAATATGATTAGAGGAGACTACGTTTTCTATAAAAGTAAACATTAGTAAAGATTAGGAACATTAACTTGTTCTTACATTATTGACAATGTTTCCTAGTGCAGTCAAACATTCCACTAATCACAATTTACAGTACAGTAGCCTGGGCTGGCTTCCAATTTCGGGCTTTTGATCTCGTCGGGAGCGGATGGCATCCTATGTCATTCTGTAGTCAAAACGCACTACAATTTGGCAGGAAACACCAAACTGGAAACAGTTTTAACCCCTACTTGCGCATGCGCAAACTACTCGTGCATGCGCTAACTGGGTTGAAACTGTTTCCGGTTTGGTGTTTCCTGCCAAAGTGTAGTCCGTTCTGAATACAAAATGACGTAGGATGCCATCCGGTCTAGACCGGATCAAACAACCTGTTTTGTAAAGGTGAGGCGAGGTTAACAGTACAGTAGTTAAACAGAGCTTGTGTGTGTATGTGTATGTGTATGTGTATGTGTATGTGTATGTGTATGTGTGTGTGTATGTGTGTAGGCTATGTGTATGTGTGTGTGTGTGTGTGTGTGTGTGTGTGTGTGTGTGTGTGTGTGTGTGTGTGTGCGCGTGCATGCGTGTGTGCGTGCATGCGTGGGTGCGTGCGTGCGTGCGTGTGTGCATGAGTGTGTTCAACACATACCCAGTTTTATAAAATAATTAATAATTAGTAATTTGATATATAAAAAAGGCATAACAGCTCATTGTTACCTGGTACAGTAACCTATAGTGTCTATGTACAGATTATGATTTTGATATTGTTTAGACTGATGCTAGGTAAATAATAGTTTACCAGTGTTCTTAGTTTACTGAGGCACTACACTGTCTCTCTGCATTCTATCAGGGTTTCCGGCAGAGCTTTTTTGGCCAGGCGGGCCACCCGGCTGAAATCTGTAGCGCCTGGCCAAGACGCAGAGCGAAAAGTCCTAAATGTCACCAGTGCAATAGCTTGTTTCATCACACAATAGCAGCAGCAATATACTACCGATGATAGAACGTCCGATCACTGGTCATCATCAGCACAGTAGCAAAGCTTGGTATGTAATTGTTCGTCATGTCAGAAAACGTAAACCTGTTACTCCGGTAGTAAGGGAAAGTTAGCCTATTGCTACATCAATCTGGGAACTAAATCTAAATCACTAGCTTTCTTCACAAATGTGTTCATAAAGGTGTCTACTATCACCTCTGAACTTTGTCAAACCCAACTCCCTTGACATACTTTGTGGGAGCCAATCAAAGTTGGGGGTATCGGGATACCCAGGGCCTGGGATTAAAGGGGGAAAAATAGAAAATGGCCAATATGAACGTATGAAGTGTGTGAAATTAGGGTATTGTTGGGCTGCTGAATCCATTCCAACCATTAGTTATAAGTAAAAATTACTCCTTGGCCATAAAAAAGGCCTAATTGGCTAAGGCTTAGCCAATCATGTCATTCGAGTTCACCTGTGTGCTGTTAGTCCCTATGTTTTAAACCCTGTGTTTGAATGTTCCTTGTCAGATTGTATCATGTTATCCTGTGTGTCATGTGTGATTAACCACCTGATCTTGAATAGTTTTCATGAATTCAAACACTACTCCAACCTTTTTTTTTATTGCCAATATTATATGTCTCATGGACACACAAAAGTAGGTGTGGCCTATTTTATGGCCAAGGAGTCATTTTAACTGAAAACGGATGGTTGGAATGGATTCAGCAGCCCAAAAATACCCAAATTACACACCTCATACGCTCATATTGGCCATTTTTTATTTTTCCCCCTTTAATCCCAGGCCCTCGGGATACCCAATAACTTTGATTGGCTCCCACAAAGTATGTTAAGGGAGTTGGGTTTGACAAAGTTCAGAGGTGATAGTAGACCCCTTTATGAACACATTTGTGAAGAAAGCTAGTGATTTAGATTTAGTTCCCAGATTGATGTAGCAATAGGCTAACTTTCTCTTACTAGGTCAATAGGCTTCAAAATAGCATACCTACTTACGCCTACTTACGTCAAATTATAGGACAATCAACTGGTCGGTGGACAAAATAAGAGCGCGTGGTACCTACATGTAAAGTAGCCTACAACAATCTCATGTTTAGCTGAGTGTCGCTGTGAGCTTTATGTAGATCAGTTATTTTCAAATAGCCAATGTACAGGGTTAAAGTAGCTAAAATGCTACAAAATGTTGAATAAATGTGAATAATGAAATGTAATTGTGTTTTACATCATCACACCAACTTATGTTAATATGTTGAGGGCAAAAATTATAATTGATTTAATCAAAGATCTAAATATGTTTTGACTCTGTCTCCTATCTAACTTATGTTTTTAAATATTTTTGAGGTCAAATATAAGAATTAATAAATACAAATTAATCAAATTAATTCATTAATTAAGCAAAATATTCTGCGCGTGCGCCGGTCCTCCCTTCGCCTCCACCTGGCCAAGACTTTTCCTGTCCATGTATGACTGTTTACCTTGTTTATTACAAGTCACTCTGGATAAAGAGTGTCTGCAAAATGCTTATGTTGTAAATTGTTATTATTCATATAATTTGTGGATAAATAAAACTATGGGTTTATAATAAATTAAATAGCAGCCAACATTCGTCATGTAAGAATTCCTGGATAATCATCTATGGAGTTACAACATCATTGTTCCTGAAGAAAAAGGCGTGGCTATAGGGGCTGCACCAATCACAGCAGGCAAGCGCACGCGCCGGGCCAATCAGAGCAGCTCGTACTGTCGCAAGTGCATGCGCTGGATGATGTCGCGACAGTCGTTGAAAACGCGGCGGATGTTCTCGGTGTCCACGGCGCAGGTGAAGTGAGGATAACAGTGGTGTTTGCTGTCTCCGCTGGCAGTACTGATCCTCTGGAAAATACACATGGAAATACTCATTAACAATGACGTTTACTGCGTGTACTGCAGTGGTTCTCAAAAAAATGAATACAAAAATAGCAGCTGTATAAGCTTGTAGTACTGTGAGTACTGATCTACAAGCGGCCGTGCGTGCATGCCTGCGTGCGTTTGGTCTCACCAGAAACTGATCCCTGATGAAGAACTTGGCTCTCGTTACGGTGGGGACTTCATCTGCATCTGGTACCGCTGTGTACACACACAAACACACACAGCAGGGACGTGGTGGTCCCCTGATTCAGCCCGGAAAAAGGAATTAGAGAGGCCCTCATTGGGCATGGCTATTGGCAGTGCGCCAGATTTTTGGGGGGGCCGGTATTCACATGATAGACAAGCCAGTGGGGCCAATGTGATTGCAAGTCTATTTCCGTGGCCCATTTTGTTTTTTTCTTTTCAATGAAAAATATAGTCTATATAAATATTTTCTTTGTTGAGTACCTAATTGTGTTGGGATGACTTTCTCATTAATATGTTGCAGGAGATTTGTGGTACTGTACATGGTACTGTACATGATTGCATCAGATGAGAACAAGACAGCTAGAAGTAATATTTGTTAATAACCTGAATTCCCTGAAAATAGCAAAACGTTGTGTTTAATCCTTTGTTGGAGAAACCTAGTTTTTGGACAATGGATTCATATGGTGGTCAGACAATGAAACAACTAAGGTCAATGGGACCGCACTGAAACATTGTGCAGGTAAAGATCAAAAACAGATCTGTTCAGAAGGATCTATTTGCTACAAAAGCAAAGGAGGGCAGCACTGGACAAGTAAACCCTTCAGAGAAAGTGTTTGAAAGTGTCCAAAAATAACAATATGCTGTAGTAACACTCCATAATCATAGTCAGTGGAAACCACTGACCAGTGACCACACCTAGGGTCCACATACAATCACCATCAGACCTCCAGCTTATAAATCTGCTCACCTCTGATTAAAGTCGGAGACATTGCATGAAAGTAGACGTGACATGCACTGCATTCCTTTAAATCCTGCCACGCCCTTTATCATTGTCTAATCACTGGTCATGTATGTCACCTACAGTACATGACCTTTCTATTTCCATTGTTCCACATATCTTGTATCACAACTCTGCAAGGTCTAAGACTTTCTCATCGTGATAGAAGATTTCTCATCAAGATATCACCCCAATGGAAAGAAACCACAACTGTCTAAGCTACCGTACCAAAAGATTGTTTTGGATTGATAGAACTGGTAGAACTTGATCTCCTCCTCACCTCAGCTAACCTCTGACAAGCCAGCAATCTCTACAATAAGCATACGGACACACAGCCACTCACCTCTGCACCCGTTCTAAATGGCCCTCTGGCTCATAATGTGAAATGGAAGTACTAAATGTACAGATAAGACCCAAATATTGAAATCCCAAATATGTATTAGACTTTCACCATGCCATATTTAATGCCTGTCTTAACCTCCTGGAAGTCTTAAGGTTTTCTTCAGAATATGGAACCTGGCATGCCCCATTTTGGGCATATCATTGAAGGCCAAGTAAATAAATAAATAGGTCATGAGAAACGTGAGACTAGCAGAGTGCAGTGTTGCTTGCTTCGCTGTTGTGCTCCAGTGTGTCTACGTAGGTGTTTTTACATGAGTGATGCACCTCCTACTAGCTCCACTATTACACCGCGACGTGTCTATGTAGGTGGGGCACATTATACTGGCTCCACTGTATTGTACTGTACTGTACTGTATGTTGTGTTTTTGCTATACTTACCATCTTCTGGCACTGTGTATTGCGTGTACTCAGGGAAGTAATCCTCCAGCTTGGATTTCCCTGCTAAAATCTTGTCTGCCAAAACATCCTGTTTGTTCAGGAACAGGATCACAGAGATGGTCTTCAGAAAGCTGCAACACACATACACATGCACGCAAGCACACGCGCGCGGACACGTGCGTGCTCGCACACGCACACACACACACGCAAACGCGCACACGCGCACGCGCGCGCACACACACACACACACACACACACACACACACACACACACACACACACACACACACACACACACACACACACACACTAGTTCAACGTTGAACTAATTCCTTAATAGCAATCATGTAGACCAGGGCTCTTCAATGGTTTTCTGGACCCTGGGACACCCACTACATATTGTATAATCTATCTATAAATGCGACAAATCTCTGTCTGTTTGTTTGTTTGTAATCCGCGTATCTCGAGAACCGTTCGTCCCACCGGCTTCAGATTCGGCACGCGCGTTCCCCGCCGCCGCGCGGAGTGCAGTGCCGGGCCTCGACCCGACCCGACTCGCGGTTTTCCGAAACCGGCGCGAAACGTTCGGAATCTCCTTATGCGGAGCTGATTGTTGACATCAGGCTGTTCCGGAGGAAGCGCTGACTCATTGTGACATCACTTCATAAAAGGCTCTGACATCACGTACGCCACATGAGTCAACAAAAAATCTCTGTGAATGTGTATGTATGTATGTAATCCGAGTATCTCTAAACCATTCTTCCCACGTTCTCCATATATGGGCATAAAATGAATGCCCGTATGCGGAACTGATGTCTGACATAAGAGTTTTCCGCAACCAGTACTGTGTGTGCAGAGATCTCCATATATGGGCATAAGGGGTATGGGCATAAAATGAATCCCCGAATGCGGAGCTGATGTCTGACATCAGAGTTTTCCGCAACCGGTACAGTGTGTGCAGAGATCTCCATATATGGGCATAAGGGGACAATGGCAAACAGATGGTCAAAACGGGTCCTATGACAACAGGTATATTGGGGTTTGCATTAAAGGGTGGGGACAAAGGCTAACAGAAGGCAAACAGATGGTCCAAACGGGTCCTATGACAACAGGTATATTGGGGTTTGCATTAAAGGGTGGGGACAAAGGCTAACAGATGGTCAAAACGGGTCCTATGACAACAGGTATATTGGGGTTTGCATTAAAGGGTGGGGCAGGCATAAAATGGACGCAAATAGACAGATATCTCCATATATGGGCATATGGGCATAAAATGGACCCAGAACTATATCTGCAGTGATCTCCATATATGGACATAAAATGGACGCCGACAGACAGACAGATACAGATATCTCCATATATGGGGAACTGATGTCTGACATCAGAGTTTTCCGCAACCAGTACTGTGTGTGCAGAGATCTCCATATATGGGCATAAGGGGTATGGGCATAAAATGAATCCCCGAATGCGGAGCTGATGTCTGACATCAGAGTTTTCCGCAACCGGTACTGTGTGTGCAGAGATCTCCATATATGGGCATAAGGGGACAATGGCAAACAGATGGTCAAAACGGGTCCTATGACAACAGGTATATTGGGGTTTGCATTAAAGGGTGGGGACAAAGGCTAACAGAAGGCAAACAGAGGGTCCAAACGGGTCCTATGACAACAGGTATATTGGGGTTTGCATTAAAGGGTGGGGACAAAGGCTAACAGATGGTCAAAACGGGTCCTACGACAACAGGTATATTGGGGTTTGCATTAAAGGGTGGGGCAGGCATAAAATGGACGCAAATAGACAGATATCTCCATATATGGGCATAAAATGGACCCAGAACTATATCTGCAGTGATCTCCATATATGGACATAAAATGGACGCCGACAGACAGACAGATACAGATATCTCCATATATGGGCATAAATGGACACAGGCGAACAGATGGTCAAAACGGGTCCTATGACAACAGGTATAATGTGGTTTGCATTAAAGGGCGGGGCATTCATTCTCTATTTACATCGTTCCCGAGTTGGCCAGGTCGCCGACTAGACGCTGGTATATTAAACTTGCCATACAGTAAGTGTTCTGGAATTTTTTACACCACTATTATCTGTGGTGGATTCACGTTAATGTGTATTTTCAGACATTTAACCACTTAAAGCTGCAATAGTCAGTGCAAAGTAAACTAGACCGTTGGCTATGTCCTTGCTCTGCTCTTTTTCCCCCTCTACACCAAAATATTTTGTTCCCTCTCAGAATAGGAAGGCTCAACTACTTTTTGTAGTTGTGAGCATGTAGTTCGGCTATTTTCACAATATTAAACTTTATTTATATAGCACCTTTTTAAACAATGTAATACCTACAATTCCAAGTGCTTGTCAGAGTGGGGTTCCCCAGTTCAAATATCTTCATTTTGGGGGTCACAGCCAAGGGGGTCAACGTTTGAGAACCCCTGAATTAATGAATTCATTCATGTGTTTACCGGTTAGTCCAAATGGATTTGAAGAGATCCAGAGATTCTCGGAGGCGATTGGTGGAGTTGTCCTCTCTGATCACCATGTTGTAGCTGCTGCTAGCCGCTACGAAGATGATAGCTGTAACATCTGAAACATTATTATTATTATTATTAGCTGTTCCATCTCATTCTCCATGAAGCAGAGACACCGTTTTATAAATATTATATTATCTTTTTTTTTGCTTCTCACCATTGAAGCATTGAATCCATTTCCTTCTCTCATCTCTTTGACCTCCTACATCAAACATACTGACGGACAGACAAACAGACAGAAAGTTAGGAATGAGGTTCAACCATAGGCCGTAAAATATATGGACGGTGAGAACTGTCACGTGACCCATATAAACCATGGTTTCGAGTGAAAATGACGCTTTTTTTGCCCTTGTGTGGGTGTCACCATCATTGTATAAATGAATGTCTGAGAACATCTTTGTAACTCCAAATGTTAATATATGCTGGAGTTCATTTAGGTCCTGTTTGAGCTGCCCACACGTAGGACTGAAGTTTGATCTACAGTATTGACATGACCTTGTACATCGGGCACGAGTGGCCTATATGGTCTCTGTCGGGGGGAAAGCTCGAAACGCGCCACGCTGCCCGCCTTTCGAGCTTGCTGCCCGACAACAATGTTCTAAGTATGTCAGGCTGTCCCAGCCAACACACACAGGAGGCTGTTGAACGAACCAAAAAAACTGCGTTCCCCAAAAGAACAGCTTTGGGGATCTGTTGGGAATTATGATTATGTTTGTCTCAATGTTTGTTAACAGAATCATTGGTCTATTTCATGAAACTTACTGGAAGTCGACTTTATCGACCTGAAAACGTGTCTCAATAATCCCTGAAGTCAAAACTCTGCAACGCAGCAAGTCCTGTAGAGAGAATCATTATTATTATTACTTTTATTAATATTATGGTGGCAGGTGCTACATCGTGGCAGCTATTCATAATATGAGCTTTTACAACTTAATAGTCTTACTATTCATAAAATATGCAATAGATCCCTATTGTTGATTCTTATTGAGTAAACAGCAGGATTACACGCACACACATCTCATGAGAGGCCAGAGGCGGAGTTACAGTAGTTATCACTTCTCCCATAGACAGTACAGGCAAGAAGTAAGCAGAAGTAAGTAGTATAATCATAATAGCTGATGTTTTAGAGGGGGTAAAAATCATGGCACCCCATCTTTAGTTAAGAAGTTCATACCTGGTCAGAGGGGGAGTAGTCTGTACTCCGCACAGAATCCAACCTGTCTAGGAAACTGAGACACACAAGCACGCGCACACACACACACACACACACACACACACACACACACACACACACACACACACACACACACACACACACACACACACACACACACACACACAGGGGGAGAGAGAGAGAGAGAGAGTAATTGTTTGGGTGAGAACTAGACCTTTAATCTCATTACTATGAGAACTCATTTGTCAAGTAAAGAAAGACATAACGATATGATGAATATCAATCGTTATATGGGACGGCTAAGATAATGATGACAAAATGTAATTCTTCAGATTTCGGAAGTCAGTGTGTGTGTGTGTGTGTGTGTGTGTGTGTGTGTGTGTGTGTGTGTGTGTGTGTGTGTGTGTGTGTGTGTTCGTTTGTGCGTGCTTGTTCTTACTATTGAGCACAGTCTATGAGTTGGTACTCGTTGTTGCGTTCGTAACAAGACCTGACTCCTTCATCCTGCCATAGACACTGAGCATGCTCAAAGAACTCCTGAAAAACACATGCGCACACGCACACGCACACGCACACACACACACACACACACACACACACACCATGACAGTGAGAAACACAGTGAATTAATTAGCCAACAGTGCCATCACCTGGCCGGCCGACTATTGTCAATATTATTACTATTGTCAATAATTAGTTTTAATTCAAATTATTCATTTCATTGAGTAGTAGCCGTGTAATACGCGGGATAATGTCTGGCTCATCGGTCGTTATCAAGAAATAAAAATCCCTTCAGGCTTTGCGTCGGGGGTTATCAGCCTTTTTGTCAATTTGTGTTTTCAGATATTTACTTGAGCCGTCATTACCTAATAAACTTGACCTTTTACACTGTACTTAGTCTGCTCTTTTTCCCCTCTACATCAAACCTCTTTGCCGGAAATAGCAGATCTACAAGCTCACAACGTCTCGCGAGGCTACTGTACTGTATGTAAAGACAGCAGAAGTGTCAGGGTTGAGGGTTCAATTCCCCGTGCGAGGATGTTGTGGTTTCATGTATCTGTGTCCTCAGAGACACACACTGATTTTAATGACACCTCAGAGGACGGATGCGCACGCACGCACGCACGCACGCACGCACACACACACACACACACACACACACACACACACACACACAGATGTGTATTCAGGTGAAAATAGTCCCAGGTGAGGTCATTACATCATGTCATTATTGTCATTAGAACAAACACCCACACACACACACACGCTCACACACACACACACAGCTGTCTCCTGCTAAATGTCAGCCGCTGTTTGACAAGCAGAGAGAGAAAACAAATGTCTTTTGTAAAAATAACTCAAGGCAACGCACCGTGAGCTGAATGAATGTAATGTTAATATGTTATAATATGTTATCATGTCAATGGTGTATAGTTAGCACTTAATAGTTGGTTACATATAGTGCAGCTGAATGTAATAATCTTGTAAATAAGTGTAAATAATATCACCATGATCTGTAACGAATAAGATTGTGGCTTGAATCAACTGTTGTCGACTGTTGGAATCAAAGCAAGCTTTGTTTCTATAGAGATTTGTTTTCCCCTTATTTTTTAATGGTATCTTTTTATTACATGTGCATCGCTTGTAGATCGGCTATTTTTAAATGGCCTAATTGTATATATAGGGCTGACGTGGTTAGCGTATGTTTTGTACTAATAATCAAGATCTACAAAGTAACTAGTAACTAACATTTTCAAATAATTGTAGTGGAGTACATTGTACAATATTTGGATCAGAGATGTCTGTAGTGGAGTAGAAATACAAGTATTGGAAATTGGAATTACTCAAGTAAAGTACAAATAACTCAAAAGTGTACTTTAGTACAGTATTTAAGTAAATGTATACTTATTTACTTTACACCACTGCGCGCGTGTGTGTGTGTGTGTGTGTGTGTGTGTGTGTGTGTGTGTGAGTGTGTGAATATGCGTACCTGTGTGTATTCAAAGTCAGACAGCGGCGCGATGCTCTTGATGTAGTCGACTCTGAACTGGTTGCCAGGGTTACCCACAGCAATGGGCGGAGTCAGTGTGCTCATGGCGGAAACAATGACCTGAAAAACAATGTAACAAACAAATAAATAAATAACATTACGATTAAGTTCAAGGGTTCCTAAACTTTTCACCTCAAAATAATCATATTTGAACTGGGGACGCCCCCGCACCCTGCCAAGCACTTGGAATTGTAGGCATTACGTTTAGTTTGACTCGGTTCCACAGATAAATAGTGAAAATAGCGCTATCTACAATCTCACAACGCTTGTGAGCTTGTAGATCAGCTATTTTCACAATGTTTCATCTCTTTATAGGTAAAATCTAGGCCAATTTGAAGTGTGCAGACCCTGCATACACTTGTAATATTGTTAGTTTATTGTAAGCAATTTGTAATCGCTTGTAGATCGGCTATTTTTAAATGGCCTAATTGTATATATAGGGCTGACGTGGTTAGTAAAGCAATTTCTCAATTTTTTTACAGATAAAATAAATTCCATTAGGTCTCAGTTGTTAACCATACAGACTACAGTAGGAACGCCCATTCCAAATGGTGCAGTAGTAACCCTCCACTTTCCGTCTTTCTCCCAAATCAACCTTACGACCCTCCTAAGCATAATTGGACATATGAAAACCACATCCTGCCCTCTAGACATCATTCCCACCTCCCTCCTCAAGGAGATTCTGCCTACTGTCGCCCCCTACATTCTGTCAATCGTGAACAGTTCTCTGTCCTCAGGCTCTGTTCCTACAGATTTTAAAACTGCTCTCATCTCCCCACTGCTTAAAAAGACCAACCTTGACCCCTCCTCTTTGAGTAGTTACAGACCCATCTCCAAATTACCATTTCTTTCTAAAGTCCTAGAAAAGGTTGTTTTCAACCAGTTGGTTAGCTACCTGAGTGGAAACAACTTATTCGAAAAGTTTCAGTCAGGCTTCCGTGCCCTCCACAGCACGGAGACTGCCCTCGTAAAGGTTGTCAATGACCTTCTGATGGCTGCTGATGTGGGCAAATCCTCCGTTCTCGTCCTCTTGGACCTGACCGCAGCCTTTGATACCATAGACCATGCTGTCCTCCTCAACCGGCTGGAGAAATGTGTCGGCATCTCTGGCTCTGCCCTTAAATGGTTTAAGTCGTACCTGTGCGACAGATACGTCTCTGTTCGCATTGGCGAGTCATCCTCATCCCAAGCCCTCCTGCACTGTGGTGTCCCCCAGGGCTCTATCCTAGGCCCCATCCTTTTTTCCTTATACTTACTCCCCCTGGGAAACATTATACGAGGTCACAATATCAATTTTCATTGCTACGCTGATGACACTCAGATATACTTACCAATCAGCCCAGATGACAACTTTAGCACTGCCAAACTCCATTCCTGCCTAGCTGACATCAAAAGTTGGATGTCCGACAATTTCCTCCAATTAAATGATGCTAAATGTGAAGTCCTATTGTTTAACCCCCCCGGAGACACAACCCTCATTGAAAATAACCTCGGGCCACTACTCGCCAACTTAAAACCCACGGTCAGAAACCTGGGAGTCTTCCTGGACTCTGACCTCTCTCTGGAAACCCACATAAAAAAGGTTGTTCAAACCTCTTTCTACCACCTGAGAAATATAGTCAAAGTCAAACCCTTTCTTTCCACCCCTGATCTGACCAAAGTAATTTATGCTTTTATTTATTCACGCCTTGATTATTGTAATTCCCTTTATTCCTGCCTCTCCAAAAAATCTATTCACCGTCTCCAACTTGTCCAAAACGCAGCCGCACGGCTTTTAACTGGTACCAGGAAATTTGATCATATTACACCCATTTTAGCTTCCCTGCACTGGTTACCCATTTCCTTCAGAATCGATTTTAAAATTTCACTTATCACCTACAAGGCCATATCTGGCCTTGCTCCATCCTACATTTCAGACTTACTTGACCCTTATGTCCCATCCCGTGAACTCAGATCCTCAGGCAAAGGTTTACTGATCGTCCCAGTTTGCAATTACAAAACTAGAGGTGAACGGGCCTTTGCTTTTAGAGCCCCAAAGCTCTGGAACGATCTGCCCGAAGAGATAAGGCTTGCTGACTCTTTGCCACGTTTTAAATCTCTCCTGAAAACTCACCTCTATAGAACTGCCTTCAACCCCTAGCTCCCCTGATTGTCCTGATTTTAATGCATGCTATTATTGTTTATTATTTCATCTATTAATTTTGAATCTATAATTGTGTTGTATTGCTTGTTTTGCTGATTGTTTGTTTTGCTGATTCTCCTGTCAAGCACTTTGTGACTCCGTTCTTAAAAAGTGCTATATAAATAAAGTTTTATTATTATTATTATTATTATAATATTGTTAGTTTGTAAAAACTGTTGAGTGAGAAAACAATGTTGCACATTAAGCCAGGGGTCTTCAACTGGGGGTCTGGGACCCCTAGGGGGTCCTCAGAGTTACTACAGGGGGTCCTCCAAATCTTTGTGTGATAGAAGCTTTTTTTCTCCTTTTCTATATTAACCACTTGAACCCTAGCCTCCATATTCTGAGAACTTTAGCCAAAAATAGAAGATCTACAAGCTTGTAGATCGGCTATTTTCGGCAAAGAGGTTTGGTGTAGAGGGGAAAAAGAGCAGACTAAGTACAGAGTGAAAGGTATTGACGGTTCAAGTGGTTAAATATCTGGAAACACAAATTTAGATGAACCCAAAATACACTGATGATTGTGCTGTCAAACAATGAAACTAAACGATATGGTATCTATGGGTTGTGGGGGTCCCTGCTTCATCTCTTTGGGGTCCTTGGCCTGAAAACGTTGAAGACCCCTCAGGCAGGCAGACAGGCAGACAGGCAGGGAGACAAGCAGGCAGGCAGGCAGGCAGGCAGGCAGGCAGGTGACATACCACAATGGCATCTTTTACATTCTTCCTAATGTCCTGTACTTTCTGCTCTTTCTCCCTAAAAGAAAACACACACAAACGCATGCACGCACACGCACACACACGCACGCACGCACGCACGCACGCACGCACGCACGCACGCACACAGTGCAGGTGATCAATACATCAGGAAAGCCTATGCCTATTAAACACACATCTACAAACCTATAAGGTACTTTTTTTAGTCTTTCGAGTCTGCAGTGTTTAGTTATTATACACCAGTAAGACTCCCTAATCGGGAGATAAGCGACCGTAGGTCACTTATCTCCACAAATAGGGCAAAAATGTGTTTTTCCAAAATCTTCCTGATCCATGTTGATGACATGAGTGTAGACATAGTGTGTAGTGAGTTTCGTGATTTTAGGGAAAAATCTGTAGCAGCAGTGTCCAAAAATGTGTTTTAAAAATCGGCCTGAAGGTGGCGCTAGAAGAGGGGCATGTGAGAAATGAGGGGTGGGGTCTCCGCGTTGCCTTGGCGGACGAATAGGTACCGGGCCCGGCTCTCCCGGACGCTCCTAGCCCGAGTTACGGCATTTTATGTGAGCTGCAGTGGAGGGGGTCCTCCACTGGGGGCGCCACCACTTTTGCATCCGTTCTGGAGCAGCAGGAGTGGGTGGTCCCCAGGAATTCCCCGTGAGCAGCCCCGTTGGGGTGGTCATTTGGTCATTTTTGTCTCCACCAGCCGAAGGCTGAGGGAGAGTATGTTTTCCCCTCCGTCCGTGTGTCCGTCCGTCCGTCCGTGCGTGCGTCCGTCCGTGCGTGCGTCCTCGCAGTTTGTGAGCACCTAATCTCAGTCGCCGTTGGCCCGGACGCTGCCAAAGTGAGCACACACACTCCCTGGATGCCAATCTAGAACCTCTGCCCTAAATTTTTCAAATGGGCCTTTTCTAGCGCCACCTAGTGGCCGATGTTCGCAAAACACATTTTGGTGCACTAGTCTTACAGATTTTGGCCAAAAATCCTACAAATCGGTTGGCAGTATCTCCACAGTCATGTGATCGACACGAATCTGTCTGATTTTGCATATTCCATCCTGATTGGCTAAGATTGGCTTCCAAAGTTTGTAGGATTGAGCCGTTTGGAACAAAATGACTCAAATCCCAAACGCAAAGTGCAATCATCATGAAATCGCGCACACACGTTCCCACTAGGTCGAAGAAGAAATGCCACTTAAATTTTTTGAAATCAGCCTCATGGTGGCGCTATAACAGGCCGATTTGTGGTTTTACCTATAACTCCACCGATCAATTTCAAACTTTGCAAGCGCACTCCCTAGAAGCTAACGATAAACCTTTGCCCTGCATTTTTCACATAAGCCTTTTATAGCGCCACCTTTGGGCCGACTTATGTAAAACACATTTTTGGATATTACTCCTTGAGATTTTATCCAAAAATCACGCAAATCGGTACACAGTATCTCTATAGTCATGTGATCAAGTCCGATCCGTCTGATATTTCATATGCCATCCTGATTGGCTAATATTAGCTTCCAAAGTTTGCAGGATTGCACCACCAGGACGCACAGCCTGGTGGAGACCTGTGCTCGGAAGAGCACTGCTTCTAGTTGCACATGTGGTAATTTTTTACACCTGGGGGTCCCCCAGGGACCTGGGGGTCCCTGGAGCTCCGGGGGTCCTTGGAGGTTGTAGTTTGGCAGGTAAGGAGTGTGTGTGCAAAATTTGGCATGGATGGGGGCAACGGTTGTGGAGATATGAGCAGGACAAAAGTGTGACGTGTGACTGACGGACTGACTCACTCACGGACAGCCCGTGGAGGTTTTGGTAGTAAATGCGACCTACGGTCGCAACTAGACTGCTGTTTACCAAACGGTGGGCCGGGACCCAGTCGGCAGTCGCGGACCCACTTCCGTCGGTCGTGAATGAATATCCCTTTTTTTTGTTTGTTTGTTTCTTTTTTTTCGGATTTTCGCAAAATTCACACATTTTTCATGAGTTGAGAATAAATTCAAGCATTTTTCAAAAAGAAACAATGACCTTCAAGAAGAATAATTTCATGAATGTTACCCTAAATTAGAAAAAAAATCAGTCGTGAAAATAGCAGATCTGCAAGCTCACAATATACCCAGGAACGTTGCAAATAGGGAATACATGTGTTGAATAGTCTTGATTTCGTCGACTAAGACTACATCTACTCCGGGAGCAACTAGGGATTCAGGGTCTTGCTCAAGGACACTTCAACACTAATTCTGGGTATGCTCATTTCGTGCAAATCAGTCTAAAAGCGCCACATTTTCCACAGATGTAGCCCAGGGCTCTAATGATTTAGCTAGGGCGCCCGAAAGATCTGCTTTCAGTAGGATGTGAGGGGTCTAACTAGGGATTTGTCCCCAGAAAATGGCCCCAGAAAACGCCCACAAAACTGTGAAAAGTGATGACTCATCATTTTTCATCACAAAACCATCGTTTTCTGGGGCCATTTCTAGCCCAAGGAAAGTTTTTTGTGCAAAACAAATGCTTGCAATGGATTTTTTTCTGGGTATTTTCCTCCTGTATAGAAAGTCGATGGGAGTCCAACTTGATTTGGCCGCTGTGGCGACCCAGAAGGTCGCCGACTTCGACTCGGGCGCCCTAGCTAAACCATTAGTGCAAGCCCTGGGCTACATCTGTGCAACATTTGGCGCTTTTAGACTGATTTGTACAAAATGAGCATTGTCTCCCCTTAAGGCCCCTCACTATAGGGGAGCCCGCGGGATCGAACTGGGAACCTTTCCGCTCTACCTCCTGAGCCACTGCCACTGTGCGTGCCAGTGTAGGTCCTACGTGCGTGCATGTGTGACTCACTCTGCATTGAACCCATTAACGTGTAGAATCCTCATTTGCTTCACAATGGTGCTTTTCCCTGATTCACCTGCACCTACACGTACACACACAGGCACGCACATGCACGCACGCACACACACACACACACACACACACACACACACACACACACACACACACACACACACACACACACACACACACACACACACACAAACACACACACAGATTAGTTATCTGTTTAGAATTAGATAATGTAATTAATGTATTGATTCAATGACAAATTGATTTTGTAGTAGTAGTATTAATAGAAAGTAGTAATTGAAAAAATTATACTACTACTACTACTACTACTAATAATAATAATACACTTTATTTGCATATCGACATAGTAAATCGTTGACAATTAAAATTGTTTTTTTGATGCAGTTACCATAACGTTACCCCCCCCCCCCAATAAATAAATAAATAAAAATAAATATATAGGTCTATATATATATATATATATATATATATATATATATATATATATAGAAATGAAATAAAAGACAAACAAAACATATTTTAACTGGCAGCACTTTGAATTGTAGGATTACATTTGACATAGTAATAGTATTTTATTTTGTTTTAAAAATGACATTAAATTGTCACTTTGTATACACTTTGTATACTATGTTGGTTCGTTTACTGTCGAGTGAGAAAACAGTCTTACACATAAGCTATCATTTGGGGACCCCCCATGGGCCTGACCCACAGTTTCAGAACCACACTTATAGAGAGAGTAGAGTACTTACCCAGTAGTAGCAGACGGTGAGTAGCTTTATAAGTTTGTCGTTCTTTCTGAAGTTGTTTTTCTATCTTCTTGTTGGCTTCTCGTTGAGCTTTCTCGTCCACTCTCTGGTCTTCTGTTGCACTGCCTCCAAAACAGCCCATAGCCCCCACCTGGTGGCTGCTCTGCAGTACTGCAGCCCGAAGAACTGCTGGTCCTCTGAAAACCAAGGAAAGCAATAACAATAGAACTATAGGTCTATATCTATAAAAAAAAGTAAAAACTATAAAATGATAATTAAGTATTAAAAAAACATGAAACAATATAAAGTATGAATACAAATAAATAAAATAGTAATAAAGGTAACTATCAAATTAGTTCCATCATGGTTCCAAAATAAAACGTACTTCACTCCTTATCCACCTAACACCTGACTGCTGCTGCTGCTCTCTCTCTCTCTCTCTCTCTCTCTCTCTTCTCTCTCTCTCTCTCTCTCTCTCTCTCTCTCTCTCTCTCTCTCTCTCTCTCTCTCACACACACACACCTGGGTATTATGTTTAGTTACCGTAAAGCTGTTAATAGCATCTCATTTGGTACTTCCTCAGCATTGTTTTTCCCAAACGTAATCCTCCCCCTTCTAATTATGCCCCAGAGTCCCACACACAAGGTTCCGCTCAGACAGCCAGAGAGGGTAGGAAAGAATGGCACTCTCGTGGCACGAAGAAGACAGGCTGCAAACAAACGAAACATCCATGCAACAGTCAGAGAGGGTTTCTCTTGTATATATCTTAGAAATTATAGCCTCTTAGAAGTAGGCTACAGTAACTGATGTGGAATAATCACGCGGTCTGGACCCAGGCTAGCAGGATATATTTTCAACACTAGCCTAATTGTATAAGTCAGGGGACAGGGGTGGGCAGCAATTATTTCCAGAGGGCCTTACTGACTTCGATAGTTACAATTGAATTGAAACTTGAAACACATAGTGCTGAATTATGTTAAAACTGCATGAATTTGGTAGACATGCCAGACTACTTTACAATAGGTTAGGCCACTTGCTTTCACAAAACTTAAATGTTTGGCTGTAGGCCTACTGTATCATTCACTCTGGTGTACTCTGGCCTTATACAATAAAAGGATGGGTTGCATAAAACAATCCTCGTCAATGCTGTATGAACTACTATGAGCCTATAAATGTACACTGTATCTTATCATGATATGCACCACTCCCTAGGTCACTGATAAAGCACGTTGCATTATGTTATAAACATGGATGGACTGTTTCATTATGATATTAAACGTAACAGTTTGAGTACATACGTCTGGAGGAATGCAGTTATAGTACTCAAATGGTAAATATGAATTACAGTAGCCTACTATTAATTGGAGTCGAGAAAATTAAAATTCTCAAAACCATTAACATACAGCAGCATGTACATTTTTGAGGGGGTAATTTTGTTTTTCTTTGAGGACTTGGCGGGCCGGATTGAGATGGCCAAAGGGCCGGGTCCGGCCCCCAGGCGTATTTTGCCCATGTGTGGTATAAGTGGTCCCAGGTGTGTGCTAATTCAGTAGTTTAGCACAGGACTCAGCCAATCAGAATAAAGGATTGATTCTGATAAAGGGTGCGTTCGGAAATGCGCACTCAGCGCACTGGTGTGCCCTCTTGTCGCTCGTTTATTCGGTGCACTTGGTGCGTTGTCTTCCGAAAATCCAGTGCGCTGCGCATCAGGTGTGCTGAGTGCACGCACTGAACGACCCTACTTAGAAGTTGGGATTTGACAGTGTGGAGCAGTGCAGTGTTTTGATTGGTTGATTTTCATGGTGGTGTCTCGCCCTTCTCAGCTGTGAACAATGGCGTAGGAAATGATAACAAAATGCACTATTTGGGGCTTGATTAATTGGTCCTTTGGGCTTTATTGTTACACACGCATCAACGTATAAACTAACAGCAAGCGGGCCACAATGTTATGAATTGAATTACCTTTCAATAGCAACATGTTAGCAACTGGTGCTTTTCAGAGTTTTCCTTCAGAGTTCAGACTGAAAAAGTGCACAGCTGCCCCTTAATGGACGACTACCGGCTCCGCCCCCTCCAAAAGCTGCCTCCGCCACTATCACAGGCGTGTATGTGTCTCCCGTAGGAAGTGAGGCCGATCGCCCCCCGCTACCCCCGCCTCCCCGTTCTTTGCTCCCAGACCACGCCCCCGACCGTCGCGATTGGCCGGCTGTACTCTGCTGTACTTCCTGGCCATGTCCTGTTACTGTTGTTGTCGCGTCGCACTAGTGCTGTCACGAGTAGAAGGATGTTTGAGAGAGATGAGATTCAATTTATTGTCAGTGTACAGTACAAGTACAGTACAGTACAGCGAAAAGTATTTTCACATCTCATACGTGGAGACGTTTGAATACGCGGAGACGTTTGGACTTTTGGAAAAATGAAAATGCGCGTGATTTACAACGCTGCCGACCGACCGATGACAATATTGTTGTTGGACCGTCGCTAAATACCATCTAATGATGTAAAGTTCGATTACTGTACCACATGAATAGCGTGGCATTACTGCCCACAGAAAAGCAGTGTGACTGCAGGTTTGGGAAGAGAGGGAGAGGGGGAAAAACGTCTGGAGACTGATGCTTTAGTCTAAAGTAGCCAGCGTGGAATCAGACTATTTTGAGTTCATTTTATTATTGTTATTGTTATTATTATTATGTTTGGGAAGAGAGGGGGGGGGGGGGGGGGGGGGGAGTAGCCAGCGTGGAATCAGGCTATTTTGAGTTATTTTGTTATTATTATCATTATTATGAAGGACCGACTGTGGGGGGGAAAATAATAATAATTGCACACCATAGCCTACCACAAGAAATAAAGCATTTACATTTTTTATTTGACAAGCTTGGGAGAGAAGACTTGTAATTGAACGTATTGGTAGCCTAGTATATACATAGAGATGATTAATGAGGTGTTATAGTGATGCTAATTCTACACCACCTGAAAGGTAGATATATGAGCCATCAGAATTCCATCCATTCCTCCTCCTCCTACATTATTGCTTGATGAGGCGTTACATTAGATCAGACAAATATACTTCAAAAGGTAAAGGTACATAATGTTCGAAAATAGCAGATCTACAAGCTCACAACGCGTCGTTGCAAGTGGACTAGTGCTAGTAGTCCTGCCACTACTAGCACTAGTGCGACGCGACAACAACAGTAACAGGACATGGCCAGGAAGTACAGCAGAGTACAGCCGGCCAATCGCGACGGTCGGGGGCGTGGTCTGGGAGCAAAGAACGGGGAGGCGGGGGTAGCGGGGGGCGATCGGCCTCACTTCCTACGGGAGACACATACACGCCTATCACAGCGCGCCGCTATTGGCTTCATTCACTTCAATGGGAAATACGGCGGATTGTACACACATTTTACACATTAAATATTAATTCCGTTTTGGACCCAGAGCTTCGAAATCTCTTCCAATCCATCAACAAGGCCTGGATCTGCATTGGAACAAATATTTAGACCTTTACACTTTTAAAACAATATGACATAGGAATATATAAGGTCGCAGCAGAGGAATAAGGAACATGTCCATGTTTGCTGGACCACAGAAAGCCGTTTCAAACCAATTTAAATATGAATGGACTGTATTGGCCTAAACGACAATAACCCATGACTACAAACACCTTATTTGTTATGTTAAATAGCAACTGATATGTAATGTACGTCTGTGAATGTCTGAATGAACAGGGGTAGCGACGCCAAGTGTTGTATTTCAACTCTGCTTTCGACTGCAGGCTGTGGGTAGGGGCGTCACAAGGGGGGGGAAAGTGGGACTGACTTACCAGGGCCCACGGTGGAAGGGCCTTAATTATTTTAGACTTTATCGATTGAAAAATAGCAGATATACAAGCTCATAGCGCGGCACTGAGTGCCACGCTGCGAGCTTGTAGATTTGCTATTTTTGAAATCCCACGATGAAGAACATTCATGTGGGCCCACAGCGAATCCTTGTACCCAGGGCCCAGAATTTGATGCGACACCCTCTCCCTCTGCGGCTCGGCAGCTAAACTTGTCAGGAATCGCGAACATTTCACGCCAGAGATATCAAATGTTATAGATAAGATTTATAAGCAATCGGCATGATAAGAAACATGTAGCCTACATTTGAAGCAGTTTATTCTGGTTGGTTGTTTGTGTAATGGAGAGTAATAGCCTCTAAACTAATCAGTGAAAAGTGAAAACGGCTCTGTATAGGTCCAGCAGACAGGCGATTTCCTCATTCTGCTGTTGCGTCCTTATATATTCCTTTGTCGTATTGTTTTAAAAGTTTAAAGGTCTACATATTTTTCCAATGCATATCCAGGCCTTTGTTGACGGATTGGACGAGATTTCGAAGCTCTGGGTCCAAAACGGAATTAATATTTAATGTGTAAAATCCGCTGTATATCCATTCAAGTGAATGGTGCGGCTGTGATTCTCGTCGGAGGTCTCGGCGGAGAGGTGGGGGCGGAGCTCCCGGTAGTCATGTATTATCTGGTCGTTCATAAATAAGCCACACTGAGTGCACTCTACAATGTCACCACCCACTGCACTCACTATACTCAGCACACACCTGGTTTGCATTTCCAAACGCACCCTAAGATTCTGTTTCATTCTAAAGAAAAAAATGACTCCTGCTGTGAACCTGTTTTCTCCAAACTTTATTTCTCCATTTTAAATTGTTACACATGAAAAAAACTAAAACAAAACACACCTGAAATAAAATTCTAAACCAGATGTATAAAATAAAGTTATAAATATGAAAACAAATAACATAAATCTGATAATTAAACGCAGGTAAATACATCTGGTTCATTACAATCTCAGTCAAAAATAAAACAAACAAACATATTATTTAATACTTTCAAAGGTTCATTGATTCTTTCAATGTTGGCTACACTGAAACGGCTTTATGCTCCAGTTCTCATTGTCTTCCACTAGCATCGCTAAAAATGCTAACCTGCACTCATCTTAAAACTCTGACACAAACAAACTAACAATGCTAGGGACCATTGGTTCTCAAAGTGGGGTCCCCAGCAAAATTAGTTAATATAGCATCGCAATCATTTTAACCACTTTAACCATAGTTTATACATACTTTGGCTAATCAAAAATAGCAGATCTACAAGCTCACAGCGTCGCACAAAGTGACAGGCTTTGAGCTTGTAGATCTGCTATTTTTGAAACATCTTGAAAATGTGTGCAAATCTTTGTTTTAAATGAACATTTTGTACATTTTTTTAAGTGAACATTCTTTGCTTCTGGAGGTCCCCTGGCACAAAATATTTCTTTGTTTCCTTTTTTTTTTGTTACAATAAAAAGCAACAGAAACAACTGATTGATTATTTTTCATTCCACGTGTTTCCGCAGAGAAAAGCAACATGAAGCAGAAGTGTTTCATATTTATAATGAATATAACACAATTATTATAAAACATTATAATATAATACAACATTAATTATAACATCAATATAATTTTAACACTTATGTAGGGATGCATCCATATTGACCTTTTGACCGATTAATTGCACTGGTCAAAGTTTTGATGCAATGCAGGTTTCCACCACAGTTTAATTTACACCTATACTGTTATTTTGAGCGCGAAATGCCCCACAATATGAAAACACTTGAGGGTGGCTTTATCGTGATTATTGGTACTTCAGTGATGCTTGAGGAACTCAAGGTTTGTGAAATGTATATTTAAAACGCCAAACACACAGTGTTTATTACATAATATGTGTATTATTAGTGTAAATTAATTATGACTAGTTATTTACTCCACTGGTCTAAACATCCTCTGAGAAGACAAGAGTTGTAGCAGAAGTGCTTCGAGACTTTAGCTCCAATAATGTTCACCTTTTAGTGCGGGGCGGGGATGGGTCTGGGAAGTGAATGTAAAGGGGCGGGGGGAGAGAGGGGGGCTTTGGTAGTGCTACTACCCTGCGATAAGCAGGGATCTCTGCAGTCATGTGATCAAGATGTATCAGTCAGAATTCACAGGTTCCATATCCAATTGTCTACTCTGCAGGCCCTGGGTAGGCAACCTGGCCTGGTGGGGATTCACCTATAACTAGGATTCTAGTTAAATCTACAGCCTTCATCGGCTTTCATGAATATTAGACAATAACATATCGCCTAAAACCCATAATATTATTTTGTCATTGGTTCGATACCGATATTGCATTTTTAAGATCGATATCGCAGATGCCAATATGATGAGCGATGACTGCTTGCATCCTTATCCTTATGTGTTATAATTAAAATGATATTAATTAATTAATTACAATTGTGTTGTATTCATTATAATCCTACGTATGAATGCAGTCTCATATTAGCGATTGTTGCAGCACTGCAACACACATGCTTCTACAACGTCTGACGCTCTCTGACGGTGTCTCGCGTAGCCAGACTGGAACCATTTTGAATAGTACTGGAACTATTCCACAACCTCTGAATGCCAATATAGTACTGTTTCCCAAACATGGGTTGGTACCAATGTTTGGGTCACGGGCCAATTTTTGCGCCACAAGTAAATATATATAAGTCTATATTATGATACATTTAGTAAATACATGCTTTGTCTAAAATAATAAAATAATATTGTGTAGAAAGCATTGGAAGCAGGCAAGCAGCAGATGCCATAGCATCCCAAATCATCACTGACAGCGGAAATGTCACACTGGATTCAATTCTTATAATAATATTTTGAGATATGGATTTTTGATTCCATGAACTGTATGCCATAAAAATCGATTTTTTAAAAAAAAATCGAATATTTCACTGCATGCACAATGTATCCAGAATATATGAAAGTTTTTACGGGATTTCGGAAAATCATTAACTTTTCCACAATATTATTATTTCTTTAGACAAAGCTGTGAAGTGAACTTCTGTTGCTCCAGACTGTATGACGGAAGCATCGAACACTTGTAGGAGGCGACAGTCTGGCTCGCGAGACTCCTCTCTGTCTGACCAACACGTCAGTTCAAACAGGAAATACATGTATATTATTCCAGTTCAAACATGAAAGTAAAAAATGATAATATTATTCCGGTTAAAAGCTCCGAAACCTTGCAGCTTCAAACTGATCTCTAAGTCTGAACTTCTCAGCTTGGAGGCTCAGTCAGTCCTGTTAAGCCGCCCCTACTAATCACTGTTAAATATAGCCTTAATTACCATGAATGAGTAGTAATCAGCATATTTGATGGTGAAGCCATACACAGGACTTCTGCATGGAGGATGTCAGAACAAAGGCCACGACATGCAGGCAACATTCAAAGGACAGCAAAAGTCCTGTGTTATACTTGTGTCGAGTGAAAGTGATCTACGAGCCTACAATGCATCGCACCACAATGTGTGGTGTGCTAACCCTTATTTCACACTTTGGATTTTTTCCAAACTGTCGGCAGGGACTGTTGAACGGGAGGACGGAGGCTCTACGTCCTCCCGGTGGAGGCTCCTCACCGACAAGGTGAGCCAGCAGGTTAAAGCTAGATAGCATTCTTAGGTTTTATATATAACGTTCTTACTGATTAGGTGCCTGGTCTATACCTACGTTATTTTTTTTCTAGATTGACATTTCTATGCAATTGATGTAGTGATGTTGATGTATTGATGCATTACCTTGCTTATTGTATTGATGTTTTTATTACCTTGCTTATTGTAAGTCGCTCTGGATTAAGAGTGTCTACTAAATGCCTAAACTGTACACTGTACCCCCGGTGGAGGCTCCTCACCGGCAAGGTGAGCCAGTATAGGGTACAACAGCAGTGACGACACAGAAATGTGTTTGGGGAGGAACTGGGTGAAAAGAAGGGATGCAAACAATGTGATTGCATGGAATAAAAAATGATCCTGTCCTTTGATGTTGTTGCCTGTGTCAGCCAGCCTTCAGTAGTAACCGGCTAAATAGAATATTCAGGTAAATCGAGCAGCTATTCCCACATGACCAAAGCAGCATTATATCAGCAGCACATAACATACAAGAGCATTGAGTGCGTGTGCGTGCATGTGTGTGTGTGTGTGTGTGTGTGCGTGTGTGTGTGTAACATACAGTATAGCTGGTTCAGTAGCACTGTACAGCGATACGACCGTTTCTATTCGCTGAATACATCCTCTTCATCACATAATAGTAATACGTGATCATGATGACGACGATGATGATGATGATATGCATGTTACGGATGATTATTTGTCCATCTCTACACATGACGTGTGATAAAGTGCCTTCAAACGCGTTCAATCGCCTCCTGTCTCTCCTCCATGCTCTCACTCCCAAGACGGCACGCATAGTGACTTCCAAGGACGAATGTGACCAAAACGGAAAATGTTTGACGTGACAGAGGGCGGGTGGTAGGGCTTTCACGACTAGTGATTTTTACTAGTCGACTAATTTGACCCACTGGTAGTTGACTATAGTCGATAACCTGTTATGTAATAATAAAGACGCTTGGCCTTTCGCAGCGGCCAAGTTGCCATGACAAACCCACGTGTGCACGTTCCCGCAACAAAACAAAGACCAGCATTTCACAGTTGCCACTTCCAATTTAGCTGCTACAATAATAAGGAATGGAAACTGGACTCACCAAAATGGACTGTATCTGCCATGTATCTCGTTAAACAAAGAACACAATAATCCATCTGCATGGTCAACCGTCAATAACACAAGGTAGGCTAGCTCGCTACACAAACACTCCACTTCTAATCAAGCGAATGTCGGGGCGGTCTGTTGTGAGCTGGGGCTGCCCTCACTTGCTGCTTTGTTTGCGCTACCATGTTATACTTTTATACAACTATTATGTAGTCCCCTAGGAGTGGACAACGATCACTGCTGTGCAGACACAGACTTTCACCGTGGGTGAACTATAAACCCCAGGGAGATGCTGATAGATGTAGTGTTTGGGTGACTGGATAATAATATTCTGTTTGTAATGGTTGTAATGTTAAAAAGAAAACTAGCCTATAACTATAATCAAATTGAAATGAGCTTGCTAGGCCTACATAATAAAACAAAAAAATGGTATAAAATCGACTTTTCGACCAGTACCAACAAGGTCTAGTTGGTGAAAGCCCTAGCGGGGGTATCCTTCGGTCACTTGGGCACTCCTGTAAAAGGGTAATGGCTATGCAGAAGAAGAAAAAAACAGTTGAAACAACAGAGGCTCGCCGGCTAAAGTGGACTCGAGCCACAAAGTTGCGAAGTCTGCTTCAGTTGAGTCAGCGCCGGCAACTCATATATCCCCCTATAGTCATCATGTGCTGTTGGGTATCCCACCCCCCCCTCTCCCCACGAGACATTTTGGTCAAATCCGTCCCAAGCCGTCATCCGTTGGCCGTCTTGGGCGAGAGAATGCGTTGGTCTCTCAGCTTCAGGAGGAGGATGTGAGGAGAGTTCAGCCTCATTAAAGCAACACATGTCTCCTCTCCTCTCCTCTCCTCTCCTCTCCTCTCCTCTCCTCTCCTCTCCTCTCCTCATCTGTATTTTCCATCAATAAGTGTCCATGTTGTTCACCCTCCTCTTTCTACTCGAAGTCCACACATCTTTCTTTCTTTCTTTCTTTCTTTCTTTCTTTCTTCCTTCCGTCTGTCCAATCAGAGATGGGTGTCCTGCTCCTCCTCTTCTGCCTCACTTCCTGGTTGGTTGACAAATACCTAAAAACACACACCACACACACACACACACACACACACACACACACACACACACACACACACACACACACACACACACACACACACACACACACACACCATCAAAATCAGACTGTTGCCGGGCAGAATAAAGAGTACAAAAATGAAACAAGACAAAGAAAGGCCTTGTTGTGTCAAACTCTTCATATGGTGCTATATGGTCCATCCATCATCCACCCATCCATCCATCCATCCATCCATCCATCCATCCATCCATCCATCCATCCAATCACCTTCCAGTGACTGCCTTCCTCCCCGCCCCGTTCCCCGCCTCCTGCGAGCCCATTGGTTGCTTTCTTCTCCTGCATCTCTGATTGGCTGTCAGTGGCCACATCCAGGGTGGGGTTGTCGTGGCAACCGTTCTCCACAAAGTGAAGTTCCTCTGCGTGCGTCTGCCCGAGAAACACACACAAATACACACGTTTACTGTGTGTGTGTGTGTGTGTGTGTGTGTGTGTGTGTGTGTGTGTGTGTGTGTGTGTGTGTGTGTGTGTGTGTGTGTGTGTGTGTGTGTACTGTATATATAGGGTGACCATACGTCCTCTTTTGCCCGGACATGTCCTCTTTTAGGGGGCTGTCCGGCCGGTCCGGGGGGGTTTTATAAATTCCTTCAAATGTCCGGGGTTTCGCGCATATCACAGTTTAAGCACGGACATTTACAATGCACGTTCAATGGTTCTTTTGGAAACACACTGTGAGAGGCGCTAACCCCGGAACGTGTATTATTCATACTACTCTCTGCCTGCGATCCCTCCCTCCCTCAGCCTGTCTCGCTTTCAGATCAGAGGCAGAGCAGAGCAGAGCTCTGCAGCAGATCGCGCAGCGCAGAGCCAAACGAACTGCAAACGCTATTAATGCTCACTCCCTCAGCAACTGTGTTTACATTGGTGAAGGAATCTTGCCTGCTACTCCCTCAATCCTGGTCTAAAAATGACGGGAGACGGCTCTACGGATGCGTATCGGCAAGACGAAGGTGGTGCTCGCGACGACCGCGGCTTTCAATCACTGATGAAATGCACAAAAAGTGCGAGTGACCAACATTGAGAAGCAGAGCGTTCTGTCAGCAAAGCTGGTAGTCTTCTGTGTCCATTTAGGCATTTACAATTATAAAAGTTCTGCTTCAAGCCCATAACACTGCAAAGTAGCTTAACAGTCTGTGCGAGGTGAGAGCTCTTCTACTAACTAAATTGACAGAATCTTTTCTACAACCTTGTAAAGCAGAAGATACGGCGGTTTGAATAATGGGCTACCTCTCTTTTATTTAGTTACAAAGCTGAACGTTCATACAGGAGCCAAAAGGCATACTTTATCAGTGGATCTCTAGCCTATTAATAGATTTGTAAAGGGTCCAATTGGAACCCCCTCAAAATTGAATACATAATAGGCTATTAGTGGTAGGCCTATAGGGCATAATTGAGCGGTAATAGTAGAAAAAAAAATTGGGGGAACAATTATATATATATATATATATATATATATGCCGGGTAGAGTGTCCTCTTTTTGGATTTTCAGAATATGGTCACCCTATGTATATAACAATTTCCAATGTGTGTTAAATGTGTCTAAATCCTTCTTCTAGTGGTTCTCAAACATTTTCATGTCAAGGACCCCCGAAAATGTCAGTACCAGTGGCTGTAACTCATTCTGGAGGTGTGTTATACAAGGCATAAATGCCATGATAGTCTATTTATGGAATGTCTTCTATATATTTATGACTGTTCATCATGGGCCAAAGTATACATTGCCCAGGACTTTTACATGGGATCATCTAAATGTGTATTTTAGATGTCCAAAGATGCCAAAAATATAGATTGGTAGAAAAGAAAAGCATTCTACAGTGTGTGGACCCCTTTGAGTACTAAACTGTTTTCTGTAAGGTGGCCTCTAAATTGCATATTTAGGAGTAAGCGTACCACTAATTACATAACAAATACCTTACACACATTGTCTGACCCTCAGAACATAAATATAATACATGCACTTTATTTGTCTGTTTTGCTTGCTTTTTTAAGTTATTGCTAAGTAAGAGTTAAACATTGGCAGCCATTTTGTTATGCAAATTTGAAGTTTAAAAACCATACATTTTGCTCGGGAACCATGTTTTTTTTTTTTTTTAGATTCCGCGCCCTTGGCTTGTGTAAAATGGCCTGGTTCCCCACTTTTACCCCGAAATGCCTCAAACAATCACATTTTCCAGAAATCCCACCAGTCTATAATATAAGGAGTTGTTCCCCTTACTCTGTTTTCTTTCTCTCTCTTTTCTCTTCTGAGAGCCTGATTTAACTTTTTTGTACCATGGCATTACTTATACTTAGTTTTTGCAACTGCAAACAAAACTTGCATCGACTGTTCTGTTCTGACACTTCTTCAATCATCATCAGTCATCATCAGCACGTGTGGAATCTATTTTTAGCTGCGAGGAATCAGCTGGCTTTCGCCAAGGAGGGAAGGTTCAGATAGAGGTTTGATTAGGCTTTGAAGATATATGTGTGTGTGTGTGTGTGTGCGTGCGTGCGTGCGTGCGTGCGTGCGTGTGTGCGTGTGTGTGTGCGTGCGCGTGTGCGTGCGTGTGTGTACCATCGTCTTAGCGGCAGCGGTTCTGCGTGTCCAGCAGATGTAGATGAGTCCAGCGGTGATGATCACCATGCAGATGGATCCGATGATGACCAGGACCACAAACAGCTTCCCATAGTCGGAGCGGCTCTGGCTATGGGAATGGAGCGCCTGGCAGTGACTGGCTGCACTGTAGTTCTGAATGCCCACCTGACACATGCGCGCGCACACGCACGCACGAACACACGCACACGCACACGCACACTCACACACACACACACACACACACACACACACACACACACACACACACACACACACACACACACACACACACGACACACACACACACACACACCAGTAAGACACGAGAAGTGACGCGCCGAAACAATAGAGACTGCCACAATATGTCCATTCCCAGATATGGGCTCAATATTGATGACATCAGGGATCTCCATATCTGGGCATATACGGGACATGGGCGGAATTCATTTTCAAGTGTGACTCGCATCGCGGTTGGTTGTTTAAGTTTGACAAAATGTGGCCATATTTTCCCAAATATGGAGATGTCATAGACCACATGAGACTGACACAATATATCCATACAGTATATGCTGAGGCGTGACGCAAGCACGCACGCACATGATATGCAGGTTTTCATACTAATTGCTACCTACGGTCACAACAAACAAACAAACATATTTTATCACCCGTAAGACTCCCTAATCGGGAGATAAGCGTAAGCGACCGACAGGTCACATGTATACACTTCTGTCTGTCTAATGACTGTTGGCTAGGAAATGTAATGAGGGAGAAACAGTGGCAAGTGCAGTATGTACCGCTTTGCGTGATTTTAGGGCAAAATCTGAAGGAGCAGTGTCCAAAAATTTGTTTAGCAAAATTGGGAGGACGTCAATGTTTTTACCCACGCGGAGAATGTTTTGTCAGGGAACCCCAGTGCAGATTGTGTTAAATAGATAAAAGATTTCCAAAAACTTTAAAACGCTTTTCAACACTCACAATTAAAAAAAAGAAATATATAGCAGACGCTTGTAGATACGCTATTTTTGAATAGCCAACACTGAAATCTAACATGACACGGTTGCTTTGCTGGTTTGAATGTTTTTTTTTTTTAAGATGTTGAATGGTATTTTTTATGGCCGGGCTTCGCGTAACTATTAAAGCGTGCAGCTCGTTAGCAGACATGTTGAGTTAAGCAACATTTCAATCAATCAATCAATCAATCAATCAAACAATCAATCAATCAATCAATCAATCAATCAATCAATTTAATTAACATTAGCACCTCGTTTAGGTTCCTCCTGATCTCTCCCAGCATGCTCAGTACATCCTTTGTAGGAATCACTCCTGGAAAACAGAAAGGAAAGGAAAGGAAAGGAAAGAAACACACAAACACAACAAATTAAAAACACAAATACTATTCTGGGCGCATCATAATAGATGAACATTCAGCAAAAACTTGCAGATCTACAAGCTATTTTCGACAACGACATTTGGTGAAAGAGGAGAGGACCAAGCCTGGTCAACAAAGAATAATGAGTTTAAAGGGTTTAAGTTTAACTTATCATCAGTGAACACACACTGAACCATCTAATTCAGGGGTCTTCAACGTTTTTCAGGCCAAGGACCACTTAGCAGAGAGAGAGAGATGAAGCAGGGACCCCCAATACATATTGTATAACATTGTGTTGCAGATTAAACCTTTTCATAGATAGCTTCAGAAACGTGTTTGACAGCACTGTCATGAGTGTAGTGTAAATTCAATTCATGTTTTTTGTTTGATTTGTTTATTAAAATGTTAATGTACATTTTCATTTATCTTTTTAAACCATCAATATTTAGTCAACTTGACCTTTGTCTCTGTAGTTGGTCTGCTCTTTTCTCCCTCTACACCAACATCTTCGAAAGTAGCCGATCTACAAGCTCACGTTCCTCACAATGCCTTGCGCTTGTAGATCTGTTACTTTTTAGTAATGTTCCCACTCACACAAAAAATGGGCGGGCTCCCTGTAGTTACCTGTTGAAGACCCCTGCACTAAAGTTTAACCCACTCGTGAAAACACACCATCTAAAGGTGTGTGTGCTCGCGCGCGAGTGCGTGCGTGTTCATGTGCGTACAATACATACCGTGTTCGGACGCCACGTTCATCAGTAGCTGGTGTTGGTGGTGTGTTGGTTTGCTGAGGTAAATTACCCACGATCCCTCTGGGCTGTTCATCCTGCGAGCAAAAATACGCTCCAACATATCCAAGAGGCGAACGCCTCGCTGTGCACGAAACTCCTCCTGCACACACACACGCACACAGACGCGCGCGCACATGCACAGCACGCACACACACACACACACACACACACACACACACACACACACACAAAAATTGATGACATTCAATTAAAACAGCTCTTACACTCAGATCATCACTATCACTATCATCAACACCACAATGTAGAAATATAAGGGGAAATCTCACTCTTTCAAGCGACCATCATTTCGACAACGGAGCGTCGGGAGGGTTAGCGACTCACCCCACGGAGGTTAGGGTTAGGTTTGGGTGTCGAAAAGATGACACATAGAAACAGCAAAACGCTCCCGAAATATAAGTGACTAAAAGTCCCGTATTCAAATTGATACAGTTGCTGTTCAGCCCCTTAATGGAAACAAGCCCTCTGGCTTTTATGTGTTATCCTTTTGGAATTATTGTAACTGTGCAGTACATTTTGCAAACTGTTAATGCAGTGAGTATTGCATCAATCAATGAATTGTACTGGGAGCTGACCAGTACAACCACAGTATATTAATAGTATACCATAGAGTTATAAGAAGAATAGAGAGGACACCAGATATCCCCGCCCGTCCACTTGCATTGAGTTGCTCACCCAGCGCATGAGGCGTTTTCACCCCTCCTTCCGCGTAGTAAAACCGTGACGTAGTGGGGCCACTGTGACGCATTGTGGCGTCATAGTTTGTGTTCATGGACGCGCTGGGGCTCAAATTCATGAACGAGCTCTTCCGGTATGAACGCGCGTCAATACAAAGAAGCCTATGCGCGTTCATGTGGTTAGTGGCCCCAACTGCAGTACCTCAAAACGGCCACCATGTCCATTTGGTTTCAGGGCGCCCCCAGGGTTCTGGGGGCTTGTAGTATACTCACACAGTCCATGTTGTCTGTCATGTTGAGAATGACGTAGCCACGCCCAGCCAACTCCCTCCAATCAATACACACCACCTGATAGGAGAGCAGAAGAAGTTAGGCTGCATTCACACTAAAGAGTGATATAGGCCTACCCTTTCCTTGTCCTTGGGGAATGAGGGGGGAGAGTGGAATCCAATTCAATATAAAGCCATTTAACATTTATTGCACAATAATGAATGGTTGTTTTAATGATAGGCAAAATATTTTTTTTACTTTTATTAATTGTCATCCTCTTAGATGGTGGTCAGCCACAAACCCACAATCACAACAACTGGCCAATAATAAAATATACCAGTTCTGTTCAGGATTTATCGTCTCACATCTTTCCACAAAAGATTAGAAAACACTCAATAGTGGGCTCGATAAAAGCCCGGCTCAATAAGCAGGATCGATAAGGTGCTCATTATCACTAAAGAATTACGAGCTCTATCCCTATTGGTAACTGGCTGTTTTCCTATTTATCTGACTGCACTGGCATTGTTTATGACCTTTGTACAAGGAATTCTTGTACTTCTGTTTATGTGGAAAATAAATATTTCAAATGTGTGTGTGTGTGTGTGTGTGTGTGTGTGTGTGTGTGTGTGTGTGTGTGTGTGTGTGTGTGTGTACCTGCTGTATCTCTTCGGTGACCCGGCCTCCCCTGGCCTCTGACCCCTCCCCCTGGGTGGGCGTGGTCTGTTCCAGCCAATCCCACGACAGGTTGGTGAAGCCCACGGTGGGGGCGGAGTCTGTGGTCAGAGGGAGGAGGAGTCTCCTTCGTGACCCCGCCTCCCTCTCCATCTCCCTCCATTTCTGCTCCGCCTCTTTCTCTGCTACTCTAACACCTGTGAACAATCAAGACAAGGTTTGTCACTCACTCACACACTCACACACACACACACACACACACACACACACACACACACACACACACACACACACACAGGGGTCCTGGGTACTTTAACTATTGAAAAATAGCAGATCTACAAGCTCACAGCGCGGCACCGAGTGCCGTGTTGCGAGCTTGTACAGTAGATCTGCTATTTTTGAAAAATCATGAAAATGTCCTTGAATATTTCAAATCCTTCTAAGGTTTTTAGAAAACCTATGTTTCTATGTCAGTGGTGCTCAAACTTTGTCATGTGAAGGACCCCCAAAATGATATGTATTTGGCCACGGACCCCCATCTCAAAATATTTAGTGGTTGTAGATTGCTATATTTCAATAGCTAAAGTATCAAATAATTAAGGCCCCTCCACCTTGGGCCCTAGTGACTCAGTCCCACTTTTCCCTCCCTTGTGACGCCCCGGGTCACTCACACTCACATGCACGCACGCACACACACACACAACACACACACACACACACACACACACACACACACACACACACACACACACACACACACACACACACACACACACACACGCACATGTGTGTGCTAGAGCGTACCATCTAGCTCCGCCCCTTGCTGTTCTGACCAATCCTCTTCCTCCATGCTGGGTTGGAGGGGCCGTCTGCTGGGAGCCACGCCCACCTCTGGCACCGTGGGGTTGTGGGTAAAAAGCCCCGCCCCCATGTGCTCCTCTTCCTGCCTCTCCAACTCCTCCTCCTCCTCTGTAACCATGACAACGTGATGTCATAAAAACACACCACACTAACATACCAGGCAGTAAGACACCTTAAGCCAGGGGTATTCAACTAAATTGTTCAGGGGGCCACATAGTTAGAAACCCAAGGGGCATAAACGGGCATATTATGTCAGAAAATCTTGAATCTATATGTCCATCTGTGTGTCTGTCTGTCTACTCTTACGTCATGCAATGGGAGAACCCTTGGAAAAACACAGAGTGACGTCATCCAATGGGAAAACCCTTGAAAAAACACAGCGTGACGTCACCAACTGGGTGATGACGTCATCATCACCATCTCCTGGGGGTCCAAATGCCTTTGAGCCGCAAGAACTCCATTACAACATGAAGAGGAGCAGTGATGACCTCTACTGTGAAAACAGAAGTCCTCCATCAGCACACCCATCCCTACAACAAGTGATGGTCTTTAATTGTAGCGAGTGTGCCTATGCTTTCACATCTCAGGTCTACCTGGATAAACACATAAAACGATGCCACAATGACCTCTACACAGAAAGGCTCAGGAACTCTTTTGCCAGTCAAAATCAAGCAGAAGGAAGCTTTGGCGATAAACTGCCGCTCCTGCAAGGAGAAAGGTCCCAATCCTCCCAGACAGAGAGCTTCTCAGCAGCCAGCCAGCAGATCAAGAGCCCAGTAACCAGCCATCAGATACATGGAGAACCAGACAGATCAAGACAAATCAAGATCTCAGGATCAAATGAAGATGAACATATCGCAGCAGCCAGCCAGCAAATCAAGGGCCCTGTAAGCGGCCAGAAACATGTAAAACCAGACGAATCAATCGAATCAAGAGCCCACATGCATCAGCCGTTGACCAAAGCTTTGACACGACTAGAAGTAAAGACCCATCAGCTGACTTGCATAAAAGGAAAGAAAATCCACGTCTGTACGCTGTGTAACAGGAGTTTCCGTCGGTCAGGCAATCAGAGTTTCAAGCAATTACAGAACGTAAGCGGAAACCAGCATCTCGAAAGCGGAGACAGATCCTTCCACTGTACACGGCGCGATGAGTTCTGATCAGCCCACTGATCCGAAGCCTCACAAGCGCTTTGGTGAAAATCCTTTCAAGAGCAAACGGTGATGAGAGTTCAAATCAGTTGGGTAACCTGTAGCTCTGGTCCAGAGCGTCAGCTGCACTGACGCTCTGACAGGCGGGTGACTCAAAGACTAGACCAGGATCTCTCAGCCCCTACGATGGCTCAACTTCAGTCAAAATAAACTAAACTACTTCACTACTCACCTAACCAAAGGTAGTTTTGCGTTGTTGAAAGTCTATTCTTTGTGGTGGGAAACCTCTCAGCACCCCACCCACTCTGTAAAATGCATTATTTTTGTCATGAAATAAAACGCATCCATCTCGATCCACCGCGGACACAACCCGGAAATAAGCAGCGGTCGAGTTGGATCGAGATGGTGAGTAGTGAAGTAGTTTGGTTTATTTTGACTGAAGTTGAGCCCTCGTAGGGGCTGAGAAATCCTGGTCTAGCAGTCAGCTGACGCTCTGGACCAGAGCTAGGTAACCTGAGGACGCGTGATGTGCACAGTGCAGAGAAACGCTTTCATTGTCAACAGTGTAACAAGGGTTGGCGATATCGCTAGATAAGGGGGCTTCAGCGTTTTCAGGCCAAGGACCCCTTAGTTGAGAGAGAGATGAAGCAGGGACCCCCACAACCTTTTCAGAGATTCCATATCGTTTCATTGTTTGACAGCAGGGTACCGGACCCCCTGTTGAAGCCCCTTGCTCTAGATCATATTCGAACGCATGCTCTAAACCTGGTGGGAAAAGAAAATGGCAAGATGAGGAGGAGGGGAGGAGACCTTTGGGGCCTCAGGCTCTGAACAGAGCCAAGATGTGCTACCTTTTCAGCAGATAAACACCAACGTAATGTTGGCTTAAATGCAATAACACTATTATTATCTTGGGAATCTCTGGCGTGGCGGCGAAAGATATATAAGGGGCATCTCGGGTTGGGGCATTCAATGACGTCACCATCAACAAGTGCGACCTGATATCTTACAATAAATGAGAGAAATCTCTGAGTATGTATGTATGTATGTGCCCCGCGTATCTCGAGAATAGTTCGTCCCACCGGCTTCAGATTCGGCACGCGCGTTCCCCGCCGTGGCGCGGAGTGCAGTGCCGGGCCTCGACACAACACGACGTGCGGTTTTCCCGAACCGGGGCGAAACGTTCGGAATCTCCGTATGCTGAGATGATTGTTGACATCAGGCTGTTTCTGAGGAAACCGGCGCAAGCGCTGACTAATTGTGACATCACTTCATAAAAGGCTCTGACATCACGTACGCCACATGAGTCAACAAAAAAATGCCATGGTAACGTATTGAATGTCATCAGTATGACGTGTTCTGATGTTCATATATGGGCTTAAATGGACACAGGCAAACATATTGCCTGTGTCCATATATGACAAAAGGTATAATGGGGTTTGCATTAAAGGGGAAACCGGCACTGTGTCTGCAACACAGTCGGAGGCACAGACAGATACGGAGATCTCCATAATGGGAATAAAGGGACACAGACAAACAGATACAGAGATCTCCATATATGGGTATAAAATGGATGCAGACAGACAGATACAGATATCTCCATATATGAGCATAAATGGACACAGGCAAACAGATGGTCAATACGGGTCCTAGAGATCTCCATATATGGGCATAACATGGATGCTTGGGCATAAATGGACACACGCAAACAGATGGTCAAAACGGATCCTATGACAACAGGTATAATGGGGTTTGCATTAAAGGGCGGGGCATTCATTCCCTATTTACATTGTTCCCGAGTTGGCCAGGTCGCCGACTAGACGCTCGGCCGCCCGGTAAATGACACGGCACGCTCTGCTGGCACTTAAGTAAGCCATACGGGCCATACATGTGTGTGCTTATGCCCATAGCCAATCATGGCCCATGGCCTGTAGCCAATCAGAGAGGGGAAAAGGGTGACGCCACTCGAGGCATATATAAGGGTTACGAGAGGGACCGTCTATGCCCGTAGCCAATCGGATGGGCATAAATGGGCATATGTCCAAAAATGTTGTGGATTGGTGGATTGATGGCACTGCACTCCCCGCTGAAGCCGGTGGGACAAACGGTTCTCGAGATACGCAGATTACATAATCACAGAGATTTGTCGCATTTATTGTAAGAAAGGACCACAATGGAAACAATCCCTCTGGACTTTTTTTTGTGTTATCCTTTTATAGCATTGCTTGTGTAATTGTGCTTGCTGTACTGTTCGCAATTGGCTGTACTGTTTTCGCAAAAAGTATTCAAACAATCAATTGATTATTCATTTGACCAACCGACGACCAATCAATCAATCAATCAACCAATCAATCAATCAATCAATCAAGAACATTTTTACTTTACAAACAAACACAGATTGACTGTATTCATAACAACAACTTAATGAATGAATAAATGAATGTACCTTTCTCAGAGTTCTGCTGTCCAGGACTCCCCACCAGTCCAAAGTCTGTTCCAGTGTTGGTGTCTGGAACCGAGGTTCCCACTGCGGCCCCAGGTCCAGTAAGCGGACCGCTAGCAGTGCTGGGAGCACTGGGTGCACCAGCGTTAGAGTCACCACCAAGGGCTGCAGTAGCGTTGGAGTCGCCACCAAGGGGTGCATAAGGGTTAGAGTCGCCACTAAGGGGTGCAGTAACATTAGAGTCACCACTAGGGGATGCAGTAGGGTCAGATGAACGGAACACTCCGTACCCACTGGCCCCTCCCTCCTCCTCTCCCTCTGCCTCCCATAATTCCTTGTCCAATGGCGTCACCTGCAGGATGAAATTACATATTTGATTTGATTTGATTATCTTTATTTTGAATGCAAAGAAAAAAATTAACCCATTTACGATTGGCCCGCTGATTGATCACGCAAACGGACACGGTCTCTGCGCTTCCATGGAAAAATGTGTGTCATTTGGACAAATGGTTACAGGAGAAAAAAAAGTACCAGTATGTATAATATATGGGCGTTTCCTTATTTATTTATTTTTTAGACAAGCGGTTAAGGAAAGGACACAGACGTAACTTTCTCTATTCATTAATTCAAGCTCACAGATTCATCACACTGGGTGGTAGAATGCAGCCGGGAGTTTGATGGAATGCATTGTAGTCCAGTGGTTCTCAACCTGTGGGACGGGACACCCAGGCGGGTCCCCAAATTATTTTGTGGGGTCTCCAGATGATTAACTTAATGTGCAACATTGTTTTCTCACTCAACAGTAAAGAAACCAACATAACGTTTACTGCAAATTTCTAAAGTGACAATTTAAGGACTTTTTAATACCTCTAAAATGACAAATAAAACATTGGCCAAATTGTCAAATATTAGAGGCTGAAATTGTGAAAATAGCCGATGTTGCTATTTTCCCAATAGAACCATGTTAAACAAAATGTAATGCCTCAACTCTTAGTGCTCGTCAGGGTGGGGGGGTCCTCAGTTAAAATATGATTATTTGGGGGGTTGCGGCCTGAAAAGGTTGAGAACCACTAGTCTATGAGGCGATCGCGGTTTTCCCGGTGACCCTGAGTGCAACGGTGGGGGCCGATGGGCAAGGAGGGTCGCGAGCTCCCTACATCATTCACATCAGATAAAGGAAATCATTAAATGGAAACATTAAGTTAACTTCTGAAAAGGCTTCTAGGCCTACACTAGCCTACTAGTAAAACTAGTGGAACCGCGATCTTGCCACACGTGAATAATTGTGTTTGTAAACAATAACACAGACAATATAAATCCTTATTAGTCTAGTAGTGGGAAGAAGGGGTTAGGCCTATCATCATGGCCCCAAATAACTTTTAAATATCTTGCAATTGGCGACGAGCCTCTTACGAAATCGGCATCATTTTATATCAGGGGTGGGTTCCTCATCTAGGCATTTTTGCAAAATGGAAAGCCGAGTAGCATACAAAGCTATTCCTAAAATACACGATATACGTTAACTTTTTCAAATAATGCTTCTTAACGTGTACATATTACACTATTAATCAAGTGAATCAATAATATTAGTTTACTGTCATGAAACTGTACCTTTTCCTATGGAATACTTCTAATAAATACATCAAGCTCGCGACCCTCCTTGCCCATCGGCCCCCACCGTTGCGCTCAGGGTCACCGGGAATACCGCGGTGGCGTCTATGAGAGCCAGGTGGAGGTGGAGTGTGTGCGTGCGTGCGTGCGTGTGTGTCCAGGGGTCTCACCTGAGCCAGCAGGGGGGCTCTGAGCTCCTGCAGCCCAGCATGGAGCTCCTTGTCTGTGGGGGGAGGGGCGGACGAGACCCCGGGATGCTGCATGGGGGGTGCGAGGGGGACAGACATCTGCACCAACGCTGGACTGTAACCTGAAACACGCGCGCACACACACACACACACCTGAGTCTCCCTGTGTGTGTGCGTGTGTGTGTGTGTGTGTGTTTGTGTGTGAGTGTGTGTCATACGTGTATGACACAAAGGGCTCTATTTTGATCCATGCCTTATGCCTAAACTTCTTTGCCTTTTTTTACTATTTTGAAAAACATTTTTAAATATTTCAAATAGCTGATCTGCAAACTCACAACGTGCAGATGTAGATCAGCATTTGAAGTATTTTAAAATGTTTTTCAAAATAGTAAAAAAAAAAAGGCAAATAAGTTTAGGCATAAGGCATGGATCAAAATAGAGCCCATAGACTGTAAAAAACAATATGGACAAAGTGAACACAGTGACGTCAGCTGTTGGTTATTTGAACATGCTATTTTCAGCTAATTCAGATCCAAATGTTCAGAAAGGGATCTTTCATATCAGATCAAACGATTACTTTGTTTAGGCCTACTTTAAGTATATTCTGATGCAAATACTTTTGTACTTTTACTGAAGTAAAGTGTTCTTAACCCTTTCAGTGCCCAGAATCACCACTAGAGGGCGCCCAATGGCCATAGAATCCACCATAGACATACGCTGTATATGCACAAGCCGTGCGCAGCCATGACGCGCCTGAACACTTTCCTTTGTGCATGAACAGGAACAGGATGAAGTTAGCTTGAAGTTAGCTATTGGCTACCAAGCATTTTAGAAGCCCTATTTTCGGCAATTTAGCCGTGATTAAACCTTGCACACCTCATGGATATGCATGGAACAGAGAAAAGGCCAGTTGTTGTGACTGTGAGTTTGTGGCTGACCACTATGAAGATGACAATTGACAAAAGTAACAAATATTATCATTAAATATCATTAATAGTACTGTAATAATTTATTGATTGCCTCTGTTTAAATATGATGTCATGGGCCGCTATGCTCGATAACAAGCTTGATAAGCCCAAAGCTTATTGATACCGGGTACTCAATAGATTTGTTATCGAGTTTGTAGCGCAGGGGTTCCCAAACTTTTTTGGGCACCCCATAAATATTTTTTTAATCTGAGGCACCCCTACATTATAATTTTCACTCCCAGCACCTTATATTTATAGCATATCGTCGTTGTCGAGTGGAAACCTTGTATGTCCAAAACCATTCGTTTTGTATTTATCATCTATAAAATGTACTAAACTAGTGAAAACAGCCGATCTACAAGCACTGTAGATCGGCTGTTTTCACGAGTTTCGTGCGACAGTCTTGTATGATTAAGCAGGGTTTTGCTTTACCAAAAGACGATCACTTTTGAAACTTGGAGATACGAGGTTTCTGCCCGACAGTGACGATATTTTAGTGATCATGTTGTGAGGAAAACGTTGAGATAATAGCTATTTTTTTGGTTAGAACTGACTGAAAATAACTTTGTACTTGAAGTTTAAAATGATACTAAATATTTTTTCAAGTGTCCAAATAAATTCCAAATATTATCAAATGATCTCGCGGCACCCCTGGACTGCCGTCGCGGCACCCCAGGGTGCCCCGTCACCCACTTTGAAAACCCCTGTTGTAGCGGACCCTTGTTTCGAGGTCCATCCCTACGCACAGCGCACGCGCGGCTATACTCACCAATGAGAGTGTCCAGCCCCGGAGCCGTGTGGTTGAGGTCCTCCGCCTGGTCCCAGAGACTCTCCTCCTCTCCTCCCCCCGCCTCCTCCTCCTCTCCCCTCTCTTCTCCTCCCTCCTCCTCCTCTTCCTCCTCTTCGTCCCGGCCTCCTCTCCTCTTCCGCTCCTCTCCCTCTGCTCCTCCTCCTCCTCCCCTTCTCTCTCTCTCCTCTGCCTCCTCCTCTCCTCGGTCTCTCTCGGTGTCGTAGAGGCCTCCGGAGGCCTCCAGGGAGGTGTCGGCGGCGGCTCCTCCTCCTCGTCGTGGCCCGCCGGCAAGCCTCGTTTCTGGGCTGGCCGAGCCCGGAGGTCCCCTGTGCTGCTGCTGCTGCTGCTGCCCCTCCTGGAGCCTGTCCAGGTGGACCATGCGCTGGGAACGACAACACATTTAGAACGGGTACACAATTATTGCGTATCATTATTTTATGCTTTAACTATTGAAAAATAGCAGATCTACAAGCTCACGGTGCCACGCTGCGAGCTTGTAGATCTGCTATTTTTTTTTTTATCGTGAAAATTCGAATTTTGACCAGATTCTATAAGTGTCTTTTGAATCCTTCTAAGATTTTTTGAGAAACCCTATGTTTCTATGTCAGCAATCTGGCCAGCCATCGTCAAAGAAAAGGTCCTTTTCACTTAACAGGAGCTCAGTTAGTCTGTTCTTGAGAGACTACTATGTCAGTGGTTCTCAAACCTTTTCATGTGAAGGACCCCCAAAATGATATGTATTTGGCCACGGACCCCCATCTCAACATATTTAGTTCCAGGGACCCCCCAGAAGCAAAGTTTGAGTTACAAACGTTTGCTTTGAAAATATCAAATATTTGCACAAATTTTCACAACTTTTTCAAAAATAGCAGATCTATAAGCTCGCAGCGCGGCACTCGGTGCCGCGCTTATGAGCTTGTATATCTGCTATTTTTCACTGGTTAAAGCATTCAATAATTCTAGGCCTAAAATATTAAGTTTCAGTTTTCATGTAGGTGACAGGCGGAGGGGGGGGGGGGGGGGGGGTCTTCCTCCAATCATGATCAAGTGGGGGCGGGCCTTGGTGTGCGTAAGGCCCGCCCCCACTCGACCATGATTGGAGGAATGCACCACTCTATATCCCGAATGGAGGAAAACATGTCACCCAACAGTTTCGTTGGAGCAACTGAAACTGCTTTTTTTTCTCCTCACAGGGGATAAGGCTGAAGTCCAAATGACCAAACACTCTAATAGTAACTAGTACTGTCAGAACATAGACCCATTTTGTTTTTATTTTAATTAAATTAAATCACTTACCCTACCTTTAACACCTTTTTAACCAATTTAACCAATTTAAGTCCTGAAAAATACCTAAAAAAAAGTCTTCTAAATCCCAATGGTTTTCTGTGGTGCTAAAGGTTTTTAATGTCAAGGACCCCTAAAATTATATGTATTTGACCACGAACCCCCATCTCCAGGGACCCCCAGAAGCAAAGATTTGAGTTAAAATGTTCGCTTTAAACGAAATGTCACAGTTTAAAAAAAATAGCAGATCTACAAGCTCATAGCGCGGCACTCGTTGCCACACTATGAGCGCTTCACCGACACTTCAGAGACACAAATAAGGAGAAAATCAACTTCATTATTGACCTTTCTCTGTCCCAGCAACACACTCTCGCGGGCTGGCGCCCACTTAGGAGGCTATTTGTGTACCATGTCGCACTCTAGTGGCTCCAACCTGGATGGCATATCTTGGTATATTAAAAATCTTTGGTTAAACTTACTTCCATCTCATCGGACACGTCCTGGTTGTCATCCATAGGGGACCTGGCTACGTCCTGGCCATGGGACGTGGCTACGGTCTGGTTGACAGAGGAGGAGGCGGAGGTTGTTTCCGGGTGGGCTCGGGAGCGGCCGGTCTGGTGGATCTGGGGCGGAGCTATGTCGTGGACCAGATGGGGCTGGGCTCGGACCAGGCGGGGCTCTGGGGGCCCGCCCACAACAAAGGCCTCTGAGCCGGCCAATAGGAGACCTGCAGAGGAGAGGGGAGGAGATAGTAACACCTACATAGAGATGTAGTTGTATCGTACTAACCTACTCTACCATACGGATGTAATGGTTATATTGTATTAACTCATTTTGGACGGGAACTCCATTTTGTACCTTTGCTGCTATACAGTATATCGTCATTGTCGGGTGGAAACCTTGTATATGTCCAACACCTTCCTTTTTTATTATTTTAAAAACAATTTAAAATAGTGAAAATAGCCGATCTACAAGCACACAACGCCTAGCATCGCGAGGCGTTGTGTGCTTGTAGATCTGCTATTTTCACATTTTAAACTTGGAAATGTCTGACGATAGAGCAACATAATGTTTTTGTCATTTACATTTTTGAATAAATATTTGTTTTTCAGAAAAGTTAGGTCAGGATTTAGACGGTGTTTTTAGAATAGTTAGAATCGTCCTCAGTTCTGTAGTAGTTATATTGTATTAACATACTGTACTGTACAGATGTGCTTGTTATATTGAGAAAAAGACAGACCGGCAGACAGACAGACAGACAGACAGACAGACAGACAGACAGACGGGAGGGTAACACTCCTAAAATCAGCTTATATAAAGAGACTGCTACCCTCCTCCAAATCCCTTTAACAAACGCACACGCACACGCGCACACACACACACACACACAAGCACACACACACACACACACACACACACACACACACACACACACACACACACACACGCACACGCGCACACACACACACACGCACACGCACACGCACACGCACGCACACGCACACGCACACGCACACACAAAGGGGGAGGGGAAAACGAGAGAGAGAACAGGCAACAGAACCAGCGAGACACTTCTTTTACATTCTCTTTTGCACATTACGTATACAATATTATTGCATACATTATAGTGATGCATTATTATTATTGTGGTGGTATAATAATGCATAATGTTTTATCTGTAGGCCTATGTGTAGAATGGTGTCTCATTCATTCATTCATTCATTCATTCATTCAGAACCTTGGTGTTGTACTAAAACAGGGCTGCCCAAAAGGTAGATTGTGATCTAGCAGTAGATCACAAAGGCTGTGCAGGTAGAACACATGACATGTCCCTAAATATATACATATATAATAATCATACAAACCGGTACACATTATCTCTATAGCCATGTGATCAAGACGGATCTGTCCGATTTTGTATAGTCCATCCTGATTGGCTACTCCCTCAAATCAACATATTGTGTGCAATAATTTCATCATCATGAATCCCTCAACTTCTAAGAATTCCACTCACCTCTATAATGAGGGAATTCCAAACATTGCTGGCCCACAATAATCTCTTCCTGTGCTCCAAGGAGCATTTTATCTAGTTTATATAATTAAAATATAAAGGAAAATATCCATGAACAAAAATCACAAAACCCCTAATTTTGGCATCTGTCACTTGAAGGTGAGTTGATCAAGAAGGGCCTGTCAGCTCCCTTCACTGCTTCTAAAGAAGTAGTTTTGTTTTCAAGAGTCAGTAGCATTACAAAGAACCCAAAAACCTACCACTTCCATACAGAATGGGATTTTCCCCCCACAATTTCCCATTTCAAGTGCGTTTGTCTTATATGTAACGACAGTGCCGCTACTATTCCAAAGGCCCCCCAGGTATGTTTTTTTGGGTGGGTAGATCATGTTGAGCTGGTCATTTTAAAAGTAGCTCTCCAGTCATAAAAGTGTGGGCAGCCCAGTCCTAAACAGTCATTTCTCATTAAAGGCAAACCATTGCAGCAGTCACTGGCTCCTGTAGGTTTACTCTCTATAACATGGGTCTTCAACAGGGGGTCCTCAGAGGGGCCACCACCACATCTTTGTGTGATAGGAACCTGAACCCTGGCATTCCTATTCTGAGGGGAACAATAGCCGAGAATAGCCGATCAAGCTTGTCGATCGGCTATTTTCGGCAAAGACGTTTGGTGTGTGTGTGTGTGGGGGGGGGGAGAGCAACGTTTTCTAAGTATTGAGGGTTTTAAGTGGTTAACGGTCTTGAAATACTTCTTGTATAAATCTGCAACAACACTGTCCCTGCTTCATCTCTCTCTATCAGCTCAGGGCATGAGCTGGGCTTTTTTTGTCTGGCTTGTCCAGTTGTCCGGGACAACTAATACATCTTTATGGACAAGTTTATTAAAAATGTACTTGTCCGTTGGACAAGTGGCTCTTGGTTTCACTTTTTTGTGACGCTCCAAGCAGTTTTGTGCTGTATGCAGACAATGGACTGGGGAGTGGAGGGGGCCAAGGGGAGTCTTGTGTATTTGTCAAAAAAAATACATAAATAAATAATAATAATAATGACTGTGAAATGGCAAATGTATATCCGGACAAGTGACTTTTGTGCCTGGACAAGTGAATGGGTAATGTACTTGCCCAGAGGACAAGTGCCTCAAAAGGTTAATGTCAAGCCCTGCAGCTAAGGGGTCCTTGGACTGAAAAACGTTGAAGACCCTTAACATGAAGCATCCAACAATTCCTCACCCAGGAATCAGCCCAGCTCCTTATCTAGACATCAGTCAAATCAAAACTTGACTACTGTAACTCCCTCCTCCCTGCCTGCTCACTGAAGCCCCTCCAAATGATCTAGATAGAATGCTGCAGCGCTTGGTCTTAAACACTGATATTGGCCTACAAAGCAACCAAAATGGCACCTCCACCTTCAAAGCCTGGTCCAACCCTACAACTACTCCAGCTCACTCAGATCAGCTTACACAGGGAAGCTGTCTGAACCTTCCCTGTGTAAAACACCCTGGACAACGCTCCACACGTCCCAGACTCTTCTCCCTTCCCTAAAACACCCTGGATAACGCTCCACACGTCCCAGACTCTTCTCCCTTCCCTAAAACACCCTGGACAATGCTCCACATGTCCCAGACTCTTCTTCCCCCCCTAAAACATCCTGGACAACGCTCCACATGTCCCAGACTCTTCTCCCTCCCCTAAAACACCCTGGACAACGCTCCACATGACCTACTCTTCTCCCTCCCCTAAAACACCCTGGACAACGCTCCACACGTCCCCGACTCTTCTCCCTTCTCTAAAACGCCCTGGACAACGCTCCACACGTCCCAGACTCTTCTCCCTCCCCTAAAACACCCTGGACAACGCTCCACACGTCCCCGACTCTTCTCCCTTCCCTAAAACGCCCTGGACAACGCTCCACACGTCCTTGACTCTTCTCCCTCCCCTAAAACGCCCTGGACAACGCTCCACACGTCCCAGACTCTTCTCCCTTCCCTAAAACACCCTGGACAGCGCTCCACACGTCCCAGACTCTTCTCCCTTCCCTAAAACGCCCTGGACAACGTTCCACGCGTCCCAGACTCTTCTCCCTCCCCTAAAACACCCTGGACAACGCTCCACACGTCCCAGACTCTTCTCCCTTCCCTAAAACGCCCTGGACAACGCTCCACACGTCCCAGACTCTTCTCCCTTCCCTAAAACGCCCTGGACAACGTTCCACGCGTCCCAGACTCTTCTCCCTTCCCTAAAACACCCTGGACAACGCTCCACACGTCCCAGACTCTTCTCCCTCCCCTAAAACACCCTGGACAACGCTCCACACGTCCCAGACTCTTCTCCCTCCCCTAAAACACCCTGGACAACGCTCCACATGTCCTAGTCCTAGACTTTTCTTTCTTCCCTAAAACACCCTGGACAACGCTCCACACGTCCTAGACTCTTCTACTTTCCCTAAAACACCCTGGACAACGCTCCACACGTCCTTGACCTAGACTCTTCTACTTTCCCTAAAACAGCTGGACTTATGCAAAAATGTCTTTTAGATGCATGTTATTTAGACAGATGCTAGGTTTATTATTTACTTGGTGTCCTGTAGTTTCTATAGTTTCAACAGATGATTCATCTGTACATTACCTAAAATAACTCCCGTTCTCAAAATACAAGTGAACATAGTTTAACTCCTTGAACACCTTGATAGTAGAATCCCTTGACCCGCCCCCTCCCCTCCTGTCTCTGTAAATGTACCATTCTGAGCAGTGATCGAGTTATACCCACAGAGCTATGGGAGCCCTATTCTGGCGGCGCCGAAGGCGCCGCCAGAATAGGGCTGGCGGCGGCGAAAAAAAATCTGGTAATTGCGGATATAAAGTCGCCTAAAACGGGTACTTTCCTATATTAAATCATATTAAATCGGGTATTTCGCGGATATAAAGTCGGCTAAAACGGGTATTTCCTATATTAAATCATATTTTTCCTTTCACAA
>NC_137815.1:23179961-23202461 GCF_963921795.1 Nannobrachium achirus
AATGACCTATGAGTGGATTCCCCATTCCTCCAAAGCATTTCAAAGAGAATGGAGTGTTTCTTTTTTTTTAGCAGAAATCCTGTACTGGCATGAAACCAATCCATTCCCATTGAAATGCATTGGAAGAACCCACCCTCCTAGTAGAATCAAAGTGCGGTATGACCGTGCCCTGACTCAACTTATATGGTTTGGACTGCAGAGTGAAGGTAAATGTTGACAAAAAGTTGCTCAGCACCTCTGGGAACTCCTTTCAGACTGTTAGGAGAATCATTCAACTGGCCACAAAGCTGAATGCGAGAATGCCATCTGCAAAGCTGTCATCAAAACAAAACATACACCTTTTTGTTTGCTAAATTAATCCAATGTTTTTGTTTACTAAATTAATCCAATGTTTTGTTTTCACAGTTCTGATGTCTTCAGTATTAATCTACAATTTCTAAATGAATACAAATGCAGAAAAACACTGGAAAGGTACTGTATACACACAAAGAGGATCTTGCCCATATTTTCTATATTGCAACATTATGGATGGTTTGTCAGATACATCTACAAACCATATCGTCTTCGAACAAATAACAAAGCCTGATATACAGTATAACAAAAATGGCATTTATTAACACACAAACAAATGTTTCCAACATGCTAGCCAATAGAATGAAACTAGTTTTTTTTAGATATATTTAGAATCCCAACATCACACAGGGCCAAAGGAGTAGTTCACCCCATAAACCCTTTAATTCATGGAGATGTTTTTTTTGTTCGTTTTTTGTCGCATTACTAAGCCAATAATTTGATGACTCAGAGTCTCCTACAGAGTCTCCTTTTGTCCAAAGACCCAGTCATCAAATTATTGGCTTTTGAATGAGACAAACAAACAAAATAATCTCCATAAATTAAACGCTTCATGGGGTGTGTGATTTATTGAAAGGAAGTACTACTCCTTCATAGACGTTCGTTCAAAGTCACAACACAAGGTCCGTTCAGCAGCCAGTGGTTTTCAAAGTGCAGTCCGGAACCCCTAGGGAGGTCCTTGAGGGGGTTCCAAAAAGGGGGTCGCCAGGAAAACGTGTCCATATAGCATGAACACGGTGCTATGACGTGACACGATGTGTCGCACCTGTGACGGCACTTGTGGACTCATAGATCTATTTTTGAAACATTTTCCAAACAATTGTTAGAAAATTTACACAAAAAGACCCTTCGTCTTTTCAGGTTGGGGGTCCACGGCCAAATTACATATTGGGGCTCCTTAGTATGGAAACGCTTGAGAAGCACATGGCGTGAAGACAATTTGAATTCACTTTGAACTTGAAGAGGAGTCGTCGGTTTAAGCAACCAATAGGAACACCACGAGAGGTCATAGCTCAAGGTTAAACAACCAATCGGAAACAATACAAAGTTCAATATTACAACTATTTACATTGTGTTCGACCAAATGAACAGGCAGAGAGACACGGGGGAGGAGCTATTCAACTCTAGAATGTTTAGAGGAGGACATGGTAGAATATGTCCGGGAACGTTCTAAGGTTTTGTAGAGGAGCAGGGACGTTTGTCCTTCTTTGCCGTCGTTTGGGAACAGAAAGCGCTGTTTGTCTGTCTAGAACTGCTGCGTTATGAGCTTCTTCTTGCCGTCGTGGGCGAAGCGGTTGGACCGGAACATCTCGCTGTCGTAGAACGCCGTCAGGCTGTGGATGTTGATCTGTCTGGCCTGTGATTGGAGGAGGAGAACAGAGAGGAAGAGACGTCAGCGACCAATCAAGAACGCAGCGGATTGATTGATCATTTTAACCCATTTAGAACGGGTACACATTATTGCGTATCATTGTTTTATGCTTTAACTATTGAAAAACAGCAGATATACAAGCTCACAGCGCGGCACCGAGTGCCGCGCTGCGAGCTTGTAGATCTGCCATTTTTGAAAAATCGTGAAAATTAGAATTTTGACCCGATTCTATAAGTGTCTTTTGAATACTTATAAGATTTTTTGAAAAACCAATGTTTCTATATGTCAGCAATCTGGCTAGCCATCGTCAAAGAAAAGGTCCTTTTCACTTGGAGCTCAGTTAGTCTGTTCTTGAGAGACTACTATGTCAGTGGTTCTCAAACCTTTTCATATGAAGGACCCCCAAAATGATATGTATTTGGCCACGGACCTGCATCTCAAAATATTTAGTTCCAGGGACCACCCAGAAGCAAAATTTGAGTTACAAACGTTCGCTTTGAAAATACATATATTCAAAGATTTGCACACATTTTCACGACTTTTTCAAAAATAGCAGATCTACAAGCTCGCAGCGCGGCACTCGGTGCCGTGCTGTGAGCTTGTATATCTGCTATTTTTCACTGGTTAAAGCATTCAATAATTCTAGGCCTAAATTAACCCAGGGGTGTGCAAACGTTACATGTGGAGGTTTTGTCCTGAGTGGAGCATCTACCTTGTCCTGCAGGTCCTTCTCGGGGATCTCCACCGAGTCGTTCTGGGCTCCGTAGCGGTTTCTCTGGTAGGAGACCTGCTCAGACACCAGCTGCTTCAGGATGAACAGCAGCAGCTCGTTGTTGTCGCGGCGGAACGACAGGTAGCGGGAGAACGTCTGCACGAGAGAGAGAGAGAGAGAGAGAGAGAGACAAAGAAAGAATTGTACTCATGAATTGAGTAAGTTTTTACACAGTGATGGGTGACATTGGCACCTAACAAGACCTGTCACAATTATTAGATGTTGTGTAATCGCAATTATTTGACATAGTCACACTTATTTTGTCATAATTGTTTCCATGTTGAAAACATTTCTAAATGTCTAAACCTAACTGCGGGTCGTCGCGCCGGACGGGAAGGGCAGGGTTCCCACACATTTTTACCAATGAATTTCCAAAACTTTTCCAGAATATTTAACCCAATTTCTAAGACTATATTATAACAATAATTCCGCTCAATAACAAGTCGCTTACTCCTATACGCAATGCCTAAAGACAGGTAGTGTATGCCAGTGGTTCCCAACCTTTTCAGGCCGTGACCTCAGAAATAATGATATTTTAACTGGGGACCCGGCACCCTGACGAGCACTAAGTTGAGGAATTTTGTATAACACGGTTCTATTGTGAAAATAGCCGATCTGCATGTAGATCTGCTATTTTCACAATTTCTGCCTCTAATATTTGACAATTTTGCCAATGTTGAAATTGGCATTAACAAAATCAATAACCAAAGACAATGCATAGCTATTTTTTCCAGGACCTTCCAGGACCCTTGATCAATTCCAAAACTTTTGCAGTACTGGAAAAATATTTTTCTAATTTCGAAATATTTCCAGGAATTTCATGACCGTGGGAACCCTGGAAGGGGCTTGGCTGCGAGCGCAGGCGACCCAGGTGAACGGGAGGCCGATGGGCAAGCTTTACCCTCACCAGCTGTGTCCAAAATATTAACCTTTGGAATCTCTGAAAAGGTTGTGGGGGTCCCTGCTTCATCTCTCTCTCAACTAAGGGGTCCTTGGCCTGAAAACGTTGATATACAGTACATCCAAAAACACACGTACCTTTCTCATGCTCCTCATGACGCTGAACTTCTGCGTGTCGATGAAGCTCTCCAGCATGACCCTGATGGCCATGTTGACGTCGTCCTCGTGCACGTAGTCTCGGAGGTGCATGCGGGCGTGAGCCTCCGCCATGCGGATCATGGACTCAATGTGACGCACCGTGATGGGAATGCTGCCTGTCGCCTGATTGGACAAGACACAGAGAGAGACATGATGGGAATGCTGCTTGTCACCTGATTGGACAAGACACAGAGAGACATGGGAATGCTGCTTGTCGCCTGACTGGACGAGAGACACATGATGGGAATGTTGCCTGAAGCGTTGTCCAGGGTGTTTTAGGGAAGGTTCAGACAGCTTCCCTGTGTTAGCTTATCTGAGTGAGTGGATCGGGATTCATATGTCATGCCTTTGGATGCTCAGGCAGTAGGCTCGCGTGGCCAGACTGTTGCCTAACGCGATTTGCAAATGCCCCCGGCATACAGTCTGGGGCACGGAATTAGAAACGATGAGTGCGAGATAGAGCAGATGTGACGCAACCGCTCCCTTGGTGCAGTAGCAATAACAAGTCCTACTGGAAGCGTACATGTCTCCTTTCAACATTTTTTGGGGCATTATTTAGTCTTTCTCGGGTGTTGTTGGTGTTACTTCCATGATGTTTTCAAATATTGTCTTCAACTATATACCCATTACAAGAATATGCCGCCCGAATGACTCTATGCGAGTGTGCTTCTGTTATGTTTCCAATGGGACTACAGTTCAGTGCAGCAGTGGCTACTTCTGATACTCGCCGTTCGGGAGCTGCCGTTCCAGACTCTATATAGCATTCGGAGATTGTGGAATAGTTGTCTGGCTACGCGAGACTACTCAGGCAGCAACAATGGAGAGGAGAAGAGAGAGAGGGAGAGACAGAGACTGACAGACTCTACTCACCATAGATTCTTTCCTCAGTTCACTGTAAATTCGAGCCACTTTATCCTGATCCATCTGGTTGAGTTTAGGATGAACCTAACACACACAGACAGACAGAAACAACTTTATTGTCACATCACAGGTGTTTCCATATAGCTTAAGGACAAAAACAATACGTATTTTCTATCAATTACATGTCCCATGATTCTTGAACCAGAAATTTGATGACTGACCCGAATCTCCCATTGACCGATGACCTGGTCATCAAATGACTGGCTTAGGAATGCAACAAAAACGACAAAAACCCCCATGAACATAACCACTTATTACTACATCACTGTGTAGTGTAAGGTCAGCCCTAAGCAGCTGTGATGCTGTTCATAGAGTACATACTGTAATGTAGCACAGAGTACTTACTCGTTCCTTGGCGTACATGATGTACTTTCGCAGGATCTCTTGTGGGATCAGCGGGACGTCGGACATGTTGGGCAGGATCACTTCCTCCAGGCCCTCCACGTCCTTGTTGCTGGGGTGATGCTTGATGTGGGAGCCAACCACGAAGCGAGCCAGCATCTCATCCTGGTGGTGGGGAGGGACCCAACGGGCCAATCAGTGTGACGCAACTCAATGACATCAAACAAACATCAATGTAACTACAGTATATACTGTGTGCGTGGGCATGTCTCTAAAGTGGAGCGGCAGCAGCTCAGGGGTAGAGTTGCCGTCTTGGAACAAGCAGGTTCCCAGTTTGATCCCAGACTCCCCAGAGTTAGTGTCGAAAAGTCCTTGAGCAAGACTCTGAACTCCTGGTTGCTCCCGGTGAGCAGATTGGTGCCTTGCATGGTTTCCTCCACCATCGGTGTATGAATGTGTGTTTTGGCAAACTGAGTTATATACAGACTGAGCATGCTTGTTTTGGTTTTCTACTATCAGGGTTCCCAAACATTTTTACCAATTAATTTCCAAAACTTTTCCAGAATATTTAACTCAATTTCCAGGACTATATAACAATAATTCAGCTCAATAACAAGTCGCTTACTCCTATGCGCAATGCCCAAAGACAGGTAGTGTATGCCAGTGGTTCAACCTTTTCAGGCCGTGACCCCCGAAATAATCATATTTGAAGAGAGTTGAGGAATTTTGTATAACACGGTTTTATTGTTGCGAGGCATTGTGAGCATGTAGATCTGCTATTTTCACAATTTCTGCCTCTAATATTTGACAATTTGGCCAATGTTTAAATGGTCATTTCAGAGGTATTAACAAAATCAAAGACAATTTATTCCAGGACCTTCCAGGACACAGTACTGGAAAAATATTTTTCTAATTCCAAAATATTTTCAGGAATTTCATGACCGTGGGAATCCTGTTTCTACTATGTTCAGTAGCCCAGCCTAGATAGGGAGTGAATCTCAGCCAGAATTATCCTCTGGTGCGAGCGGTTTAGAGATGGTCACAGGACGGTCAGGTTCGTCCCGAGGTGTGTTCAAACATGTAAAATATCTATCTGGATTTCTACTGACCCCCAAATGTTCGCTCTGTGTGTGTGTGTGTGTGTGTGTGTGTGTGTGTGTACCTGGACAGGGTCCACGGTGTCTCTGACAACACAGAGGACATCAAATCGAGACACGATGGGTTCAGTCAGGTCAACGTTCTCCGAGAAGGTCAGCGAGGGGTCATATCTCCCACCTACACACACACACACACACACACACACACACACACACACACACACACACACACACACACACACACACACACACACACACACACACACACACACACACACACACACACACACACACACACACACACACACACACACACACACACACACACACACACACAATAATAATAATACTGCTAATACTACAACAACATCTACTACTACTAATACCAGGGTTCCCACACATTTTTACCAATTAATTTCCAAAACCTTTCCAGAATATTTAACCCGATTTCCAGGACTATATAACAATAATTTAGCTCAATAACAAGTCGCTTACTCCTATGTGCAATGCCTAAAGACAGGTAGTGTATGTATGCCAGTGGTTCTCAACCTTTTCAGGCTGTGGCCCCCGAAATAATCATATTTTAACTGGGGACCCCTCCATCCTGACGAGCAATAAGAGTAGAGGAATTTTGTATAACACGGTTTTATTGTGAAAATAGCCGATCTACATGCTCACAACGCCTCGCGTTGCGAGGCATTGTGAGCATGTAGATCTGCTATTTTCACAATTTCTGCCTCTAATATTTGACAATTCGGCCCATGTTTAATTTGTCATTTCAGAGGTATTAACAAAATCAATAACCAAAGACAATGCATAGCTATTTTTCCAGGACCCTTGATCAATTCCAAAACTTTTCCAGTACTAGAAAATATTTTTCTAATTTCAAAATATTTCCAGGAATTTCATGACCGTGACTGACTACTACTAATACTAATAATAGTTACCAATAGGATTAGAAGCAGCGATGATGGTACATCTGGCCTGTAGAGAAGTGACGATTCCGGCTTTAGAGATGGAGATGCTCTGTTGTTCCATAGCTTCATGGATGCTGGTCCTGTCTGCGTCATTCATCTATTCATCAAACAGTTATTAGTGTTATTGTTTAGTTTTTGAAGAGATGAGATTTTTAGTTTTTATGCCACCCACCGTATGAGGTGGAAAACTCATGTCCAGAACTGTATGTATGTATACTGTATGTAACTGTATGTATGTATACTGTATGTAACTGTATGTATAAAAAAAGATCCACAAGCGCTTCGAGCTTGAGGATCTGCTACTTTCGATGCTTTTTGTGATGCTGCAGTACGATCAAGTAGGGCGTTAATTTACAAAAAATCTATCATCGATCTATCATCTATCCTTGATGTATTTGCTTCCCTCCCTTACATTTGTGGGTACGTTACTAAACACAAACCCAGTAACTATAACCTATAGTTATTGATTGTCGTATGGCAGGGGTCTTCAACAGGGGGTCCTCAGAGTTACTACAGGGAGGCCGCCAAATCTTTGTGTGATAGAAACTTTTTTTTTTCCTTTTTTATATTAACCACTTGAACCCTAGTGTCCTTATTCTGAGAACCTTAGCCAAAAATAGCAGATCTACAAGCTCACAACGCAGAGGCATTGTGAGCTTGTCGATCGGCTATTTTTGGCAAAGAGGTTTGGTGTAGAGGGGAGAAAGAGCAGACTATGTACATAGTGAAAGCCAAGGTCAACTTTATTATATATTGACACGACAGTTCAAGTGGTTAAATATCTGAAAACATAAATTGATATGAATCCAAAATATACTGATAATTGTGCTGTCAAACAATGAAACTATATGGAATCTCTGAAAAGGCTGTGGGGGTCCCTGCTTCCTCACTTGGCCTGAAAACGTTGAAGACCCCTGGGCCTATAGTTATTGATTGTGGTATGGGTTACCTTGTCAAACTCGTCAATCAGACAGACGCCGCGGTCGGCCAGCACCAGGGCTCCGGCCTCCAGGGTCCACTCCCTGGTGACCGGGTGTCTCTGGACGTAGGCCGTCAGACCCACCGCCGAGGCCCCCTGGCCCGTGGTGAACACCGCCCGACTGGCCACCTTCTCCACGTACCTGGGAGCAAAGGAAACACACCAACCTGTTTAGACCCCAGGCCCCGATTCTAGAAATGTCTTCCTTATAAGGTTTTTGAAAAAACATGTTTCTATGATCAGTGGTTCTTTTTCATGTCAAGGACCCCCAGAATGATGTATTTGGCTGCGGACCACCATCTCAAAATGTGTTGTTCCACCAGAAGCAAAGATTTGAGTTACAAATGTCCGTTTGAAGAGATAAATATTCAAAGATTTTCACAAAGTGTCATGATGAATACAAAATAAAATAGCAGATTTATAAATGAGCTTGTAGATCTGCTATTTTTTAATAGCTGAAGTATAAAATAATGGTTAAGGTGGTTCAAATGTAAAGTGACACAGATGCTTTATACAGTAGGTCTAAATGGCTTAAACACCCATCCATAAAGTTATAGTTTGTTTCCACACCATTTATCTATCATTTTATGGTGTAAGACACATCAATGTTTAGACACGGAACGTACTTGAGGAACTGGGACTTGGCCGTTCCTGGATCTCCACACAGAAGAATGTTGATGTCTCCACGGACCTTGTGTTTACCACCTGACACGCAAGAAAACAATATTATCATCATTATTAATCATCCGATCAGGTTTTATTTCTCAACAACTACCGGCGTGGCAACAATCATCCCTTATACATAAAAGGGTCAGTGGGCGGGGTTACCTGGGTTCTTGGGTTCTCCACCAAACAAAGCGAGGGCCAGCGCTCTCTTAATGTCCTCATGGCCGTAGATAGACGGACCAATACTGGCGAAGATCTACAAGGAAGCAACAAGAACTTTATGTGAGCTTGTAAATCGGCAAATTTTCAGTTTGTGGAACAGAGTCAAACTAAAGGTAGTTAGTAAATCCTCAACTCCTACAATGCCATGTGCTTGTCAGGGTGTGATGTTCCCCCTACTAGACTAACTATTTGTATTGTTGTTGATGTACTGACATTATCTTGTTTATTGATGTATTACCTCCTTATTGTAAGTCGCTTTGGATTAAATGCATCTGCTAAATGCCTAAATTGTAAATTGTGTGTGTGTGTGTTGTATGTTGTGTGTTGTGTGTGTGTGTGTGTGTGTGTGTGTGTGTGTGTGTGTGTGTGTGTGTGTGTGTGTGTGTGTGTGTGTGTGTGTGTGTGTGTGTGTGTGTGTGTGTACATACCCTCTCTGCTATGCGCTCGTCCTTGGACAGTGTGGTGATGGCCTTCACGTCCTCGTCCGTCATCTCGCCCACCGACGCACGGTTGTCTTTGCGGGCGATGTGATTGGCCATGATCACCGTGGCGAACACGGGGAAGCCGTTGGCCATGTTGAGGGAGCCGTCGTAGTTGTTGTTGTAGATGCCTGTCAGCTCCTGGTGGTCGCACACAGCCAGAGAAAAAAGAATTTAGCACAGGGGTCTTCAACGTTTTCAGGCCAAGGACCCCTTAGTTGAGAGAGATTTGGAGGACCCCCTGTAGTAACTCTGAGCATCTAGCATTTAGCATGATGGCACAGCCATCTATGAAATCTATGAAAAAGTTTAATCTGCATTTTATACAATATGTAGGGGGGGAGGGCTGCTCCATCTCTCTCTGCTAGGGGGTCCTGAAAAGAACGTTGAAGACCCCTGGTGTAGGACTCTCCAAAGTCCACATTGGACTCAAACTTGCAGCTCTGTTGGGACTCTAACAATGATTCAGATCAACTTACGATCTCGTCTCCCGGCTTGCAGGAGTCCACCAGGTCGGCCAATAGGATTGCATCTTTGGAGCGTGGGAGGCGGCCTGCCGCCACCTTGCCCGGGCTCTCCTGGATGGTGATTCGCTGATAGTTCTGGTAGACGGTCTGTAGGATGGGAGATGGATCGTATTGGTCAAGACATCTTGATATAACATTAAAAAATATATATAATACATTTTCTAAACCTGATGAAAAATAACTTCAAGTAGGCTATATGTATAAATAAACTAAAATAAACTTTATGTACGGTATATAGTAATATAGCTCTTCCGAGTTAAATGTCAAAGTTAATGTCCGACATTCAGGACATAATGTGTAAATATATTCTGACAGGAAAAGAAAAAGACCATTACTGCATCAAAAGTAATCAACAAACTATGCCATAAACACTGGTCAAAGATTGGCCAAGTAGTCAAATAATATAATAGGCAAAACGATAACCACTTGAGAACCACTGATATAGATTAGAGTTGTCACGATTACAGATTTTAATTCACCATTAATTGTCACACAAATAATTGCGTAGTTTTTGTTTGACATTTAGGCTTCATCATCACAAACTGCACAGGGCAGATAACTGACACATTTAATAATTAATTGCATACTTTTTTTTGGGGAGGTGGGGGGAAATAGGTGATCTACAAGTGTGATCAAGTGTGACCTACAAGCTGGTAGATCAGCCATTTTTCCACATTTTTCAGAATGGAAACAATTAATGAAAAATAATTGTGATTTTAATCGCGATTAGACGATCATGTAATAATTGCGACAGGCCTACTATACGTAGATGATAGCGCATATAACCGTACCTGTTCCATGTTGATGTCGAAGGGCCCCTGGCTCTGACACTCGGGACAGGACCCGGGCTTGACCTCCTGGTTCTGGGACTGGAAGAAAGGCCCCAGGATGAAGTTACACTTGTTACAGTTGTACTTGACCATCCCCAGCTGGGGCAAGATCCCCGTGGTGCTGGTGACCACCCCGGATGTACGGATCAACTGGTTCAGATGGAGCTGCCTGAGAAAATACAACAAAAAAACACATTAACATAACAGTTATTATAATTAACTGAAACTTAATCAAATAAACCAAAACTAGGACAGAGACGTAGGTTTATCATCAGGTTTTTTTCGTTGACTAAAACTATGATGAAAAATGTTCGGTCAGCTACCTTTTTCACTGACGAAAACAAAACGAAAACCTAAGCTATGAATGATGACTAAAACTAAGACTAAAGAACTAAAAGACAAGTCATTTTAGGTTTGGAAGATATTGTTGAACTTAAGTGGTATAACGCATGACACCTTCATAAATCAGCTGCTGAGCCAATCAGATTAAAGCTACGAGACACTGACCAATCAAACTGAAGCTATGAGGCACTGACCAGGGAACGGGAAATGGAAAAGTACAGTTAGTTTTGTTTGTTTACAGGTACATTACAGAGCTGTGTGTGTGTACATTATGTGCGTGTATGCGTTACCTCAATGATCGGAGTTCCTCCACCAGTGGAAGGTTACAGATTCGGACGTGGATCTCGTGTGCGATGCGGTCGTATTTTGGGTACATGGCCAACACCACCTCCTTAGCGGCCTCATCGAACACCTGGACACACACACACAAAAAGTCATACACACGCAAAATGTATCTTTGCTGACTATTAGAGAGAAATCATTGGATAAAAATAGTAGCACAAAGAAATAAAGTTTTCGTCTCCTCCACCTCACCCCCCTAGCACTTACCTCTTCAGACTCCACCTCACCGCCTAGCACTCATCTCTTCACACTCCACCTCACCCCCCTAGCACTCACCGCTATAGACTCCACCTCACCCCCCTAGCACTCACCGCTATAGACTCCACCTCACCCCCCCTAGCACTCACCTCTATAGACTCCACCTCAACCCCTAGCACTCACCTCTTCACACTCCACCTCCACTAGCACTGGACTAGCTGATGGCGAGAGGGGGAGGCTCGACTGACGCCAGCATAGATATTACAAATATAGATATTACGCAATGAAATATAATAACATATTGTACCTTCAACATCTCGGTAGGAGCTTCAGGCAGGAAGTAGGCCAGAACGTGTTCTCTGGCTGCCAGGTCCTCATAGTTCACCACCAGACTCTCCTTGTTCTCTGTAAGACACAGGTCAAATCTTACAGTACATCCAAGACTCTTCGGTTCCGCATCAACCAATACGCCTTATTGAAAGCTGTGTGGTTGTAACCTTTGAATAAGACCTGGAATTATGTTATACTTTAGCTATAGAAAAATAGCATATCTACAAGCTCACAGCGCACTGCGAGCTTGTAGATATGCTATTTGTGAAAATTTGTAACATTTATGAAAGTCGTGAACATTTTTAACATTTATGACTCAAATTTTGCTTCTGGGAGGTCCCTGGAACTAAATATTCTGAAATGGGGGTCCGTGGTCAAATACATCATTTTGGGGGTCCTTGACATGAAAAGGTTTGAGAAACACTGATATGCAAACATAGGTTTTTCAGAAACCCGTTAGTATTTAGTAGACATTTATAGAATCGGTTCAAATTATTCAAAGACTTGCTCAAACTGTTAAGATTTTTAAAAAATAGGAGATCTACAAGCTCGCAGCGCGGCACCGTGCCACGCTGTGAGCTTCTATATCTGCTATTTTTCAATAGATAAAGCATAAAATGATGGTTACATTCGTTCCAATCTAAAGTGACACAGATGTTTTCCCATTTTGGGTTAAAAAGACAAAAAACATTGTGTCCAACACGTGTTATATAATAAATACTAACCTTTGCACATGTCAGAGATCTTCTCCTTGAAGACGTTGTGTCCGTGTTCGTCCACGTGGGTCCTCAGGAAGTTCTTGAAGCGATGGTAGATCTCCAACCTGGGAGCCGCCATGGAAACCCACTCTCTGACTGTATGCCCCTGGAATACAAAGATAATAATACTTATTATAATAATCATCATCTCTTTGCTCATCATTACATGTACAACACTTAATGTTATTAATGTCCAGGTATGAAAGCAACCTATACCTATGTATGTATTATGAACCTTAACATCATAGGTATCATTATTAATCATAATAATTATGAACCTTCATATCTTCCAGGTTTTCGATGCTCTCGATCATTTCCTCGTCCTCCGCCTCTCCGGCCCCGCCCTCTGCCGCTCTCTCAGCCAATCGCCTTCTGCGCGCAGCCGGGCGTTCATCATCCTCATCCTCGCTGTCTGGAAGAAGAAAAAACAAACATTCGACTGATATTAAAATCGTTCCATTTCGGAATTTCATTGTGTTTTATTTATCTGATGTTTTGTTTAGACATTTACTGTCAACACAAATGTCAAAGTTTGACTGTACTTCAAATATGATTATTTCCGGGGGTCGCGGCCTGAAATGTTTGGGAACCTTTGCTCTACACATCATCGATACCTCTCTCAGACAGACAGACAGACACTCACCATACAGCAGTCCTCTCCTCAGCCTATCAGAAACTCCTCTCTCTCGGTCCCGCCTGCTCATGGCTTCCTCAGCAGCAGCTCTGGCCCCGGGACTGAGCTCTGATAGGTCCTCGTCCTCCAGGTCCAACCCCTCCGCCTCGTAGCGATCCAACTCTGGGATGGCGCGGTAGTCCCTGATTGGATGACACCATGCAGACGTTTAAGATGCCGTAACAACCATTTAATGATGGACGGTCTAACATTCATTGGAAGGACAATATCGGTCACCCGAAGCCGGGACGGTTGGGGGAGTGTCAAATAAGATTATGTAAATATTAAATCAAGCTAATTAAAAACTGTCTGGGGTGAAACACAAAAGCCTGAGTAGACGTTAAAATGAAATACTCCTTTAAGGCATAGATCCTGACAAGTCCCGGAAGACGCGCTGTGATTAGTCACTTTGAGTGGCAGCGTGCCATCCAGACCTCCGCCCACCCCGAGCGTGACCTGCCCTGTGTGTAGTCTTAACGGAAGTGCTGCGTTTAAGGGAAGTAACGGCATGCAGTGCAGGTCTGCCCCCAGCGAAACAAACACAAAATTGATTGCAGCTCTTAACAGGTGTAACTTTGTCAGAATCCATGTTTTGTTTGGATATTGTTTATAGCGAGGGCAACCGAAGGAATGGGAGAAAAGTGGGGAATACGTTAGCAGGAACACCGCACTGTGAAAAAAGAAAACTTCCGGGGAAATTCACACAGCGGAAGTCCCACCTTTTCTAACCACTCTGCCTTTTCTCTTCGCAGATGAGTTAGCCTGGCTAGTAGCTACTCGAGTTTAACCTCTGCCTATCCCTAACTGATAAATAAAGAAGATGACTCACCTCTCCATGGCATCTCCTATGAGCTCCTCTCCATCTCCGTCCTCCTCATCCTGGAGGGTCTGGTCTCCCAGAATGCCCTCCGACTCGTCCTCAAACGGGGGCAAATCCCTCCCAGGGCTGGAGGCAAACGGGGGCAAATCCCTGCCAGGGCTGGAGGTCATGTCCCCGCGCCGGGACGCCTCTCTGCCGGGGCTGGTAGCACCCTGGAACGACTCTGAGGAATCCTAAAATATTATGAATAAAACATACATTAACGTTAATACATGTATCATGTATGTGTACATGAATGAATAAACTCAAGAGGAATCCGGATATATTTTAGTATATGAAGAGCTATTACAGGGGGGCCGCCAAATCTTTGTGTGACAGGATCATTATTTATATGAACAACTTGAACCCTCGCATCCCTATCTGAGGAGAACTTTATCCAAACATAGGTTTAGTGTAGTAGAGGTAAAGAAAAGAGCAGACCAAGTACAGAGTGAAAGGTCAAATTTACTAAGTATCGACAATTTAAATGGTTAAATGTCTGGAAAAACACATTAGACTATAACACATTAAAATTCAAATTAGACTGATGACAGTGCTGTCAAACAAGTCTACCAATCTATGAAATCGATGAAAATCTGCGACTCAATTTCATACAATATGTAGTAGGGGGTCCCTGCTTTATCTCCCTCTCAGTTAAGGGGTCCTTGGCCTGAAAACGTTGAAGACCCCTGATATAAACAATGATTTGTTAGTTTTCTGTGTGGTTGGGATCCGGAGGGACCGGAGCCAACAATGAGGTTCCATCACATTTGTGACCACACACACACACACACACACACACACACACACACACACACACACACAGAAGAAGAAACCAGCACAAAATAAATCGAAACCAGTAAGACGCCCTAAGGGCGAGCGCTGAAACAACAGAGACTGACACAATATGTCCATATAAATGGTCCTCCCCAGATATGGGCTTAATATTGATGACATCAGGGATCTTGGCCATATACTGTATGGAGCGTGACAGACGGACATGATCTGCATGTTTTCATACTCAATGCGGTCGCAAAAAGCCCAAACAGGCAACTACACTTCAGAAACAAGCCCCCAAACAAGTGACTTTCAAGAAAAACAAGCCCAACGCTGCTTATAATGAGCAGAACCTGGCAACACTGATCACAGCCACATGGCAACATCATTACAGCAGCCGTGGATGGGGTGATTACAGCCTCCACAAAGAACTAATTCACACTGAAATGCAATCTATGAATAAAGTATTACAAACTAGAAATCTATACATAAACCATCACAATCAATGAATCTATAAACAAACCATTTCAAAATATAAATCTATTATAATCTTATATAATCTAAGTTCACAAACATTATAAAAGTGTCGTGACTAAGGCACAAGTAGTTTGTGCAGGTGCATTATGTTCTTATAGGTGCACTCTACCTATGTGATTATTTAATATTTACCGTGTTCATTATACAATGTGTGCATTTTACCTAATAGAATATACCAGTATGTAATATTCCCTTTGTGTAAGTATTGTATAGCAGCCAACTACACACCGTTTGCATTCTACCTATAGCAGTTGTTTACCTTGTTTATATTCACTCTGGATTGTGTGATAAATAAATGCCCATAATAATTATAAACTCATAAAATAGTGGGTCTTTGTTGTGATGGATGCACACGACACGTGTCATAAACCACCTTAAACCCCAGGCCAGCATACCTATTCTGGTGGGGATATTCACTCAAAAAATAGCTGATCTACAAGTTCAACATGCAACACGTTTTGAGCTTGTTGATCGGCGATATTTTGGGGGTGAAGAAGAGACTTTTTTAGAGTTGTTTGAACGTATTGACGGGAAAAGCGATCGATCACAACAGTAACTCAAGTCCTTTTTACTACAAAGACTGGAGGTTTTGAAGTGGTTAAATGTCAAATATCCTGCCTGTACAAACACATAACTCTATGTGCCTTTATATAAGCATTAGAACAGTGTGTACATGCACATACATATATATTTGTCATATTTCTACGTTAAAACGGTGTATAGAAGTATATTTCTACTCACCGCCATAGTTTCAGGTCTGCTCTGTATCTCTGTTCTGTTGAGCACAAAGTGTCTTTTCCGGCGTCGGCTCACTTTTCGCGCGAGAACGGTCACGTGACCCCCCCAAGCCCGCGAAATAACATGAATATTCAATGAGGAGCGGCGGGGACGAACGTTTTGATTGGGCGAAGGGGACGTTCGTCACGTTGTTCACTGTCTGGGGCGGGGAGCACGGTCAGGACAGCCAATCACACGCACCCGCTGGCCTGCAGACGTCATTTTAAGGGTGGAGTGTGTTTCCCGGGAAAAGTGAAGGGACGCATATATCTATTCTGCATCTAGCTTAAGGCAAGTTTGCCATCTCACGGTAGGTTTTGTGTCTAAAATCTAAATGTATGAAAAGTGTATGATTTTTTTGTGTACTGCCTCCAATGAATGAAACAAAAGCAACAGATTCCAACATGTTTAATTAAATGTTTAAGTACATGCTTAATTAAACATGATGTTTAATCCACTTCATGATAATAAAAAAACATTCCACATTATTTTCATTCTCCAGATAACATTAACCCTTTCATAACAAACCCAGAATACAAATATTTGATCATGATAAACATTACCCAGTTAAAAAGCCCAAAACAGTAAATAACATAAATAATAATAGGTATAATAATAAACATAACCCTGTTAACAGTAAACAATAATAATATCAACATATCTACATACAACAGTGGTTTTCAAAAGGACCCCCAAAGTAGCCTGGTTCCAGACCCCGAATCACTAGCCACGCCCCTTTAAGAATATGTTTTTGCAATTCATGGAGTGAAACGAAATGTCAATTCAGGCTGAGTGTCAGCCAGGCTACCCCCAAAGAGTTTTTTGTTTCGTTTTATTAACTGTACAGGTATTATTTTAACTCTGACAATAAGCCCTATTCACGGCCCGCCCACTCAGCATCCCCCCGGTGCTGAAGTCACGTTTTGAAGGGGTAAAACCCTGCTAAGCCTATAGAGTTAACACAGAAATCGCTAATTTAATGCAATTTCCGAATAGTACAGTATAAATACGGCTAGCATGATCAAGAACAAAAGATAGTAAAAGGCACAAAGCGTTATAATGTTATAATTTACTTTACCGTTCGAAATAATGATTTGTTGGCTTTCTAAGTCCAGCAATTTCTGTTATAGTTTCCCCTTCTAAATTGACGTCAGCACCAGGAAGTTGCTGAGAAATTTGCTGAGTGGGCCGTGAATAGGGCTTATAGTTCAATTTAAAAAAAAAAAAGTTGTTGTAACCCTAAAGACAGTTCAATTTGTACAGGTTTTTGGGGGTTTAAATGAATACTGAGGATTCTACTGTGCAGCAGCATACAAAAGCATTAAAATAACAAAACAAGGCTGTGTGCTTCTGCATGAGTTATACATTGATGTCCAACGGTGTCACTCTTCTTCTGTTCAGTCAAAGCATCAACACACATTTCTCGTCAAACTCTTAGGATTTAGAAGGCATTTTGTTGCTGTCGGGCAGAAACCACTTATCTCTATATTCTAACTTTTTGTCTTTTTGTTAAGTGATGCCACACTTGATCATACTAATAAGTGTCACACAAAAATAAGTGTCACACAAAAGCATCCGTTCTTAATGGGTTAAACCAGTCATGTGAATGTGAATTATTCCCTTTAGTAACATTATTATTTGATCATTTTAATTTAATATGTAATAATAATATTTGTTTCCCATACAGACACAGGTCATTTTCAAGTAGCCCATGATGGTTGTTTGTACAGTAAACATATGTATACTTCATTCATACTCTGCCACCAGGTGTCGCTGTCTCCCACTGTAGCATTCACTTCAGTACCATCTACAATGACAAACTAGTCTCTGCATAGTCAGACTACTATTCCACAACCTCTTCACAACCTTTTTATGCCAAGTAAAAAATAAAAACGATTCGGTAAACACCTCCTTTTTTGTGCAGATGCAGGAACTTGGTTTGGCTCCTCCCTCTGGTAGTCCACTTCCTCCCAGGTGTTTATTCCTACTGACAGCAACACTACATGTTTCGGCCAGTGGTGCCCGACAGATTCTGTCTTGAGAGATTGGTGACAAACTAACTTGGTGTTGATTTCAACACAATTTTAACATAAAGGAAAGATAAACAAACAAACAAAGAGGAGTAGGGTTGAAGTCCTGGAGTCTGTGGAGTGTGTGTGTGTGTGTGTGTGTGTGTGTGTGTGTGTGTGTGTGTGTGTGTGTGTGTGTGTGTGTGTGTGTGTGTGTGTGTGTGTGTGTGTGTGTGTGTGTGTGCGCGCGCGCGCGTCGGGGCAGAAACCTCTAATCTCCATATTTTAACTTTTAGTTTTTTTCGTAAATAACGCCCTGATTCATCAATGATCATACTACAGCGTCACAGAAAAGTATTAAGGGTGGCAGATCCACAAGCTCGAAACGTGGCGCGAAGCGATGCGTTTCGAGCTTGTAGATCTGCTACTTTTTGATGCTTTTGAATTTGAATCCTGAAAAGTAACAGTTTTGGACATATGAGGTTTCCACCGGACAAGAGACCGTAATACATGGGTGTGTATGTGCAGTGAGCTATTTTCAGCACTAGCGTATATCCTCGGTTCAGTGTGTGTGTGTGTGTGTGTGTGTGTGTGTGTGTGTGTGTGTGTGTGTGTGTGTGTGTGTGTGTGTGTGTGTACATGTATATATGGGTGTTAATGTGGAGAGTGTTATTTTAGCACTAGCGTAGCTTCGGTCCCGTCCGGTCTCTTCAGGTACAGTCCATGAGTGAGGTGATGTTCTCTCCTCAGATACGCATAGAAATAATCTGATACCAGCAGGATCTGAAAGACAAAGGAACCATGGTTAGGGCTGTCACGATTATGACATTTTACATGACGATTATTTGTCACTCAAATAATTGCGATTAACGATTTAATTGTGTTTTTGTCGTTGACAATTACATTTCTGTTTGGCTTTTAGGCTTTTAAGTTGCACATGGTAGATATGACACATAGCCTAACTAACTATACAAAGAAATTACTGACATATTTGACAACTTTATACTTAAAAAAGAACATTGATAGTGGAAATAGCCGATCTACAAGCTCACAACGCGTCACGATGCAACGCGTTGTGAGCTTGTAGATCTGCTATTTCCACTATTTTTTGATTTTTTTTTTAAATATATGAACATTTTTCAACATGGAAACGATTATGACAATGATGAAAAATAATCACGATTGTCAAAAACTCACGATTAGACGATTATGTAATAATTGTGACAGCCCTAACCATGGTGTCAACATCGACAGCCCTGTTTTGTTTCCTCGAGTAAAAGTGTCAATACTGCAATGCAGAAATACTGTTACAAGTAAAAAATAAATAAAAAATAAAAGTACAAAAGTATTGGTATCAAAATGTACTCAAATTACAAAAAGTAGAGAGTGCTCATTATAAAGACCGTTTCACAAGTTTTCGAATGTATATAAAATGTATCCAACTTTCAAACGTCCCAGCGTGCGTTGCGCAGAAGGTGTGCAGCAGTTCCGGCGTCGCAGCCGAGTGTGATCTACAAGCTCACAACGGTTGCATCTGCAACGAGCTGTGAGCTTGTATGTCTGCTGTTCCCCTGTGTTCCCACACATAATTCTACAATAAATCCTCGCTGAAACAGGTGGATAAACATTCTTTTGAAAATAGCAGATCTACAAGCTCACAATGCTACTCCTATTGTGAGCTTGTAGAACTGGCCGAAATGTATATAGGGCTGAAGTGGTTAATGTATGTTTTGTAATCTAAATCTACAAAGTAATTGAAATGTTATTTCCTGGCCTATTTATTACTCTGCCCAGTTTTTTTTAGGCCTTTAACTAGTAACCTCGCGTTGCCAGACTATCATACCGGCAGGGGGGGATGAGTGTCTGGCAACGCGAGGCCTACATAACATACTAGACCCTAGCAACCACTGTTTTACACTAGCAACCACAATATAAACTGTATATTACACCGTAGCAACCACTAGACTCTAGCAACCACTGTTTACCATAGCAACAGCCCATTACACCCTAGCAACACCTACTGTATTAGACCCTAGCAACCACTGTTATACGCGAGCAACAGCCTATTAGACCTAGGGATGTTCCTAGCGACTAATTTCACTGACGTGTACACGACAATTTTGTAAACGAATATTCGACTAGTCGAAAATGAATTGTTATTTTTTTTTTAATTGTAATTTCACACGTGCACTTCGATCTATTAGGGCAAACCTCGTTTGAAAAAAGTATCAAATTAATCAATTACGTCATTGCGTGAATCTGGGTCAGATCAATAATTAGCGCATCAGTCTCAGCTTGGTCGCTACAACAGCTGATGTCTGTCTGACTGGAGTCGCTATAGTAACTGAGCAACAGCTCTGTTCTCTTCAAAGTTAGCTACATAATGGTATTCCATACTCAGCCAATGTATGATTAAGCATTCTCCTTGGCTTGTTCTCACCTCAAAATATGGATTAATTCATGGACCGGATCACAGATGCAGCGTGCAGGCGAGTGATTCACATCCAGTATCTTTAAGATACACGTCGCTTAATTGCCATTAATTTACTTGCGCAGCGGACAGCCTGCCTGGTGTGTGGCTGCGTGCAGCCATGCACACTCACTGCAGGTCAGCGCGACCACTGCAGCGCGCAACAGTCAGTCAGACTGTGACACAGACAGTCATGCTCCGCAAATCAACAAAGGGATTGCTTAATTTGCTTGTTAAAAAGTAACATTTTATTAAGACAAGACAGTAATATGGGCGCAGAGTTTAAATGTTTAATAAAGTTAATATCTCAATAATTAAAAATATATTTAATAGAATAATCGAATTGTATTTTCAAAACGAATAGTGGTTTACAAACCGTGTACTCGGATAACCGAATACACGCGCACATCCCTAATTAGACCTATGCTATAAATATAATATAAATACAACTGTGATATATATATATATATATATATATATATATGTGTGTGTGTGTGTGTGTGTGCGTGCGTGCGTGTGTGTGTGTATAAAAAAGAGTGCCACCTACCTGTGCAACGTTGAACAGCAGCGTAATGGCGTAGTAGAAGTTGGAGTTGGCACTGCCAGCGTAGATCCACAGATGCCACAGAACGGGGAAGAGGGCAGAGCAGGCCAGCATCACACACGATACCAAGAAGATGTTCCTTAAAACTGAAAAAACACAATATACAAAGACATATTTGACAACTTTATACTTTAAAAAGAACTCTGAGAGTAGAAATAACAGATGCGACGCGTTGTGAGATCTGCTATTTCCACTATTTTTTGAAAATGTTTGAAAACATATGAACATTTTTCAACGTGTAAATGATTATGACAAAATAACTGAGATTATGTCAAATAATTGTGTTTAGACGAGTATGTAATAATTGTGACAGGCCTACACGACTAGGGCTGTTGCAATTATTACATAATTGTCTAATCGCAATTATTTGACATAATCGCGATTATTTTTCAAAATCGTCACAATCGTTTCCATGTTGAAAAATGTTCATATATATATTTTTTAAGTAAAAAATAGTGGAAATAGCAGATCTACAAGCTCACAACGCGTCACATTGCGACGCGTTGTGAGCTTGTAGATCGGCTATTTCCACTATCAATGTTCTTTTTTTAAGTATAAAGTTGTCAAATAATGTCAGTAATTTCTTTGTATATTTAGGTTATGTGTCATATCTAACATGTGCAACTTCAAAGCCTAAAAGCCAAACAGAAATGTAATTGTCAACGACAAAACACAATTAAACCGTTAATCGCAATTATTTGAGAGAAAATTAATCGTCATGTAAAATGTCATAATCGTGACAGCCCTATACGCGACAGATGATGTATTGTATTTATATAATGAATATACACATATATATACTGTATATTTACATCGGTATAGATGGTTCCACAGTGGTAGGAAGGACAGGTACAGAGAGATGTCCCCTACGGTGGGATAGGACTTAAATATGGACACCACGGCTATCTGCATGAAGATGAGGAAGACCGGATGGTCCCTGAAAACACACACACACACACACACACACACACACACACACACACACACACACACACACACACACACACACACACACACACACACACACACACACACACACGCGATAGTAATCAAACATTTTGAGATGACATTTTAAAGATTGTTAGACTTTCTGAGACACAATGGCTTTGCATTGATGAAAGCAGGTATATAAATAAGATTAAACTACCCACAAAAAGTCGGAAACGTAATTTCGGTCGATTATATCTCCCC
>NC_137815.1:23207461-23214961 GCF_963921795.1 Nannobrachium achirus
ATTTATGTCCACATCAAGGAGAAAATCATGGCATATATAGTTTAGATTCAGATCTAACAGTAGATTCATATCTAATCTTTGACTCCAAGAGAAATTATAATTTTATAAAATGCCCATGTGTGTATGTGATGATCATGTTGACAATGTATCCAACACCGCTACCTTGTGGCCCATTAGTCAAACAGCAGCCATCCAACACAATGCAATGCCTCTGCCTTTCTTTTTTTCCAAATGATACATTAATCATTATACAGGGCTTAAGTGGTTAAGAACATGTCTGTTTTATATATATATATTATTTATTTATCATCCTGTGCACAGAGTGACACAATTAACACAAACATGCTATTGGTTCAAAAAAGGTAATGGAAAATCAGCCAACAAAAACTACAACATATTTACACAACACATCTGTGCAGTGTGTGTGAACAACAATGCTGCATATTAATTCAAGATTCTTCTGCTCACAGACACAGTCCATATTATTGTTTTAATTATTGGCAGTAGGCTAGTTTAGTTTGACCGAGGACCGATTCATTTTCTCTCTCTTTTTTCTTTTCTCCAACAAATGTTTTAATTGTATTGGAATTATAAACAGTTTGTCGGTCTGTTTTGGACGATGCTTGAAAAGCGGAACTTAAATATTTGCCCCAGAGTTTCAACCCGGAGAGAGTTTGTGTCGGACAAAAACACAATGACAAAGCTCTATTTCCGATCTGAGTTACGTATTTCCGCTTAAGGACACCGTGACTTTCAAAATAAAGGTTTCCCATGTCTCAGTCGCTCAGACATTCAGTAATGTTTCACGTTTTATAATTTATCATCGTTAATATTCCGACCAAAGATAACACAAAATGCACCTGACACAGCAAAGCCTTTTATTTAGTACTGGATATTAGATTCAAGCTTCAAGTTTTATCTATTTTTTCATAGCTAGAAGTTCCCCCGCCGCCGGCCTGAATGGTCTCATTTTAAGGGCCGTCTTATTGTGAAGGCCGCGTGGCGGAAGTAGTGTGTTTTATCTTGGTTAACTTGACACAGGTGGATTTCATTTGACTTCACGTTTAGTTTCACTTCAGTCAAAACAAAACACAAACTGAGCCGCTTTCTGCTGCTGGTTCCGTACCGCTCGGTGCTTCTGGAGTAGTGATATATCATTTTGGGTCCTTATTGATATACCGTGTGGTTTTGGTTCGTTAGTATCGACATACCGGGTGTTACTGTTTTGGTTCGTAGGTATCGGTACCGCGGTGTGTGTTGTGTTGTGATGGCTGGGCTGGAGGTGTTGTACACTCTGGTGAGGTCCGGCGTCAGCTGCGGCCAGGACGCCGTGGTGGTTCTGACCCACTGGGAGATGATCAAACATGGATGCAAATGCCTGGGCTCTGGGGACCAGGTAATGTATTCATATTTTTATAATAATATACTGTGTCTATAATGTGGTGGTGCAAATGGCTGGGCTCTGCGTCTGGACACCATTGTATTATTCATATTTATGATTCATATTTATAGTAAATAATATTAATAATGAATATAATGTGGTCGTTGGTTCTTCTGACTCCTCTCCCCTGGGAGATTAAACATGGATGCAATAAGTGCCTGGTACAGGACTAGGTAATTATACTGTTAATAACATGTATATGCGTGTGTGTGTGTGTGTGTGTGTGTGTGTGTGTGTGTGTGTGTGTGTGTGTGTGTGTGTGTGTGTGTGTGTGTGTATGTATATATGTATATAACATGTGAACAAGTTACCAACATGCATCAATTTAAACAAATTATATATTATATCATATATTACTAGATTACACTTTGTCGAGTTGCCAACTTGTGCCTAATCTACAGTATATGGGCTGTTTCTGTAGCTTGAAGTGGGCTACATCCCCCAGTCGTGATGTACACTCCCTGGACTAGTGTGTATGTCGCAGGGACTCAACCCCAATCCAATCCTTAAAATACTCACAATAATCATATTGTGGAGATTTAAATTTATTGTGTAATTATCCCCCGTCATGCACTGGGATCAATTCACCTTTTATTTGCCGAGCTGCATATCTGGTACCACTTAAACCCTCTATAATTTGTAAAACGGACCTGGAAATAACTTATTTGAAAGTCTCTCATAGCACCTGAGGTTAGACATAAAGGTGGGTGAGCAGCATACGAGCACATGATATGCTATGGATGTTAGTTAACAAAAAACTGTGCTTACACATGGGATTAAAGTGCAAAGTGAACTTTTTTTCAAATTAGCAATAGAATACATATTCCATAAAAGCCTAATGGTCTCTGATGTTTCATAAAAGTTAAATACTTATCCTTAGTTATATTATCTAACAAAATATTTATTTTTGCTTCCATCCTCCCTATCTCTGGCTCTCTCTGACTCTCACTCACAGTTCAGCAGTGATGACAGGGACTCAGAGTTACTTCCTGCAGACTGGAACGCCAGTAAGGAAGTTTACACTCTGCGTTACCACGGCAGCGATGGAAAAAGCTGTCACGTGCTCAAAGGCATCACTGTTGACTCCTCCCTCCTGTTCAACATGATGGTTAGTATAAATTAACACGTTTAATCAACCTGATGGTTAGTATTAATTAACACGTTTAATTAACCTGATTTGTAGTCCTGGGATCACTCACGGGTGAGGGAGAGCGGCTACTATCGTAAACCACCGAAACACAATTTTGACAAGTCACGTGGCAGAATTTTAGAGCGATAGACAAACGATACTATTAAACCTGACCATGCCACTGACAACCAGTTGGTCTTCATACTACATTAAGCTTTATGCCCAGAAGGTTCAGTGGTTTCCCCCAGATTCCAGAGAAAAGGTACCATTGATATGGTAACTCGATTTCTCTAAAGCGGCACCGTTGGATAACAATTTCCACAACTGAATGTCATTATTGCTTTCCTAGTTAGCATAAGAAGGAATTGGGCTATTTCTAAGAATCTGTGATACTTGCTAATAAACGTATGAGAGGATCAGGGACCAATGAGCAGCCATATTGGAAAGAAAATGGGCCTGAGTCTGCTCTTACTTCCTTCCTTCACACACACGTGTTCCTTCACCAATGATCTTTCACTCAAATACCGGTAATTGTGATTAACGATTTAATTGTGTTTTTGTCGTTGATATTTCTGTTTGGCTTTTAGGCTTTGAAGTTGCACATGGCAGATATGACATAACCTAAATACACAAAGAAATTACTGACATATTTGACAACTTTCTACTTAAAAAATAACATTGATAGTGGAAATAGCCGGTCTACAAGCTCACAAATGTTTCCAATTTTTCAACATTCACGATGACAAAATAATTGCGACTATGTCAAATAATTGCAATTAGATGATTATGTAATACTTGTGACAGGCCTAGTAACACCTATGAAAGTAAGGAAGAGGACCAACTTTTTTCCAACATGGCTGCTGTGCATAGAGATCATTGTTGCCCAATAACCCTGCTAATTTCTTTGCACAATGCCTTCCAGAATAATTTGATGATTCGTATACAGCAGGGGTTCCCAAACTTTTTTGTCTCGGGGCACCCTATAAATATTGTTTTAATCCGAGGCACCCCTATATTATAATTTTCACTCCCAGCACCTTAAATTTATAGAATATCTTCGTTGTCGGGTGGAAACCTTGTATGTCCAAAACCTTTCTTTTTGTATTTATCATCTATAAAATGTACCAAACTAGTGAAAACAGCAGATCTACAAGCACACAACGCCTCGCGATGCGAGGCGTTGTGTGCTTGTAGATCGGCTGTTTTCACTAGTTTTGTGCGACAGAGGTTTCTGCCAGACAGTGACGATATTTTAGTGATTATGTTGTGAGGAAAACGAGATAATAGCCATTTTGGTTAGAACTGACTGAAAATAACTTTGTACTTCAAGTTTAAAATGATACTAAATATTTTTGCAAGTGTCCAAATAAATTCCAAATATTATCAAATGATCTTGCGGCACCCCTGGACTGCCGTCGCGGCACCCCAGGGTACCCCGTCACCCACTTTGAAAACCTTTGGTATACAGTACACTCCCATAGACAGGAGAATCTGATTCCAGTTGTTGTTGTTACATTTTGGAACAATTTGGGGAGACACCTGCTGTATATTTACTTTATAGCATGGGGACATATTATATTGCATGTCCCGATATCTGTTACATAGCCTATTGAAATTCTGGAAGTGCTCTCAAAGGGGGGAAAAAAGTCAGATTCAGTTCTTGCCTGTCCAGGATAGAACTTTAATACAAAATGTTCATGTTGCCTCTGTGGTAGTTTGCTCAATCACTTATTGAATACATTAATTGGAGATAATGACAGATGAGTCTCTATTTCAAACTACGTTAGTGCAACTTGTTCATTTACGCATAAAGATATAATTCTAACATGCATGCGTTGACCACACATTATTTTCCACCTTGGCTAAACCCCATCCACCTTTTTCCTATTGGGAGTTGTACGGTCTCTGATTTAATTTGAGGTTTCCTGCCTGCCAATATAAAGTTTGACATTTCTTTATCGATGTCTCTAATGTCATTAGGTTTTAAAATCACACAGAACATGGATATGTTAATTTCGGAAGAATCGTCATCTTAATGAGATTAAATCTGCTAGAAAGAATAATTAGGCAGATTTCTCCATCTTATCGTTTAACCCATGAAAACCGGGACATCATCTGTCATTTTAGATTTTAGAGAGAGACAGATTTCAAATTTTAACTCAAATCTTTGCTTCTGTTTAATGAACTAATGAACTAGTTTAATTTACCTGATGTTATTGGTTAGTATTAACACGTTTATTAACCTGATGGTTGGTATTAATTAACCTGATCGTTAATATTGACTAGTTTAATTAGCCTGATAGTCGTAACTAAATAATAATACATTACTAGTTAGGTAGTATTCATTTACTAGTTTAATTAACTAGTTTAGATTTGTACTGGTTTATGTCCAAAGTGTCCATATCATATTTTTCACATATGAATAATGAATGCTATTGTGTGTGTGTGTGTGTGTGTGTGTGTGTGTGTGTGTGTGTGTGTGTGTGTGTGTGTGTGTGTGTGTGTGTGTGTGTGTGTGTGTGTGTGTGTGTGTGTGTGTTTCAGAACACCACTACCCAGCAGGTATCAGAGTTAACGGTGAACATCAGTGAGCACATCAATGAAGACCAACTGCATTCATTTGACAGGTGACAATGAGCAATTTCATTATGAATAGTAATTTCATTCATGAATAATAAGAGAAATCAAAGAAATTCCATAAATTAGAAAACACATTTTTAAGAAGTAGTGAAAATAGCAGATCTACCAGCTCACAACACGGCACGAAGCAACACATTGTGAGCTTGTAGATCTGCTGTTTTCACTAGTCTGGGTCCCGGACTCCCGGGCAAACGTCTAATTTCACTTTTGGGTCACAGGCTAAAAGGTTTGGGAACCACTGCAATAAAATATATATATTCTATTCTTGGAGTGGCTGCATGACTCTGGCAGGCTAGGATATGTACTATGTAGCCTACGTACATACTGTAGGTTGCTTGTAAGAGGCTTCCAACAATGTTTTATTATTGTCAGCCTTGTTACTTGGGGAAAATCCCAGTTGTCCTACGCCCAGTTGTCCTACGTCCCAGTTGTCCTACTGGGGCCCAGTTGTCCTACTGTAGCCAGTAGCTACATGTAGCGTACCCCCACCTCAGCATTCGTACAGCTACTCAAGTAGTGTACAGCTCTCGCCGAAAATTCGCCATCCTACTGCTGTAATTATTGTCCACGACATTGCAAGCGGCGCGAAGGCCAGCGGACCTTGGTCCTGCTCTTTGCGCCCGAGCGCCCGCGAAGAGCGGGCCAGGGCCGCGCGGCCGGCGGAGCGCCGTGCGAGTTACGAAGCCGTGGTGAATGCAATCGTTATATTTACGGCCTGGGCAAGCGCACGACAAACGCATGAATGGGATGAAGATCGCATGCTTTACAGTCTGTTCGCGGACTAGCCCATACAGCCAGGCTACAGTAGGACAACTGGGACACAGTAGGACAACTGGGACGTAAGACAACTGGGCGTAGGACAACTGGGACTAGCCCGTTACTTGTACCCTGAAGGGGTGTTTGCGTAATCGTCCAAGATTTGCTGACTGTCATGTACTTTTTTATAGCACCGTCTAAATATTTGTGTCCCTATGTGGACATAAATAAATGATTAGAGTGTGTGTGTGTGTGTGTGTGTGTGTGTGTGTGTGTGTGTGTGTGTGTGTGTGTGTGTGTGTGTGTGTGTGTGTGTGTTGATTAGAAGTTTGCACAGGAAAGGGTACAGTTTCATGACGGTACAGTTCACTGTTACAAGGTCAACTAAAAGGTTACACCAAAAAAGCCTATGGCTTGTTTTTTTTAACTCGTATAACATTGAATGACAGATGGAACAAAGTACTATGCAGAAGATAGCATCAAAATTGCAAAACTAAATGCAAAATAAAGGGTATTTACAATAGATAGGCTTTGTTTTCTTTTACCTTTTTTTTAAGTGGATTTCCAGGGCTGTTTTAAAGGAAGGAAGGAATTTACACTCCTTTAAGGCCTTTGGTAGGGCGTTCCACATTTTAGTGGCATAGCAGGAGAACACATTTGACCTTTTTTTTTATTTTTTATTCTGGGTTGGACGTGATCTGCGGAGATGCCTCTGGTGTTGTAGTTGTGAACATCCTTTTTGTGTGTGCGTGCGTGCGTGTGTGTGTGTGTGCGCGCGTGTGTGTTTGCCAGGGTTTATAAGGACATGCAGGCTCTCTCGGAGCAGGTGAGGAGGCATCTAGTGTCTCAGGAGGACAGGGGAGGACGGAGGAAGGACAAGAAGACCAAGAGAGACCAGGAAGAGCACCAAGAGGACCCTCTACGCGTCCCCACGCGGCACCCGCGCGCTGGAACACACCCGCACTGGTGAGTGAACATTCAATATGTCCAGGAACACACCCCTACTGGTGAGTTTTGGTTCGGATCCATGAGCTTACAGCAGTAGTTCTCAACCTTTTCAAAATAATCATATTTGAACTGGGGACCCCCCCACCCTGACAAGCACTTGGAATTAGGAGTTGACATTACATTTAGTTTGACTCGCTCTATTCCATTGTGAAAATAGCCGATCTACATGCTCACACCGCCTTGCAACGCTTGCAGCGCGGCACTCAACACCAGCCAGCTTTCGTCCATACATGCTTATAGCCTATTTAATTCTTCAACCACTGCATTCAGTTATAGTTGCCAGGCTATATGTCATTAACTTGGAGAGCCTGTGAGCCATGGGGAATTTTGATGGGGACTGAGCAAGCATTGGTTCGAATTGCTTGCTGTAACCAAATGAACGCGCACTGTCTGCGCTCGTCGGTATGATTTAAACTACTATCCAAACGTATTCATCGTGGTGACGTGGGTCATTCATGTAGGCTGCGGTGCTATAGCCTCCTCGTGAAAGATTGTACCGTTATGGTTAATCCCACATTCCCACTGT